>NC_064274.1:28376000-28692500 GCF_003254725.2 Canis lupus dingo
TGTTTTTAGAAAGAATTGGCTTTCTTAACTAAAGAAGATATTAATTTAAGCTTCTGGTCCTCTTAGAGATGAAGTCCTTAGTTTAATACTTTATTCATTCTTTATATTCTTTGTCTAGTGTTGTCCCATAAAGACCAAATTTTTTGTGGACTTTTAAAATTTTTAAATCTTTTAAAACCTACTTCTTAAAACCTTTTTTAAAAAACTTTACTAGGGCAGCCCCGTTGGTGCAGCGGTTTAGCGCCGCCTGCAGCCCGGGGTGTGATCCTGGAGACCCGGGATCGAGTTCCACGCCGGGCTTCCTGCATGGAGCCTGCTTCTCCCTCTGCCGTGTCTCTGCCTCTCTCTCGCTCTCTCTGAATAAAATCAATCAATCAATCAATCAATCAATCTTAAAAAAAATTTACTAGAGGATATAAATCTTAATATTGTTCATCCGATTTTTATTTAATGAAATCTTAGTTTTCCAAGGACCTTTTTTTTTTTTTTAAGGTTTATTCATTTTGGAGAGAGAGCTCATGTGAGCACGGGGTGGGGCAGAAGGAGAGGGAGAGAGAAACTTTTAGCGGACTCCTCGCTGAGCTTGGAGGCTGATGTGGGGCTTGATCTCATGGCCCTGAGATCATGACCTAAGCTGAAACCAAAAGACAGATGCTTAACCAACTGTGCCACCCAGAGGCCCCTCCATGGACTTTATTTATTTATTTATTTTTTAAAATTTTTATTTATTTATGATAGTCACACAGAGAGAGAGAGAGAGAGAGGCAGAGACATAGGCAGAGGGAGAAGCAGGCTCCATGCACCGGGAGCCTGACGTGGGACTCGATCCCGGGTCTCCAGGATCGCGCTCTAGGCCAAAGGCAGGCGCTAAACCGCTGCGCCACCCAGGGTTCCCTCCATGGACTTTATTAGAATTAAAGTGATCATGTGTCCTGGTTTGCTCAGGATAGCCCTGGTGTATAACTGTTGTCCTGGTGTAATTATTAGTAAGGCTATCTTGCACTCTCAGAACTGGCCTGGTTAGGATGTTAAATTATGGTTACCCTAAAAGAGGCCACATTTAATTTTTTAATTTTTAAAGATTTGAGAGAGCGAGAGCAAGGGGAAGAGGACAAGGGAGAGAATCCTCAAGCAAACTCCCCACCAAGCACAGAGCCTGATGTGGGGTCGATCCCAGCACTCTAGATCATGACGTGAGCTGAAGCTAAGAGCCAGACTTTTAACAGATTGAACCACCCAGGTGCCCCAAAGGTCACATTTAACTAAGAAAACTAAGGGAATGAAGTACTTTATGTATTTTTTTGTTTTAATCCAGATAACATATATGTACATATTTTTAGATAGCTATAGATGGATATACATATGTGGATTATATACATCCATATATACACAAAAATGAATGTGTTTTTCTTTTACTTCCTCCAATAATAGTTTAAAACTTGCCAAATGTCATGAGGTATCTTGAAAGACACATGTATACTTATACACACATGTATACACACACACACACACACACACACACACACAAACATTTCTCATCTTAATAATTCCCTTTCACTAAAATTCGTTTTACTGTAATAATGCCTGACCTGGCTCTTCCTAAAACAGACAGGAGCTATTTTCAGGGACTAATGTCCAAATGTTAGCTATTCTGATTTGAAATGACTTCTCATATCTCGTTTGATTTCCCTCTGTCTAATACAAATGCTCACCTGTAGTTCACATGAGATTTTTTTTTCCCTGCATGTAGTAGGATTGGGTGTGTACCCTAGACTATTCCATTGTATCATCTATTAGCAGCTCAATTACTGATACACCCAAAGGTAGGACAACAGCCACTAGAATAAGAAAAGTCTTTTAAAATCTTGGATACTTTTTTTTTTTTAAAGATTTTATTTATTTGAGAGAGAGAGGACAGCATGAGCAGGGGAAAAAGCAGAGGGAGAGGGAGAGGCAGACTGCCTGCTGAGCAGAGAGCCCAACATCATGCTCCATCCGGGACCCTGGGATCATGAGCTGAGCCAAAGGCAGATACTTAACTCACTGAGCCATCCAGGCACCCAAAATCTTGGACACCTTGAGAGTAAAATGTACCCTTTAGATATTCAAACTTGCATTTAAAAAAATATGCACATTCCTTCCCTAATCCACCCCCTTTAGTGTCAAGTTTATTATTGTAAACACCCTGAAAATTGTATTAAGATTTTCATCATTGATTGAAGATCCTTGGGAAAATTTCTGGCAGTTGATGTTCTGGGGGACCTTGAGGTGGCTTGAAAAGAAAGGAAGAGTTAGTGAGTTGCCAGTATGGAAGGCTGTCTCTAGGGGTTTATCTCCAGAGAAGGGTGCTGACACATCCTTAAGTACATCAGGAGAAAACAAGTCGGTTGAAGGAGGAGGGCTTGGCAAGAAGCAGAGAGCACCCTTCTGTGCCAGGCTGGGTGTGCAGTTGTGAACAGACAGACATGGTCTCTCCCCTCAGGAGCCTACAGCCTAGTCAGGGAGCCAGCCACCTGATTAAAACAAGAAAACAAGTATATAATCACAAGTTGTGAAAGTGGGTCAGTGGTGCTGAGAAAGAACAAGAGGGGAGACCTTTCTAAGTTTGGGAAAGCACCCCTTGAGGAAGGAACATGAAAGTTGAGAAGCGAAGGCTGAGAAGATGCTGGCCGTTTGCAGCTGTTTGTGCAAGCAAAAAACCAGTGGTGATGTTGCTCTATCAAGGTGGGACTCGGGTTAAGTAATTTGTTTTGGATCATTTAGCCAATTAGTAGCAAATGAGGGGGCCCTTTGGATTCTTTTTTTTTTTTTTTCATTATTGCCTTTTTAGATAGTTTTTTCCTAACGACTCCCTTCCCCCTGTGAAATTTTAATGCCCTTTGGAGGATCACAAACCATTTCTTCCACCCTGAGAGCACCAGTTTTCACCAACGAGAATGGCCATTCTAGTAGTAATTGTCTGTGGGGTTCATTTTAGGACAGTCAGAAATAGGCTTCTATTGAGTTCACATAGTAGTATCCTTGGATCTCCAACTGGATTTGAAGTTTCTTGAGGCAGAGACCATCTCCAGGAGCAACAATAGTAAGAATGGATGGCACTTACTGTGACACTTTTTAAAATCTTCCTTGGGATTGGGAAGAGTGAAATAAAAGTGTCTGAAGTAGAGTATGAAAAATCCTAATTTATCTAGTTTAATTTTATATTTAGATGAAGAAACTAAGACTACTAGGAACGCTCTTTAATTCATTTTGGCACCATTTTCAGGACACTCTTGGTCAGGACCAAATTCAGGAAGATGTGGATCGTCAGGAGTAGTCCAGGTTTTATTGTATAGCCAGCCTGAAGATTGCATGTGCATCAAGTTGCGATCCTACCTAGGGAGATTAAGTTGGCAGATTCTTCCAATACTTTTCTAAGACATGATGAAGATTGTGAAAACAGTGCTGTATAGAAGGATAAAAAGGAAAATATGATTAAATGATCACTTCTATGTTTCAGAGGCAGCACATCTAAAAGGCAGCTCTATAGGAATTTAGGAGAAAAGCAAACTAAAGATACAGGAACCTTTTTAAGAGAAGGAAATTAAGGGAGTGATATCACTGTTTTTTACCACTGAGATTCTTTTGTCATTAAGGTTGCAATTATACACGTCTAAAGGATGTGAGTTTATCAAAGATAATTCATGTAATATATAAGGTTGGGAGAAATTCAGGGAATATATCTGAAATTGGGTGATGGAATTGGTTGGCCTCTTTTTCTGTATCTGTCTTTGTGTGTTCACATATGTGAACATCAAGCTTGTTCTAGTTTTCTGGCCAACGGTCATGGAAATTGGAGAAAAGGGCACCTGTCTAAATGACCAGGTCTTGTAATGTCCTTCTGTGCCTCTGAATTTTGGAGGTAGGCTCAGTGGATGACACAGACTTCTAAACTTTGCAGTGATTATTTACTTTTACTGTATCTTCATTCCCCCCCCTCCCAGTCACATACAGATTTTAATTTTTCTTCAAGATCTCTATTCAGTGGTGTAACCCATGTCTACTGCCCACTTCTCCCAACCCTTTCTAATCTTTCTTTTTGGTTGTTTTGTTTATCTTCTTGACAAGTTCATCACCTCCATAGTAGGTGAGCAAGAAGCAAGAAAGTTATGAAACTACAGCCAGGTGGACGTAATTTATAAAAATCCCTCCAAAGAGTAAAGTGGAAAAGACAAAAAGTAAAGATAATGCACAGTATCAGTCCCTAAACCTCACTTATATTCTTTGTGCTTCATTTGCACAAGCAGTGGAGCCCTAGCCCTACTTAGCCATCATGAAGAAAATGAAGCTGAATTGGGTTGGTTGGTTGGTTGAAATGATGTCCTTGCACTGCACTTCTAAAGTGCTATTTGTGAAACAATCAGGGTTGGATATATACTTTTTTTATACAAGTACTTAACTACCTATTTTTGAATTCTGAGAATCCTTCGTCTCCTTCCAACATGAAACCAAAAACAGGAGATGTTGACAAAATGCTTTTTTGAATCCTTTGTCTTCAAAGACATTTTTATTCATTTAAATGAGATTTGGTTATCTTCTATGAAGAATTTGGGTTGACTCTTTCAACCTAGTCAGAATTTAACAAATACAGCTGTCTGATGAGCCACCTTTATTATTAAATATTTGTTTTTAAATCATGTTACTAACAGTTTTTAAATATTATGTCTGGAAACGGAAGTAGTGGAAGTGATGTGTCAGCTGTGAATTGCTGTGGACACAGTTGTCAGTGAGAAACAGAATAAGCTGAGGGTGTGCCAACTACAGGACACTGGAAACAGAACTATGAGGCCCAGACTCCTGGGGGTCAGCCTCCATCCTGAGGCTGCTTTCACAGGAAGCAGTTTTAAGGTCTTACACCCTTTGGGTTAGGACTAAAGAGGAAAATCATTGTGCAGGAGGGTTCTACTTTATAAAAGGCTTTCAGGGTAATTAGGTTCTATGAACAACTGTGAACTGAAGATGTAATTCATAGGAGCCTTAAGAAGGCTTGATTGAAACTGAGATGTATTAATTTAAAATCACTGTATACCACTTACATGGAATTTTGCAAATGGCAGAAAAATATCTTTTGGACCTGGCCACTATTTCTTTAGTCAAATTTCTGTCTTATCAGCTGATATGCTTCATGTTGGCTGCATGTGAACTGATGGCAAGGTTCTTGGTAGAAGGTTCTTGAGGCAAAAGCACCTTGAGAACTCTTCAGTGAAGGGGCTTCATTAATGTGTTTGCCTACAAGAATGTTCTTAAGGAATGTCTTAGGTGTCATGTTGGAAGCCCCATTAAGTCTTCTCTTAGGTATGGTTTCATCCCGATACGGTTTTGCAAATAGCACGTTATGGATCTGTGCTAAGCGACTCCCTCCGTGTGCGTAGGCTGTACTGAATGAGTCCCTTAACTTCAGCAGTGATGAGATGTGCCCTGACATTTGGTATACAGAGCATGGCCTTCGTGTTTGTTGGAATGAACATGTATGTGGAATATGAAAACCTATGGGGGCCATGATGGAGTTATAGATCTAAACATATTATACCACAAAATGGAGTGTTGCCCTGACCACAGAGGTTGCTTCATCAACATTAAATAGTGTTTAGAATGCTCTCTACATTTAGAAGGCTTAAGTGCTTTTGAATTATAAAGCAAATTGTCTTTGTTCTTGAAGGATATATCAGGGCTGTTTTTGAAATTAACTTTGGAATATTGCTTTATAGCTTAAATCCCAATATTTGGAATATTTTTAATTTTGAAAAACTTATCACTATCTTAAATATGAGTGAGTTTATAGGTAAATTGAAGAAGTATTTTTTTTTTAATCAATAGGTTTGATTTTTTGGAGCAGTTTTAGGTTTACAGAAAAATTGAGCAGAAAGTACAGAGTTCCCACATGCTGCCCCTCCCCCTACTCCCAGTTTTCCCTATCATTAACGTCTTGCTTCAGTATCCTACATTTGTTATCATTGATGAGCCAATATTGATACATTATTATTAACTAAAGTCCATAGTCTACATTCAGGTTCACTCTTTGTGTTATATATTCTATGTGTTTTGAAAAATGTGCAATGACATGTATCCACCATTACAGTATCTTATAAAATACTTACTCTGCCCTAAAAATTCCCAGTAGTTTAACCTTTACATTCACCAGCCCTAACTCCTAGCACTCACTGATCTTTTTTTTTAAAGACGTTTATTTTACAGAGTGCGAGGAGAGGGGCGGGCAGAGAGTGAGGGGAAAAGGAATCCCAAAGACTTCATGCTAAGCACAAAACCCAACATGGGGCTCAATTAAACAATGCTGAGGTCATGACCTGAGCCAAAATCAAGAGTTGGACATTTAACCAACTGAGCTACCCAGGTGCCCCTTTGTAAATATATTTTATCAAGTTGAGGAAGTTTCCCTGTAGTCTTAATTAACTGAGAGTTTTTATCATGAATGAGTGCTGGATTTTGTCAAATACTTTTTCTGGATCTATTGATATGATCATGTGATTTTTCTTTAGCCTCTTGCTGTGATGGATTACATTATTGATTTTTGAATGTTTAATTAGCTTTGCATGCCTGGTACAAATTGTAGCTATAGTGTATAATTGTATATATTGTTGGATTAAATTTGCTAATATTCTGTTGGGGATTTTTTTCATCTTTGTTCATGATGAGAGATATTGGTGGTCTTTTCTTTTTTAATGTTTTTGTCTGGTTTTGGTGTTATAGTAATGCCTCATAGTGTGATTTAGGAAGGACTCCCTTTGCTTCTGTCTTTCAAAAGAGACTGTAAAGAATTGGTATCATTTCTTCCTTAAATGTTTGGTGGAATTTACCCATGATGCCATCTGAGCCAGGTGCTTTGTATTTTGGAATATTATTGATTCAATTTCTTTAATAGATATAGGCTTATTTGGATGATCTGTTTCTTGTATGAGTTTTCTCAGATTGTATCTTTTAACTAATTGGCCCAGTACACCTAAGGTATCACATTTGAGGGCATGGAATTGTTAATAGGTTTACATTATTTTTTTTTAAGATTTTATTTATTTATGAGAGACACACAGAGGCAGAGACATAGGCAGAGGGAGAAGCAGGTTCCCCACAGGGAGCATGATGTGGGACTCGATCCCAGGACCCTGGGATCACGACCTGAGCCAAAGGCAGATGCTCAACCACTGAGCCACCCAGGCATCCCAAAGCCAGGTCTCCTAATTTAATGAATTATTCTTTGCCCATGATGTTTCTCCCAGAAAGCCCCTTTGCTTCTTATTTTCATATTTTTTGCTGCTGACAAAGAATAGCACACCCACTAATACACTATTACAGTTTAACCAGGGTACCATGAAAAGTGAATGTGTATACCCTGACTGGCAAGAGGACACATGCATGCATTTCTTTTACACATTTTGTTTGTTTAGAGATGTGATGGAGAACTGGGATTATATACTATCTGTAAACCTTTCTGCAAGTATAAGTTAAGAATTCTTGACTTTCCCCTGTAACAAGCTCTAGACACTTCAGGGAGATGGGGGTGGAGTGAATTGGGAGTTCTTTCTATGTGCTGAACCTCATCCTTCTCCTGAAGGTGGCATATTCGAAGGTCAAGGTGGCAACCAAGGTGTCCAAGGCTATAGAGAGTGCCCTGAAAGCAAGAGAGAAGAAGCATGGTCTTTAATAATGACATTCATAGTGTTTACTCCTTAAACTTTAACTTTTTGTGCTTGAGGCATAACCTCTGACCACACGTAACTTAGAAGCTCAAGGAAAAAGCATGTGGCTGACTTACTTGCTCAGCATCACCGTCCCATTTTGTGGCAGCTCATTAGAGCCTCAGGTTCCACCATCAGGCTTCTGGTTTACATCTAAATGCTCAGCTGTGGCCCCTACCCCCAACATGTGTTCATCATCCCAGATCTCTGGGTGCTTTGCTTCATCTTCCTTTATCTTGCTCAAGACTCAGTTACAAAAAGTTCTATCAGTGAGCCCCTCATTTCACTTCCTTCTTTTTTCTTCCTCTTTTCTAGTTATTCCTGGTTCTTTCATTGTTCTTCTATTTGGACACCAAATAATTCCTGAGAGTTTACTTCCTCGACTCTCATTTTGTTCCCTACACATCATCCTTAATCTAATACTTACAAGAAGACCTTGGGGCACCTGGGTAGCTCAGTTGGTTAAGTGTCTGGCTGTTGGCTTCAGCTCAGGTTGTGATCTCAGGGTCCAGGGACCCCTAATTCAGAGTCTGTGAGATTCTCTCTGTCTCTCTCTCTTTAAAAAAAAAAGGGAGGGAGGGAGAGAGAAAGAGAGATCGATCTTAAAAGATGTTGGCTCTGTGAAATAAGGATTATGTCACTATACCAGTATGTAATTTGCCCTGGCATTGTTTGGAAGGAGTGTTGGAAGCCTGTTGGATGAGACCAAGAGATGGGTGGGCACAAGGTAAACCAGGTAAACTATAAAAGAGTTGAAGGAGGAAGTGTAAATTATTCATTTTTAAAACCAGGTTTCTTACCAGAGAAGCAAACTGCTGATAACTAGTAAGGAAGCCAGAGTCAACCACCTCTTAGAAATCTTAAGAGCAAGGACAACAAAAGAGTAGGAGAGAAAGAGATAAACTGGAAGAAATGGTCCCAGATCCAAGAGATTGGCATGGCTGGGAATCTGAAGGAGATGGCTGAGGGAGAGATGGAAGGTTTGCATGGTTTAGCTCTGGATAAATGCCTTAGGTGTAGCTTGTCTGCTTCTTCTGTTAACTTACCGGGTATGTACAGGGTACTGTAGGATCCCAGTGGTTTTGGTTGTAACACTTAATGTGTGTCCTGAGGAGCTACACTGCCTCCAACAGATATAGTCTCTCCTTGACCAAAGGTGAACTCTCTCTGGCAGCCTCTTACTAATAACAGCCTCCTCCCAAATTTGTTTCCATCTTAGTTCATATTTATCCATGTCTCATTTTTACTTCTAGCTTCATTTTTATTTTAAAAGACAAGATTTTATTTGAGCCAGAGTCATCATAGTGCATATGTACAGTTTGCTTTAATTTTATGAGCTATATAATTATGCCATATTTAACCAGAGGGGCTGACCTCTTTGCTGTTTGGTGGTACATTACCACAAATGGTATCTTGCTAAAAAGAAAACTTTTAAGTTTCTAGGACAGAGTATTTTTATTTGCTTACCCCACACACAGTGACCAAAATGAAAAATAGAGTTTATTATTTTTATCCTCAGTACATAATGATATCATTATTAGACTTTGTGCTTATGGTGTTTTTTTTGAATTGTAAATATGGTAAATAATATTTGGAAATTTGTATTGGGATTTTAGCCTCATCTTTTCTCTTTAACTTTTTAATTATAATAACTACTTATGTTTATCTTAGAAACATTTATACCTGGATAAGAAGGAAAGTTTAAGTCACATATAAATCTATCACCTGTTACTATTTTGCATTATATTTGCATCATTTCCTTCGAGAAGGCTTTCTTTGTTCAGTCTTCCAGAATGGATTAGGGCCCCCTCCACCAACTCCACATTTTCCTCTCTCTCCATCGTACCAGTTTGGTAAGTATAGCTATGTAGTCGATTGTTAGTAAAGATTTACTTGTCTCTTTTCTGTAAACTCCATGAGGGAAGGGACCAATTCGGTCAGGTTTTCTACTATCTCCAGGGCATACAGCCAATGGTTATTTGTTCATAGCCTAACTCCTTCGTTGTAAGATAGTAGTCAGCTGTGTTCCTGAAGAGTCCTGTGTAAGCTCCTTGCAAGTCAGATAAGGAAGTCACTGAAGTAATCCTACAAAGGGCAGGGAAGAGGGAAAGCACTTTAATAACATAAAATCGACAAATTTGACGCCTTGAATATTTTCAGAAGCAGAGTCCTTGGATGTACCTATGGCAGATATGAATGAGAGAGGGAAAGAGAAAAGGAGGGGTAGGAATGACCCACCCATTTAGATGGGTACCTTAAGAGTAAAATTATGTTATGAGAACTCAAATAGTGTTTTCTAATTATAGACTCTTAAATTTAAAATATCTTGAAAGGTCACTCTGTACCTCCCTCTGCCTAATACAAACTGCATTCAAAATATCCCAGAAATACGAGTCAATTTTTTTTTTAAGGCTAGAGAGAAAAGTTGAACAACAGATTAAAAAACCCCATGTCTTGCAACCTTTGCTTTTGATAGTTTTTCTGTTAGGTCTTCCACAAAGAAATGACTGGCAATCTAGTCCTTTCCTTCATGATACAAAGGTATTACTGTTAAATCCAAACTCCTAAACTCCTTAGAGTAAAAGTCATAAGAAATAAGAAGATCACAGTGGGTATCACAGTAGTGAAATATATAATTACTTAACTTTATGAAATGCTTTCAGATCTTCTGCAATAAAAGAAAATAACCCCTTTGTACTTTATTTTTTTTTCCCTTTGTACTTTAATACTGAAAGTGAGAAACTGTTTAACCTTATTAGTAAGCAAAGAAACACAAATCAAAGTGAGATGTCATCCTTTCACATATTAAATTGGCTATAAAAACAAAAACCAGGGGCAGCCTGGATGGCTCAGAGGTTTACGCCGCCTTCAGCCCAGGGCCTGATCCTGGAGACCTGGGATCGAGTCTCACATTAGGCTCCCTGCATGGAGCCTGCTTCTCCCTCTGCCTGTCTCTCTCTCTCTCTCTCTCTCTTTGTGTCTCTCATGAATAAATAAATTAAAAAAAAATCCTCATGCTCCTCTCCAGGACTATCATAAAATACATTATATTTTACAAACACCCTAAAAACGTGAACAAAGATTCAGCTCTGAGCCTCTAACACTGCCGGTAACAGTAAAAAGCTGGAAATAACTAGGTGTCTAACAGGATCTAATCCTTTAGATTGCTTAAATACACTGTGGTAGATGGACACAATGGAATACTGAAATACTTCCTTACTCTGTTTAGTGGGGAGTGATAAGAGATTCATTATACCCCCAAGAGTATAAAACAGTAGTATGTCTGGCTTTAACAACACTTCACAAGTATTAAAATGAAAATATATGGCAATATTTGATTAACAATTCAAAGACTAACACTGAAGATAAATTCTTAAATAAGTAGCCTTAAGAACAACATACTTTGCCTGATGGAATGAAAAAGTTGACAAGTCTCTGGGACATCATCTTATTCATAGGACTTGTGGAATAGCCAGGGAAGTTCAGTGGCACCCTGTCTTCTAAGTATAGGACAGGAATATCTGAAGCAACAAAAGGTCCTTTTCTAGCTAAGGTCTGTTCGCTAATAACTAGTCTTTTTTTTTTTTTTTAAAGATTTTATTTATTTATTCATAGAGACACACAGAGAGAGAGAGGCAGAGGCACAGACACAGGCAGAGGGAGAAGCAGGCTCCATGCAGGGAGCCCAACACGGGACTCGATCCAGGGTCTCCAGGATCACACCCTGGGCTGCAGGCGGTGCTAAACCGCTGCGCCACCGGGGCTACCCAATAACTAGTCTTTAAAATAAAAATCCATCTCTTTTCCAATTTATATATTTTTTAAATATTTTATTTATTTATTCGAGGGAGAGAGAGAGAGAGAGAGGCAGAGACACAGGCAGAGGAAGAAGCAGGCTCCATGCAGGGACCCCAGGATCACACCCTGGGCTGCAGGCGGCGCTAAACCGCTGGGCCACTGGGGCTGCCCTATATTCTATATTCCAACTTACATCACGATAAAACGTGCCTTAACCATACTGGCTTTTGTCATTTGGAAAATCTCCATGTTTTACTGCCAGGTAGAGCCTGAGATGACTATGACAGAAGGAACATTCTTTTAAATTGTTTAATCCCCTGAGATGATTATGGCCGTTCTTTGCCAGACAATGACTCTAAAGTCCATTAGACATAGATGCTTCTAGGGAGAGTTGCTTTCAATGCATCAGGTTACTCAGGTCCATCTCCTGATGCTGGAGAATTTGTCTTACAAATCTGGAGCTGTCTCCTCCTCAGCTCTTATCAGAAGCATGGCTGAAGGAAATGAAAATACAGGAAAAATTTCTGGTGCAGTTGTATCCCTGAAATGAGCCAGACAATCATAGTTGCTTATTTGTATCATATTGCCTTGGCTTCCTACCAAAGAAACTCTAGAGAGTTATGCTTTGGAATCTATTGAGGGACGCGCTGAAAAACCAGCCTATGACATCGCAAGATGGACCACCTGGTCTGAGCTGTTGCTTATGGCCCGCCTCCTGTGCACAGACTTGCTGCGAGCGTATTTCTAGAGCTAAGTGTCAAGAAAAGCTTTTTTCCCCTGGGGAACAAAACATAGTTCCCCACTCTTCTTTCTCCCAACATGTAGGGATATGGAGATACCTGTCTCTCGCTAAGTTTAGAAAATCTTGTTTCTTCTTTTGCTTTACCTTGTATAAAGTAAGTGAGCTAAATATGCAGCCAGCTCAGTGCCAGTTTTTGTCACATTGTAAGCCTTAGGACATTCTATTACCCCTTGTCTTTCTCTGTTTTTGTTATTTAACAGTAGTGCACAATATGCCAGGTGCTGTTACTGAACTCTTTGTACATATTAATCTCTTCAATCCCCTTCAAGAGCCCACAGAGTTAGTACTATTGTTATCCTCATATCTAGATGAAGAGACTGAGGCACAGAGAAGTTGGGTATCTTGGCTGAAGTCACACAATGCTGAGAGTGAAGTTCGGTTTCAGAGCCCTTGTTCATAAACCACCCCCACATCCCAGCTATGCTGCCTTAGCAGTGCAGTGATTCCCTAACCAGAGCAGGCGGGACAATTTTATTTTGTAAGTTATATCATTTACATGAAGTTATGCAGGGTACATATATTTCAAATTAAAATCAATCATGAACTTCTGTGATAATTTTTTTAATGGGTCTTTTCTTAACATGACACACAAGGATGTGTGCATAGAGCTTTTGGAGTAGTTAGGATGAATTTACATTCTACCATCCCCCCCTTTCCCATTCTTCTTTTTGACGAGGGGACACATTCTAAGTTTGACTAGAAAGGTACCATGTTAGCTATTGAAAAAAAAAAAATCTGTCAACTGGGGCACCTGGAGGGCTCAGGTGGTTAAGCATCTGCCCTCGGCTCAGGTTATGATTCCGGAGTCCTGGGATCAAGTCCTACATCAGGCTCCCTGCTCAGTGGGGAGTATGCTTCTCCTTCTCCCTCTGCCCCTTCCTCCCCGAGCTCATGCTCTCTCTTTCTCACTTGCTCTCTCTCAAATAATTAAAATCTTTTTTTAAAAAAATATATAAGCTGAATATATTATTATACTATCATTAATAGCAAGTTATAAATAGTTAAAGTCTGAAAAAATCCATTAAAAAATTACAGCAGCTGTATGTATTTCAAAGAGAATCCTCCAGCATTGTCTTAGGAACCAACAGAGTGTACACCTCCTAGCAGCATGGGGATCCTCTGTGCTACGTGTGGGCAGTCCCTCCACCTGGCCTGCAAAGCTCTCAGCACCCCAGCCTCTCTCCTCTGCTTAGCTTCTCTGCTCCTCTGATCAGAGTGCTTTTAGCAGTGCCTGCCTTTCCATTCTTCAAACCTGCCTGGTTCATTCCTGCCTCAGGACTTTTGAACTAGCTGCCCCTTTGGCCTGCGATGTTCTTCTTCCCTGGTTTCCCACCCCGACCCCCCATATCCCCTACTATTATTGTCCTAAATAGCATCCCCTCAGCATCCCTGACCACTTGCGCTACATGAGCCACATCAGCCTTGCTCTGATTCTGATTGACCTCTCTGGGTGGCATTTCTCACAGTCTTCATGTTTATCTGCCTGTTTGTTTCCGCATTAGAATGTGAGCATCGGGGCAGCCCGGGTGGTGCAGTTGTTTAGTGCCGCCTGCAGCTCAGGGTGTGATCCTGGAGACCCGGGATCAAGTCCCACATCAGGCTACTTGCATGGAGCCTGCTTCTCCCTTTGCCTGTGTCTCTGCCTCTGTCTCTCTGTGTGTATCTCTCATGAATAAATAAATAAAATATTTAAAAAAAAATAGAATGTGAGCATCATGAGGGAGGGGGATCTGTTCCACCTCTGAACGGGGTCTGGTGCATATTAAGTAAATGGCAGTGGCATGAATGGCTGAGTTGCTTTTCTTCTCTCCAAATGCCGGTACCTGGTAGAGTCAGTGTTTTCCTGGTGACTCCTCCAGGAGGACAGTATTAGCTCTTCATTTCACCTCTATCCCCAGAAAACCAACAAAACATAACAACAAAACATCTTTCTTATTGAACCTCTTGCTTTTTTTCATTTTTTAGAGCTGTCATCCTCTGCCCCATCTGACTTCACAGAAAAGATCTGCTTCAAGACGGGGTGTCAACTGCTACGAGAACCAAGGTGGGGTTCGGCAAGCTGCCATCTGCAAACAGTAGGTTCACTGCTTCCTGGTGCTAGGTCATAAGCATGATTTGCATCAGCTAACTGGTTACCTACCAGTTGTCCTGCAACTTCTCTGCTATCTTCCCTTTCCAGTTAAGACATTCAATTAATCTTTTAACTGAGAATTTCCTTAGGTGAGTCTTAGATTTCATGTTGATCCAGGTGAGTGGATGTTTCCTCACTCATTGGATTGTTGCCTTAAATGACTAAGAACTAGAAGTGATACCAAAACCTCCTAACCTCTTCACATTACTGCCAAAAGGCAGTCCTGGGAACTGCCTCACCCAGGCATTAAGAAAAGTTGGTGGCACTACAAATCTTCAAAGAAACATCTGTCCGCTATGCACCTCTTTGGCCACATTACTGAAATGGTTACTAGCAAAGTTATTTGGTTTTTAGTTATTTAAACCAAGGTTAAAAGGTTGTGGTAGTTAAACCCATTCCATGCCCACTGAGGAGGAAGTTTTCTCTTTTAGGATTGATATTGTGCAATTCATTTCACTGCCTAGACTAGTTTGAATTTAATTTGAAGGATAATTTTATTCTTAAATAAAAAGAGATGTTACTTTTTTTTTAAGATTTATTCATTTATTTTGGAAGGTGAGGGAGTAACAGAGGGAAAGAGAAACTTAAGCAGACTCTGTGCTGAGTGTGGAGCTCCATACGGAACTCTGTCTCATGATTCTGAGATCATGACCTGAGCCAAAACCAAGGGTCTGAGGCTTAACCAACCTCACCACCCAGGCACCCCAGCAGTTACATTTTTAATGTAAAATATTTTTTCTTCTATACAGCTTATGGGCACCTTATGAAAGTGTGGTGTTTGCCTAAAAAGACTTCAGCCCTAAGATGGACTCCAGGGTCTTGTAATCCCAAGTTAATTAAAAATGATTTTTTATGAATATTTAAGAGTCATTGTTCAGCACAACATTCTATAGACTTGTTTGTCTTCTATAAAATTCAAAATAATTCTAGGAATGTTGCTAGGATTAAAATGCCTATATAGAGCCGATACTAGGAATGACAACAATTTCTGAATATTTGACCCCCATGATATCTCCCTCTTTGTCTGGTAGTGTCTGTTCCATTGAAACTGGATGAAGAAAAGAACTCATTTATTCAACAAATACTTACTGAGCAATTTCTTCGTGCCAGGCGCTCTGTTCAGTGTTGTGAATAAGGCAGTGAACAAAACAAAATCCTTGCTTTCAGAAATGGAGCTTTTAAGAAGCTCCCAAATTTCCTCAGCAGATGAATGGGGAAAGGGAGGCATAGAGAACTTTATTCACTGCCAGGTGTCCGGGGGAAACCCCCTTCAAGATGACAGGCAGACAGGATGAAAAGGAAAGAGTGGAAATCCGATCTGGAAAGTAAGATAAAGCAATCTTCCACTCTAGTGTAACCGCTGCAGAAATACAGAAGCCTATTAAAATGAAACACACATGCAAAAAGGTAGCAAGTTGATATAACCTAGACTTAGTAAAGTAACAAGCATCACTTTTCAAGCATGTCATTCAGGTTCACAGATACTGCCCAAATTCTGCCTCCACACCACCCTCTCCCGGCCTCTGTTATCAATGTCTGATGCATCCTTCCAAGTTTCTCTGTATGCAATTTATATTCATATTTGCTCTTTTCATAAAGTAGAATATAGTGAACTATACTTCTGTACAATGTATGTTTTTCTCCTAACGTATGTAGGAGGGTTTAACAAATCAGTGCTAAGAGAGCTTCCTCATTCTTTTTTTTTTTTTTCCCCTCAACAGTTACAGAGTAGTCCATTGTATGGATGTACCACAATTTAAATAGTGACCTATTGATGGATATTTGGGTTGTAGCCAGTCCTTTGCTCTTAAACAATGCTGCAATAAATAACTCTGTATATATGTTATTCTGCATGTACACAAATTATATGTGTATAAATTTGCAGAGTAGAATGGCAGGTCATAACATGTATGTATACTTTTGGTAAGATATCTTGTCAAATTGCCTCCCAGAGGGAGTTTTTCTTACTTGCATCTCGCTGGAAACTTGTGAGGGTAGCTGTTATCTGGATCTGAATTTTATCACCAATCTGGTAGGCTAAGTGGTTCTGAGAGTAGTTTCAATTTAGGAACACTATTTGTTCAGAATTTTCAGTGGTATTTTATAAAAGACAATGTTCAGAAAAGTAAATAGGACTAGAATTCGGGGGGTTTTTTTTGTTTTTTTGTTTTTTGTTTTGTTTTGTTTTGTACAACAGGCCATCTTAAACCTTCTATTATGTGATTGAAGACCATGGTTGCTGCCCACATTAAAAATGCTACATGTTAAATACTGATATATAGGATAAGAGTGCTTCTCAGGCTCATGATGTACCTAGGTGACCTGCTAAAAGTAAGACCTTTCTTCTATAATTTGGCTTTATATTGCTAATTGAAATAGGACAGCATACACATATGAGTTAACAAAGCAGGCCTGAGACTGCTCTCCTTAGACAGGCCTGCTTGCAACCTTGGGTCTTGGCTGGCATCTGGGAACTTAGATTTGAGGGGAGTTCCCACCATTCACTTGTTGGCATGGCTTGCTGTGCCTAAACTGTGCAAGCAAGAAGGTTTCTGTTGAATACCTGCTTGCATTCCAGGAGTATGGAATTTGAGTACATGCCCAACAGCAGGTTTCTGTGTGACCAGCCCCAAAGAATCTTTAGACGCTGAGTCACTAATGTGCTTCCCTGGTAGACAGTATTTCACAGGTGCTGTCACAACTCAATGCTGGGAAATGAAGCACAACTTATGTGATTTCCGTGGGAGAAGACCTTTGGAAGCTTGTTCCTGATCGCCTCTCAAATTTATCCCATGTGCCTTTTGCTTTGCTGATTTTGTATCCTCTTGCTGTAACCAATTATAGCCATGAGTAGGACTATAGGCAGGGTCCTACGAGTCCTCCTAGTGAATCATTGAACCGGGAGTGGCCTTGGACCCTGATTCAATTAGCTTTGCAAAGATTTTAATATTCTAACTCAACAAGTATTAGTGGTAAGTGACATATTTTTAGAATGCAGTTAATTAACCTTTTGGCATTATATTTTGACTTGTAGTCTGTGTTCTGTTGTAAAATATATAATTCCTCAGATTTCTGGACAGTGATTTAGCGTTTACATCTAACAAATAGAGGTGGCAAGAAGGCTGCTGGATAGTGGAGGGCTTTATGTTTAATCGTGAATCCACAACTGGTTCTTTGGTCCTCTCAATGTCTCTATTTAGGCTCAAATGCTTTTTGAGCCTATAATCTGAGTATTAGATAAGCGGATTTACTAAAATTCCTTTAGACTCATGGCCATAAAAGTTTAGTTAGGCAGTCTGATTTTATCTATGCCCTGATTCTGAAGCTTACCTGCAAATAGTCCTAGGAACTTCACTTAGGACAGCAGATCTTTGTCGAAATGGGACATAAGACCCCACTATTGAAATAAAGCTTATTTTTAAATCAATGTATTATGTTAGCATCCCATTTTAAATGTTTAAGTATTCAAATGGAAAACTGGATTAAATGTTAAACACAAAGATTTGTGTAAGCTACTTTCTCTAAAGAAATCAGATGGCTTCTAAAGAAAAGTGTTTATATGGTTTAAAAATATAAAATGTAGTCTAAAGCAATGGTTCTTAATGCTTGCAGTTGGTTGACTGGCATATTTGTGATGATAATGACTAAGATTGAATAACATTATGGCAGCTGCTGTTCTTACTGGTTCATATATAGAGTCTCACTCATTTATATAGCAACCTTATGAAGTAACTACTGTTCAGTCCATTTTGAGATGTAGGGGGTTTCAGGACTTGCCCAAAGTTAAGTATTGGGTAGAACTTGATAGAGTGAATTTGAATCCTCTGTGTTCACCGGCTGAATGCTTTAACCACTCTGTTTTCCTGGGTCACATAGTAACATCTCCGTGGTGCTACACATCATAGGTTACATAAAGAACCTTGTACATTTACCCTTGGGTATAGGGATGACATGATCATTTTCTGCTGAGTGTAAGAAATGCTCATCTCCTTGGTTTCTAAGTGTCTGGAGTCTTCAGTGGAATCCTTACAAAATACAAAACTGAGCATGTCACTCCCTGATCCCATTATCTTGGGGGCAAAATCCAAATATAATAAAAAGGTAGGTTCTTTAAGAGCCTACCTTTCTCCATTTCAGCCAAGCTGACTTTCCTTCTGTTCCCATACATACAAACCACATTCTCCTTTGTTGCTTAAAACCTATGCACATACTATTTCTCTGGCTTAAATAACCCCACCCCATCCCACCTCCTACCTTGCCTGACTCCTCTTCACTTTTCAGATAGGACTTGAGGGGCCCTTTCTTCTAGAAAGTTTCACCTGACCTTCCCGAACTAAGGGGTATACCTTTACAGTGTGTTTCTAGAATCTTGATTTTTAACTCTCCAAACGTTTATCTCCCTGTGTTATAGTTACTTTTTTCCCAAACTAAATCCCAAGCTCTGGGGGGACAGGGACAAGGTTTGTCTTGGTTCACCTGACCACAACAAATGTTCTTCCTTTAAGATTTTATTTATTTATTTATTTATGAGAGACACAGAGAGGCAGAGACATAGGCTCTCCTGTGGGGAGCCCTATGTGGGAACTCAATCCCAGGACTCCAGGATCATTCCCTGAGTCAAAAGGCAGGCTCTCAACTGCTGAACCACCCAGGCACCCTGAATGTTCTTCTTTTGTGACTGAAACTTGCATGAAGCAGATGGTCAGCAACAAATTCATGAACTTAAATCCTGAGCTTTCTGCTGGCAGTTTCATTCCCAAGAATAACTATTTTGGGAATCCTAGGAACAGAGCCTACTATCCTCAGTTATATCCACAAGCCCAAATATGTTATAGTTATCAACTATGAACCCTAAATTGGGAGAACCTACTTCAGGCATGGTTAGGGACTTAATACTTTGGAGAGGAATTCACCCCCATATTGCTTGCCAATAGTAATTGTAACCATTTAGCCAATTCTAGATAACGAGAGCAACTTTTTCTTAAGTCTGCTATGAAATTTGTCTGGCAGACTTCAAGAAGTTTTTAGACATGGAAAGATTTTTTTCCCTAAAATATGCCCTTCAAAAAAATGTTGAAGAAAATAAAGTTTTAACATATGTTTAAGATAAAAATCTTTGGTAAGTACACTTACATACCCCTTTTATAGCTGTCAAGAACAAAGTAAAATTTATATCATGTATTAGACTTTTTAAAAAGGTTTTATTTATTTGAGAGAGAAGAGAGCACAGTGGGAGAGGGAGAAACAGACTCCCTGCTAAGCAGAGAGCCCAACGCAGGGTTCAAGTCTAGGACCCTGAGATCACAACCTGAGTTGAAGACAGATGCTTACCCGACTGAGCCACTCAGGTGCCCCCACATATTAGACTCAATAGTCTTACAGAAAACATGCATACTGGAACCCCTCTATTAGGATGAATATTATATCATGCAGGGAAGAAAAAGACAACTTCCTAAACTACATTTGTATCCTTCAGTCCATAAGCATTAAATAAATTTAGGATTCAGGACTTCCCCACCAAGATTATGGGTACCATTTAGGTACATTCTTGGGTTTTACTTCCTGTGTCTAGAGCAGGCATGGCTGAAAAGAAGAACAAAAAACCCACTATTGGTATGTGTATATGTGTGTGGCTGTTTCAAAACCACTTTTCTTCCTTTGAATATTTAAAAAATAGTTATCACTAGGAAAAATGGTGGATCCATAAAATATCAGGGGAATCAAAATGACTGTTGGAGAGTTTGGTTTCTGGACTGATGTAGGCATGCATGCTAACTTAAATTGGAAGACAAAGATCAGCGAGGTGATCTCAAGCCCATTGTGACATCTCTATTCATGTTGGTATTTGAAAGTAAATCCCTTCAATTCTGAAGCTACTTATATCTGATCATCAATTCTTTTAGGTAAAAAGACAGGTATGTTTATAAGTGAAAAAGGTTTTCTGGCCTAGAATGTTCTGCGCCAAATGCATCAACCCTGTTTGTTTGAAAAAAATTGTTAAGCATGAGATGAAAATAAGTGACTCATTGCTGTTTAGTAATATGTTATATTAACGGAATTCATGAACTAATTCTCAGAGGGCTGGAAGGTAACTTCCATGACAGCCTATAATTTCAATTCACTTTTATATGTAAGAATCTTCTAATTACTTTTGTCTTATTAAAGTTTTTCTACAGAACTCCACAGGGAAAATAATGTAGCCTGTATTTCAGCTATAAGGGATTTACTGATGCTATGCACAGCATACTATATTTTTAATTTTCTGACTTGGAAAGAACTGAAGGAGCCTCTACTAACAGTGACATGTGAAAGAACAGTGTCGAGGTTAAGCATGAAATCAGCACTATAGGGCTTGGAGGAGGTCGTGCTAAATAAATATCTGCCTTGTGTCTGAGTGTACCTGTGTCTGAGTCACCTTCCTCCTGCCAAACACAAACAAGTTACTAGGCAACAGGAATGATTCAGACGCTCTGAACACTTCACCACAGTGACATGTCTATCCACAATATTTCCAGGAAATGTCCCTCTTATAAGTCACTGGGGAGTGGGATAATCATTCATGCAGGCACTGAAGGCATCAGATGACCCAGGGCGAGTAGCTGGGTGTTAGGAGGTGGGACTAATATTTGAAAGGAAGTCACCTCACAGGGCAAACAGATGGTTACCTGCATGGTAACTGGGGAGGAAGGGTGGAAGAAGGAAAGACGAACTCTCTCCCCAGAAGGATTCATGAGGAAGGAAATCCATTTCTCTTTGGGAAAAAATAGCACATTCGTAATTGTAAAAATAGGCCAAGATCTCAGAGAATCACAGCATAGCATGGTGGCTAAGAGCATGAACTTTAGAGCTAGATTGCCTGGGTTCATAGCCTCTGCCCATTCACTAGTATTCTAAATTTCACTTCCTCATGCCTCAGATGGAGGTGACGGTGGTGCCTACCCCACAGAGTGGTTGTGCATATTAACATACTAATATTTGGGGAGCACCAATGTCTGTTATCATAAGCTCTGCAGAGTGTTACCATGCCTCCTGCCCTCCAGACAACTCCCTAAGTGGTAGGAGCAGAATGGGGAGGGAATGAAGGAGAAAACCGAAAGAGGGGAACTCTAAGAATTCATTTATTCTTTTATCACTTTGAGAACTGCAGTTAATAGAAATTATAATTATAGCATCCTTAAGAAATTATAATTATAGCATCCTTAAGAAACAATTACTATGTACTTTGTAAGTTATTTATATGTTCAAAAACTACATTAGAATTATGCAGAGGGAGAGGGATATAATCAGAGGTTGCTTGTGGGCTTCTGAGGCATCTATAATGTTCTGAAGCAACATACGAGTTTTTGCTTTACTATTTCTTACACCTTATGCTAGATTGCCCTTCTTATGTAAGATACATTATAATAAAGAATGTAGTCACGCTAAGTAAAGCATCTCAAGTCAGGTGAAACTTTTGGGCTTTGTAGCACACTGGAAATCCTAATTATGCAGCTACATTATTGACTCACTCCTTTAGAAAAGAAAAGACACCTGAGGTTCTTGGGAGAGGGGTAAGATAGATCTGGTGTCTTTGAGTGTGCGAGCTGACATGTTCATTCACAGCCACTCTAGTGCCCTAGAAGCCAGGCACTTGGCTGGTGGCCAGCAACATTGACACAAGTCAGATGTGGGCTGCCCTTGCACCTTGCACCCCAGCAGAGGAGGTAACCCACGTAGGCTACCACCACCTGCATATCCTCCTGAGCTGAGCTGTACCAAAGAAATGGAAAAAGCTTAGGTAAGGGGAGGAAGCCATGGGATTAATTCCAACTTGATCTTTTAAGAGGCCTAACTTCCCCTGAATTT
Source organism: Canis lupus dingo (assembly GCF_003254725.2). Lineage (NCBI taxonomy): Eukaryota > Metazoa > Chordata > Mammalia > Carnivora > Canidae > Canis > Canis lupus. Next base: position 28,398,307 of record NC_064274.1, read on the forward strand.
ATTTCTTGAAGGAAAACAGAGTGTTACTGCCCTTTGGGCTAATGGAACAGCCGTTCCTGGACTATGTTCGATGTTCTGTAGTGATTCAGCAGTGCTATGAGAAGAGTTGTAAGATGAGGAACCTTAACTTCTTCCTGAACTTGTAGAGAGTCTCCCTCTGGTTTTGTCAGGTGGGAGTGTTTCCCAAGGAAGGAGCTGCTATAAAATCAACAGGAAGAAAGGGGTTAGGGGAGTGGCTCTCCAGGTTATCTCAAAAGCTAACAACATTAGTTCATGTAAAGTTATTTAGAAAAATAAATAAGATAAGATCATTTAGAAACTCAGGTTAGTGACACGACCTAAGTAACTGATACCATTTTATTCAGCAGCTATAAAGATGTATTACCAAAATAATAGCCTAGTGCCTAAGATTAACTTATGGATCTCTATAAAAAGTAAGAGAAAAGCTCATTTAACTCTAAAATTTTCTGACTTTTCTTGAAACCACAGTAGTGCTCACTGAATTTAGTATTGAGGGTAGGATCCTTGTTTTATATGCAGTCTCGTACCTTGAAAAACTTTGAGTGTAAAATGTTGATTTGGGGATTCATAAAGAACCTAGAGTCTTTCTATTAATTTAGGTTTTCAATGTTTTATCAGAAATCTTTGTTACTTGATGGAAAACTGTATTAATCATTCCTAGATTACTGAACATATATAACTTATTTTCAAAAACAGAAGAAGCCATAAATAATACTTAAATAGTTCAAATAAACTTTGATGGAGTTCACTTAACTCCATTTATTCTAAAAATTTGAGGGAGGAATTTGTTATTTTACAAAGCTTTAATACTTGATCCTCTGCTTTTCCAAAGTTACTTATCTGGGTGTGTGCACATGCGCACACATGTGTGTTTCTATGTCTGTATATGAATGTATGAATGTTGGGGTGTGTGTGTGTGTGTGTGATGTCTGAGGTTAAAAGTGGAATAGTCTGCTACCCAGAAAAAAAAAAATAAAATCTAGGATTGCTAATCCATTACCAGAGAAGTCTAATCTTTTTTGGTATTTTAAGTTGTGTACTATTAAACATTAATGCTAATAGAATATGGATAGTTATGCTCTTTAAATCAAATTATACAATTTCAAGTTACTTAGGTATTTTTACTTCTCAATTTTAAATATTTTAGAAAAGCCCTTTTTTAAACACTACTTTAAATATAGTTTATACTAACTTGTATAACATTTCTTAATTTTGGATCTGTATCTGTATAATGGTCAATTAGTATAATAAAACATAATGCTTGATTCTCTTGTATCTTTTGGTATTGGCCTCTGAACTTGCCCAATAGTTTTTTTGTTGTTTACCTTGCATCTAAATTAACCATTACTTGTTGTATGTGATGTGAGCTTTCATTTCAACCTTATAAAATTATGTTCTTCAGTTTTAATGTCTTATTTATTCTTTAATTAAACTGAGATTAGCAACTCTTTGTTAAGATCTTATTTAACTGGCTTCAGTCCTGGCACGGAAAAGGTTCAGCCTCAGCCCTCCCCTGCTCCCCAATAGTCTTCTTACTCCATTTAGACCAGCTAAATAGTGAATGGAACCTAGTGATGTTTGTGTGCTTGTTTGTTTCTTCCTTCCTTCCTTTCTTTTTTTTTAAAATGAATCATTTTCTGCTTTTTTTTTTCTTTTAAGATTTCTTATTTACTTGAGAGAGAGAGCGAGCTCAAGCTGGGGAGCAGCAGAGGGAGAAGCAGCCTCCCCACTAGGGAACCTGATGCGGTGTTCCATCCCAGGACTCTGGGATCATGATCTGAGCTGAAGGCAGATGCTTAACCAACTGAGCCACCCAGGCGCCCCTGGATATTTCTTCCATGAATTTATTTCCCTGTTCATGTGGCATATTTTGACAAATGTGATTTCTGACCATAAGAAACAAAGATATAAGATAAACCATATTTTTTATTGTAATATGCCAATGGCCAATTATTTGACATAGTCCCTTACTTGAGAATGTGAGAGGTAGGCAGAAGGAACTGAGGACCAAAGAGATTGCTTCACTTCTTATCAAGTGGTGGTTTTAGGGTTTTAAGATACTACCATGTAGGGGATCCCTGGGTGGCTCAGCGGTTAAGCGCCTGCCTTCGGCCCAGGGCAGTCCGGGGATCGAGTCCCATGTTGGGCTCCCTGTGTGGAGCCTGCTTCTCCCTCTGCCTGTGTCTCTGTCTCTCTCTCTCTCTCTCTCTCTCTCTCTCTCTCTCTCTCTCCCCCTCTGTATCTCATGAATAAATAAATAAAATCTTAAAAAAAAAAAAAAAAAGATACTACTATGTAGATTCAACCTGTATTTAGTTTGCCTCTGAAATTATCAAGGATATGTAGGGGCTGTGGTTGCTGAGTAAACTTTTGTCATTCGTTATCTTAATAAACCCCCATGGACCTGTTACCCATAAATTATCTACACCAAACTAAATTAAAATACCAGACATTTTTATGTCTTTGACAGAATGAATTTCTTACCCATAGGACCAATCTCATGGTGGTGTTCTGACCTCTAAGGAGAAATACCTAGAGTAGTGATGGTTAATTCATTCTTTAGCAGTAAGTTACCTTACCCTACTTTATGTGAGAAATAGGATTGATTTTTTCTTTTTTGCCTTTTTTAGATGTCTTTGTTGAGATTACTATGCATCTTTACTTTCTTTTTATAGGATATATTTTTTAAATATGGCAAAAGGTCTTAGAAATAAAATAATGAGTTTGTATTAAATGAAACTGAAACCCAGGGTTCATACATTATGTACCCAGGGGTTAGTCATGGCTTATTTGTGGCCAAATGCAGAGATAAGGATTCTGGTCTGTTCTGATCCAGGGCCTCAGCATGTCACCATCACATTACTTTATAAACTTTTTAGCCATGGAACGCAGATTTCAGATGAGATTTCAGGTAACCCCTCCAAAGCAGAAAGAAAAGCAAAGCTCCTTTTGTTAGAGATGGGGGCATGGAGACATGTCTACATAGACTCCCGGAGATTCTGCACTGGAATGTACTTCTTCTCAGTATAGTTCACAACACAGATAAAATGTGTGGCCGGCCCCTTTCTCATTCCCAGCCATGTCCTTATTAGCACAACAAAGTAACCCTGGTCTGGTTCTACTTTTCCGGAGCATTTCTGTGCCCTATATCTGAAAGAGAATATAAATGGAAAAGTTGGGGGATGCCTGGGTGGCTCAGTGGTTGAGCATCTGCCTTCGGCTCAGGGTGAGTCCTGGAGTCCTGGGATCGAGTCCCACATTGGGCTCCCAGCATGGAGCCTGCTTCTCCCTCTGCCTCTGTCTCTCCCTGCCTCTCCCCATGTGTGTCTCTCATGAATGAATAAATAAAATCTTTAAAAAAAAAAAAAAAAAAGGGAAAAGTTGGGGGAGGTGAGTTGATCCAGTCTGGGAGTCATAACAGTAAAGTTAACGTCACGTCTTCCCTGTTGACTCTGGAACATTCTCACTCTGTGTCAAGAGGAAGCAGCACAGCAGATCTGCCTATGAGAGTCCACTGATCTTGAGGTTGACTCCTTGGATTAAGTGGGAGTGTGCTGTCACATTTCCTTTAATTTGCTGCAAGAATTCATCCTGAAGCCATGTGCTCATTTGCAGATGTTTTCTTTCCTCAAAAAGTGGTAAAGTGACCTATGGAATTAGAACCACCAAAGTACCAAATGCTAAGTATCCACTAAGTGCTTAGTAGCTGGTGACTTTGGGCAATTCACTTCACTTTACTGTGTTTGCTTATAAAATATGGGTAGTAATAATATCTATCTCATAGTTGTGATGAAGATTACATAATATAAGTAAAGCATTTGGAATAGTGTTTGGCTGATAGTAAATACTATTATGAATGTTAGCTGCAGCTCTTATTCTTAAATGTAGGTCATATAAATTTTAATCATTAATAGGATACCGATTCAAAAAATTTTAAACACTTAAATATTCCAACCTAGTGTTAGCTAAAATATGAATTAACTAATTTTATTGGCAGAGAGAATCAAGCCTAATAGTGGTAAATCCCAGCTAGCTAGCTTTGCATGATCGTAATGTTGATAACATTGTTTAAAGTGTATATTTGTAAAACTTTCCCCCCCAAAAAAGCTTTCTTAAAATAATACAAAGCCAAAAACATAGTACAAATTGGATTGTTAAGGCCCTAGAGAAATGTTCACTTTTACCTAATCATTATGTATGATCTTATTTTCATAGGTAAGAAAAGCTGCACCAAGTGGTCAAACAACATTTCCTAGAAAACTCCTTAACCATTGATACTTAAATACAGTTTTCTGCTTGCACTTTGGTGAAAATCTCTGCAGAGAAAGTCTGTTTACTTAGGCAATTATCTGCTGAAGAACAGGAATGTCCCTGATAAGTGCATTTTTGTTTTTAGGAGTTGGTGCCACTTTCAGAATAAAGTGGAGCCGTTTTCAGCTCCTGTAACAGTCAGGATTCCAGAGCCTTTTCTTTAGAGTTAAGGTCTTCTTTACCTACTAGCACCTTTGTCTCTGTCTTTATTACACCCAGATATTTGCTAAATAAATAATTCACATTTGAAAAGCTTTATGGTTATTACATATAATGTTTAAATAAAATGCTGTGGGTTTTCTTATCATTGACAAACTTTGAACTAAAATCTGATGTTTCTATAGAACACCATTTATGATGAGTTTGCATAATAATTGTGCATGAACACATAAGTCAAAAGGCCTATGTGAAGAATAGTAGCCAAACTGTGGAAATATTAGACCCAAAGAACCACAGGGGAAAGGTTAATTGCTAAACAAGCCAGAAGTTATAAATTGGCATTTGTTTTTAAATGGGGACTTGGGGAGAGGAGAGATGGCTTTGTAACCTCACTGGGCCAGGGTGTTGTATTTGACAGTTCATTTCTGAGTCCAGGAATTATAGCAAGAAAGGTTTCTTGGAGGAAATGCCATCAAAGCTCTGAGACATGGCACAGGAGAGGCAGGTAGGTAAGCAAGAGGGTAGAGGTGAAAAGGAGGTTTAGGCTACTAAAAAAAAAACAAAACAAAACAAAAAAAAAAACTATATAAAGGCCTGATAAGAGAGGATATGGTGTGTGAAGGGAACAGAAGGTAAGTAAATGTCACTTAGAAGCACAAGATTTAAGGAAAGGAAAAAAAAAATCTCAAAAGCTGAGCCTGTAAAGGAAGGCAGAGGCCAGATTATAAAGGTCCTTGTGAGCAATGTCAAATGTCAGAAGACACACCCTCTGAGAAGCAGTCTGGGGAAAAAAAATGTAGATTACAGGAGAAAGGTCACCTGACTGGGTATTTGTTATTATGGAAATTATGTTAATCTTGTTTAGCCCTGGGAATGGCAGTAAACTGTTTTGTTTTAAAGAGAACCTTTATCTTAAAAGAGGCAGACTGAAGTTTGTACGGATGAGATGAAGAGATATCTGGGATTGCTTCAAAAAAATCCAGGGTTGGGGGATGGTGAAAAAGATTTCCTGTGACATTTGTTGTAACTGATAAGGTTCCCTACACTGTTCTCTCCACTTTCAGTAGAACATGTTTGAAATGTTCTGTTGTACTTTTTTTTTTTTTTTTTTTAAGTCAAAATAAGCAATGGATTTTGGCCATAGATAGCCATTTAAGGGCTTTCAAGAAACCAGTAAAACAGGAAGTGGACCGGGAACGAAACCAGAGAGGGAGGGAGGGCTGCACCAAATAGCCAGTGCTGGTGAATCCTTCCCCTGCAGGGATGGTGGTGCCTCACTTTCTCTTGGGCAAGATTGTTTGTGACTTCTTAGTGAACTTCTTAGTGAACCGTTGTCTCAATATTTTCACTTCGTGCTCTGATAGTACAAAATACTAGCGGTGCCCCATATTTCTAGCACTATATCAGCCTGCTTTGTATTTGAAACATGATTTTTTATGTATCTTTTTGGTGGATGGATATAATCCATTTACAGTTTATTGTGGCTATTGGTATCCCGCCCTTTGTAAGTCAGGATATTCATGACCTGAACTAAGCTGGAGAGAGCAGACCTAAGTAGATGGGTGGAGAATTAAAACGGATAGGACCTGGAGTGATTGTCAGTGAGCAGAGGAGGGAGTTGGAAGCTGAGATAATAACTAAGAATTTATTTATCCGGTGAACCCCTTGGATGGAATTCACTCTTTTCTTTCAGATGCTCCTCATCAACCCATAATCCTTTTTGACATTCTTAAAATGTACCTCTGAAGTATAGATACATATTAACCAGAATGTGATTTTTGGTCTTACTCAGTTTAAGCTTTGGAAATGGGCTCCTAATCTCCTAATATTGCTGCAGATTATGCTACAACGGGAGGTGTTAAAAGCAAAAACAACATAAAACAAACCAAAGTGGGGGGATCCCTGGGTGGCTCAGCGGTTTAGTGCCTGCCTCTTCAGCCCCTGGGCCTGATCCTGGAGACCCGGAATCGAGTCCCGCGTCAGGCTCCCTGAATGGAGCCTGCTTCTCCTTCTGCCTGTGTCTCTGCCTCTTTCTCTCTCTCTCTCTCCTTGTGTCTCTCATGAATAAATAAATAAAATCTTAAAAAAAAAAAAAGTGGGAAAAAGATTTTTTCCAGCCTGTTACTTTGTTTTTTTTTCAGCCTGTTACTTTGTTTCAATTTTTTAATATAGGTTTTTGATAACATAAGTTTATTTAAAAAAAAACAGTTTCAAAAAATTATTTATAGTCAAATACTTTTGTGAGGGCTCATCAATGAAAATTAGATTTAATGGAAATAAGATTAAGTTTGGAATTACATCTTTCAGCTTCCTGATGCTAATTGAGCATTGAGTTTATAGTGTTTCCTGGCTACTTTGTGGCATCATGTTCAGGTTTAGAGACAGTGCTTTTAATCATCCTGTGCTTTTCTAAATCTGCTTCACTCTGTAGAAAATAATTCTGACCATAGTTTACTCCCAAGGACAGACCAGTGCTAAACTGAATAGGATAACTACTTCACTGATTTTCTATCCACTACCAATATGTGAAGCTTGGCATTTTTAGTCTAAAAATATTTAAATTCCAGTTTTGTTAACATACAGTGTAATATTAGTTTCAGGTGTACAGTATAGTGATTCAGCACTTCCAAACAACACCCAGGAGAGCTTGGCATTTTTAAAGACTATTTAAATTTTTTTTTTTTATTTTTAAAAACGTTTTCAGTTTTCATCTATTTATCTAGACTTTTAAAAGTCCTGTTACGTATGTTTTAATATACATCTATTTCTATATATATCTCTCTCTAGTCTTTTTTCCTCCCATTTTATGTTCATTATTCAAATTTTCTTTTCAGTTTTACTTCTTTCAGGTATATGGTTTTATTAAACTTCAAATGTTATTTCAGGCTCTAATCTAATTTATGAAAGTTGTTTTCATTGTTCTTTGGTCTTTTTTAAGTCACTTCTGGTTGGAAAGATGCGGGGGCGGGAGGGGCAGTTACTTAACCAAAAAATCCCTTGAGAATAGGAGCCAGTTTTCTCTTCTGCTACCTTCCTTAGCATTTCCGAGCCAAATTCTGCACAGAACGGAAGACCAGAAATAATTCTGTCTTCTATGTTGGCCGTCCATGTATTTGCCTTACCTTCCAGGCTTTCAGCAGTGAGTATAGCAGTTACTATGTATTTAACCTTGGAGTATTGCTTGAGTTTGGTCACTTGGTTGTCATTAACCTTGGGGTACAGTTTTTGAAATTTTCTATATCCATAGTTTCTATTCTACCTATTAGGATTCAATGATGAAATTCCTGCGTTGAAAGTCTAATTGAATTCTAAATCCTTGTTAGCTATTTGCTACCTTCAACCTTTTTGTTCCCACATAATGCCTTTGTTTTTATTCTTCCTATGATTATAATATTGTGTCTTTAACCTTTTCTTAAAAGTCTCATGTGGGTTAAACATCTTAGAAGATAGCACTGGTGTGATCAATTAAAAGTCCATTATAATGATTATAATTAGAATATTAAACATGCATTATTTTTGGTCTATTAAAAATGTAAAAAATCTCAAAGGCAAAAATCCATTATTTATTGGAGCATTTCCAGTGGAATTTCTTTTTTAAAGTTTTTAAAAGTTGTATTTGTACAGATTTCTAGAAGCTATTTACATTAATTGGGTCTCAGCAGGTTGGAACATAGATGTTCTTGATATACCTTTGACTTGATGATACAGTGATTTTTTTTTTTTCTGATGAAGAGTATTCAATGTGAAATGTTTAAATAGACTGTTATCTCATAAGCCTAGAGATCTAGTTTGAATAATCCTCCTGTTACTCTTGCCCCATCCTGTTTTATTTTTCTTCATAATAACTTTAATCATTTTATTATTGTTGTTTTACATAGTTAGCCGAATGGAACCTCTGTGAGGGAAGTGACATTTTTTAAACTGTGGTATCCCTGCAGTATTTCCTAGAATAAACATTAAATACCCTTGAATGAATAATTGTCTTTGTCTTTTTAGCAGTAAAATCAAAACATGCTCTTATTTTTTCAATACAAAAAAAGTAGAAAGTAAATGTTCCATGTAGTATCACCTTTCCAGTAAGTATGTAATTTGTTTACATACACAGCATAGTTTTTCCCCCACAGCAAAGAATCATGCTATATATGTAACACCATTTTGCAATTTTTTCACCTAACATGGTATGATGGTACAGTAGTATTTCATTGTACAACTAAAATGTGTTTATAATGTAACTAGTCCCATCTTGATGGACAGTCTTACAAGTCTGGAATCACATCTGTATTTTCAAAAACTAAACTTCCAAAAACTAAAGGCCCTCTCATCCTGTCTGTTCCTCCTCCCCTCCTCCTCTTTGCCTATGCTCCCTCCCCTCCTCCCCTCTAACCCTTGGTGCCTAAATACTTCTTGAACTGACCAAAGCTCTTTATAGTCTTTATTTACCTAAAGTGGTGTGAATATTTTCATATGTCTGATTCAGATGTATCAATGTTTGAGTATCTAATGTTTCCCAGATCCAGCAAGGGGGTAGTGGTGAGCTGTGGGACCTAAAATATGCTATACCTGTATACAGGTTTTCTGAAAGTCAAAACTCTGAATTTCAAAATGCATCTATTGCCCAAAAATTCTGATGAGTAGATTTGGAAAACAATCTTTTCACGCGTGTGCAGGTATCTTTAGACAAGTTCCTAGAAGTAATTCCAAAGTGTGTAATATATAGCTTTTGGAATTAGGGGGAAAAAGCACTAATGTAAATTTTTTTAAAAAGAAAATATAGGATTAGAATTTTATAGTACTTGGGATTGTTAGTAATACTTACAGATTTTTGCAAACTGGCTTAAATGACTGTTTCCAATCATTCAATTTAAAAAAAAAAAAACTTTTTAAAAAGATTTATTTATTTTAGTGGGGGGAGAGGGTCAGAGGGAAAAGGAGAGAGAAATCCAAGCAGACTCTGCATGGAGCCTGTCCCTGGACTCAGTCTTACACCCTTGAGATCAGATCTGAGCCAAAACCAACTTTGCACCACTTGGACACGCCTAATCATTCTTTCAATTTTTAAAAATAAGTTTTATATATGGAATACATGCTGTTTTGAAGACCATAATTTATTTAACCGATCAGGCATTTTCAGGTTATTTCTGAAGTTTTATTATCATAAAGAATAGAGGCTAAAAACTATGAACTAATGATGAGTACAATAAAGCAAAAATCCACCAACTGTCAGGAAAAAAGGGTATTAAAATGCTCAAGTACACAAGCTTATAAAATATCCACAGTGTGCAAAAATTACCAATATTTGAAAAGAGGGCTTGGGGATTTGCATTTTTGACTGAATTGTCTCCTCTGTCAAATCTGGTTTGGCCTGATTTCTCTGCTTTTGGCCCCTGGTTTTATTCAGGTGAAATTATACCGAATCAATGACTGGTTTTGTTTTGTGAAATATTGAGTGACCTCCATTATGTGGAAATTTATAAAACAGCCCTCACCCCTTTATTGCAAATAAACCTTGCAGAAGATAACCACACTGCAATATAATTAAGTCTTTTTTTGAAAGACTATATATATAGTCTTTCAAAATTAGTCTTTTTTTGAAAGACTAATTTAATTGTATGTGTATGTCAAGTTAGGGCTGTAACACTTCATAACTTCATAACCCCTTTATTGCAAATAAACCTTGCAGAAGATAACCACACTGCAATATAATTAAGTCTTTTTTTGAAAGACTAATTTAATTGTATGTGTATGTCAAGTTAGGGCTGTAACACTTCATAACTGTTAGTTTACCAGACTTTCCCTAGCAGCAGCAATAATGCAGACAGGTCTAAAAACACATTTTAGACATATATTTTTTATTACACCTAATTGAGGCTGAGGGAAGATAGGAAATCAAGAGATTTCAGTTGATAAGTGTTTCCCTGAAAGCAGTAATAACAAGTAGGCATAGTTTTGGATACTTTTAGCTATAAAATAATACGTTTATAATGAAAATATTTTTAAATGTGGACTGTACACAAATGTAGGAGGGAAAAAAATCTCATACTCCTACCACTTACAACCATTCTTAATACTTGTGTTCTGACTTTTCTATAAGTGCGTTCTTTACATACTTAAAATTGTACAAAACAAGATACAAATTCTCCTTTTTTTAAAAGGTTTCCTTTATTTATTTGACAGAGAAGGAGTGGGGTAAGGGGCAGAGGAAGAAGCAGACTTCCTACTGAGCAGGGAACCCTATGCAGGACTCCATCCTGGACTCCTGGATCATGACCTGAGCCAAAGACAGATGCTTAACCCACTGAGCCACTCAGGCGCCCCACATTCTCTTTTAACTCTGTCAATACTATTATAGTTAAAATAGCCATCAGCTTTTTTTTTTTTTCCATCAGCTTTCTTGATTATAAGAATGATTAATGTGGAAAATTAGAAAATACAACATAGAGTAAGGACAAAATTAAAATCATCTTAAATTCATCAAGCAGTGTTAATATTTAGTATATTTTCAGATTTTTTTCTCTATGTAATATACATCTTTATATTGCTGAAATTATACTATATTTACTCATTAAAATCATAAGCATAATCTTCATAAACTGAAAATAATTTTTCAAATACGAGTGAACACTTTTATTTCAGAAAATTTAAAGAAAATAAGAAAGTACAGAAGAAAATAAAAAAGATTGGTAAATCCCACCAATAGCATTACATCTGATATTCTTTTGGTTTATTGACTTGGTTTTTAAAAATTCATACATTTACATTTTTATCAAAATAATATGGTGCTTTAAAAAAAAAAAGATGTATTTATTTTAGAGAGAGTGAGGGTGGTGAGGCAGGGGCAGAGGGAGATAATCTCAAGCAGACTCCCTGTTGAGTACAAAGCTTATTGCAGGACTCCATCTCGTGACCCCCTGAGATCATGACCTGAGCCAGACTAAGAGTCAGAGGCTTAACAGACTTAGCCACCCAGGCACCCTAGGTGCTGTTTTTTAAACAATAAATGGAATGTATTTCATGGATGCTTCAAAATGTGTACTGCAGACATTTAGATGTATTTAATGTATTATATATATTTTAATGTACTTCACAGATGCTTCTAAATGTCTCCTGTAGACATTTAGATTGTTGTTTCACTGAATATATTTTTGGATACTGTTTTTTCTATATTCTTTAAGACTTGTTCTAAAATAAATTCTCAGTAGTAGTTACTATGTCAAGAGGTTTAGGCATTTGTAAAGTTCTTGACATGTTTAAAAAGAGACAGAATTTAAAAACAATTATACCAATTTTTGATCCTAAACTTGCAATTTGTTGCAGGTTTTTTGTTTGTTTGTTTGTTTTTGTTTTGTTTTGTTTTGAGAGAGAGTGAGCACGTGTGAAAGCTAGGGCAGGGAGGTGTGCAAGGGAGAGGAATAGAGAGAATCCAAGCAGGCTCCATGCTCACCACACCGCAGAACCCCAGATGGGGCTCGATTTCACCCTGAGATCATGACATGAGGCCAAAATCAAGAGTTGGATGCCTAACTGACTGAGCCACACAGGCACCCCTCATTGCAGTTTTTATGCTCCTTTTCAATTGCATGTTAAATTATAATTTAATGGTCTTTGTTTCAAGATAACTTTCTAGTGTTCTTCTTATCCAGGGGTGACAACAGGGTAGAGGTTGGTGTGTTAATCTGTCAATGAGACATTCTGTAGGAAGTTTTTGTTTCAGTAACTGGGAGATATTTAATCACAGGAACTCTTTTGCCTATGATATGTCAGAGGGGTAGGGGAAATCAGCTTCAAATAGTAAGTAAGGAAAGGGGTTCTGGCTATGAGACAGGCCCTGACAATTTTATCCCTTCCTTATGTTTCCTTTCCTGCCCACTTTCCACTTGCCCTGTGGATAGCCAACGTAAAAATTCCTCTCTGTTCCCTCTGTCTCTTCCCATGCCCTCCCAATTCCATTTGAGGGGGGGCTTTCCTAGTTAGGGTCCTGAAATCACCTGGCTTGGACATAAAGAATATGAGAATGAAACACTGACTTAATGTACAAAGAAAGCAGAGAGCCAAGGCCCCACATGAAAGCCTGGATTAAAGAATAGTAACTATATTATTTATATAGAAGCTATTCATATTTATGTTATATTTGTTTACATATCATAGTTTCTGCTCAATGAGTATCTGACATTTTCATATGCTAAGTTTTAATTATGGTTATGTTTATATTGCTATGGTAGAAATGTGCCAGTGTGGGTAGTCCCCAGATTTCCAATACTGTGTTGCTAAGTCACAGAGCCTACCCCCTGTCCCTACTGGTTTGGCTTCCCATCCAAATACTTCCCATCCAAGTACTCCAGGCTCTCCTGCCTTTGATACCAAGGATTGATGCTCCCCTCCTGTGCCTCTTTGCACTCCTCAAGGTATAAACTGCCCTTACAGAGAACAGAGCTTACTTTGGGCCCCTACAAGCCATCTAAGTGTAGCTCTGATGTCTATACTTTTCCATATTTTTTTTTTTCTCTTTTAAGGCTTCATTGTAAGAACTCTTACTCTTTTTCTGCTTCCTCTTTTCTCTTCCAAAACTCTTCCCTCTTTCTCTAATTATCTCCTGGAGGGACAGCTTAGGTATATTGGAACTAAATGTCTCATGTTATGGTATACCTAAAAGAAATACAAAATAAGAGCTGTGTATCCTGTTCTAGATTTTTGCTGAAGGGAAACAGGCCAGTGGCTAAGGATCATTATGTAACCAATGGTGTATATACATCCACTCTTGTGATCCTTATTGTACCAGCAGTCCCTAGGCTTTGTGGTGAAGTGGTCAAGCTCCATACAGGGGGTCTTTAGTCAAATAGACAAATAAAAGTCTTGAGTGAGCTGTCTCCTGTCTTGAGAGAGAAATGTATCCAAATGTTTTAATGCTCAGAGATTCCTGGATCATTTGCTCTTGCTGAAGACATTGGGATTTAGTCTTAAAGAATCTCATTTTCTATAGCAAACCATGACCATGTCTGTTGGCAATCATTTTGAGTATTCAGATACTTAAGCATTAATATTTACTAAGACGATATTTAAACATGATGGTATATAAACTAGATTTATTTCCTCCAAATGAAAATTTTTAATTTTTTAAAAAGATTTTTATTTATTTATTCATGAGAGAAACACAGAGGCAGAAACATAGACAGAGGGAGAAGCAGGCTTCCCACAGGGAGCCTGATGTGGGACTTGATCCCAGTATCCCAGGATCACACCCTGAGCCAAAGGCAGACATTCAATCACTGAGCCACCCAGGTGCTCCTGAAAATTTTTTTTAATATGCCAACTTTCTCGTAATAATTATAGAAATGTATGCTTTGTGATGGTTTCTTTTTAAGTCATTAGGATAAATGAAAATTCAGTAGGCAAATATTTTATAGATATATTTCAGATACCAATATAACACTGAAATTGTTGCATTCCTTGAAAGTGTTAAAATGGCATTGGTAGGGGATCCCTGGGTGGCTCAGCGATTTAGCGCCTGCCTTCGGCCCAGGGCGTGATCCTAGAGTCCTGGGATTGAGTCCCGCATCCGGCTACCTGCATGGAGCCTGTTTCTCCCTCTGCCTATGTCTCTGCCTCTCTCTGTGTGTCTCTCATGAATAAATAAATCTTTTTTAAAAATAAAATAAAATGGCATTGTTAGACTCAGGATTTTAATCTTTTAAATTACTTTTTGCTGCCTTTCCCCCAGCGTATGCTAATGCTTGTATTGGATCAAGTTTGAAAATCTGGGTCTCTTTGGAGACCCAAAATTAGGAAACATAAATCATCATTATCAGGTTTTTTGCAAAAACAAAATCCTAGATTAGAAGCATTGGTCAAATAAGAGCTTTTGAGAAACAAATAATGTATTTAAAATACAACATGGCAGCTTAAATTCTGAGAAACTAGAGCCAAATATAGTGACCTTAATGGCTTTGGAGAAAGTATTGCTTTTTATAGCCTCATACCATTTGAAAGCAGTGGCTTGTTCGGCCAGTCATGCAAAAGAACATTTTTGTGGTTGGCATCAGAAAATGAGAAATGTAGGCTTTATACAGACCTTTCTGGGTCTTCCATGGTCTCTTTTTTCCTATTTTTTTCCTTGCCTTATAGTGAAAACCATGCTCTGCCTTAAGGAACCAGGTGGGCTGGAGCACAGGACTTCAAAACACAGAGAAATACCTCGCCTTCATGCTCCCCAAGCACCTTTACCCTCTACCCAGTCCTGTATAACACCACACCCAAATCCCAACAAGCAAATGGGGCAAACCTCCTGAAGGTACAGATTCTAGGTGCTTCCTTCTCCTTAATCTTGGAGTGTTTTAATTGTTGCTACAAGGAAGTGCTCCCCCTAAAAATCTCTTGGATTGTATTAAGCTGTTCCATGAACGTGGTTGTTGCCACAGCACTAAGCAGAAATACAATAACCATTATATATATATATATATATATATATATATATATATATATATATATATATAAAGATTTTATTTATTTATTCATGAGAGACACTTGGAGAGAGGCAGAGACATAGGCAGAGGGAGAAGCAGGCTCCATGCAGGGAGCCCCATATGGGACTCGGGACTCAATCCTGGGACTCCAGGATGACGCCCTAGGGCAAAGGCAAGCCCTAAACCACTGAGCCACCCAGGCGTCCCTAACCATTATATTTTAAATATATATTAAAATGTCTAATTGCAGACTTTAGACCTCTTACAAGGAAATTGTATCGGAGTGTGTCTGGGTGTCATTCCTACAACAGCACTGGGGATTGAGTAAACTTCCTGTTCTTTGGCATCTGCCCTCTGCTGTAACCACAGTATGTCTTAACTGCCAGCGCCTGGTTAAATGCTTCTCCTAAAGCCTCACCTTTGCCTCCACACTACTGCAAGATCTTTTAACTCCCTTGCGGAGTTCTTGCTTTCAGGTGATTTCACTCACATCTCAAAGTGGTAGTAGCCCGGTAAACAGCAAGCCGGTAAACAGCAAGCTGGTAAATAGCAAGCAGAGTTTCAAGATGTCATTTTTAAATACCCATTTAAATAGGCTATGAAATTGTATAAAATATCTCCACAGTTTGGTCACCACATGGTGGAGGGAGAAATCAGTAAGTGTATTTCTAAGTAATCTGAAGGACGTGAAATAAAGGAGCTTTATTATAGTAGAGAATTATGAAATTATCCTTTAGGAACTATTCTTTTTTTCCTTCTCTCATTTTTTATCATGGTTTTCCAGTAATAATGATATGCATCCAAATCTAGAAACATTTTTGTTTTTGTTGAGGAAATACACCGTTAACTTGACTCTGATCTACTTACTCCAAAGGAGGTCTTCTAATATCATTCAGAATATGTTGTGTGGTTTGGAGACTGTGTGAAACTGTTCGACCCAGCTTCTGCTTTTCTTTTAGACCAGCCACTGCTCTTAGGAGAAACCATAGACTCTAATATTAGGCTTAACTATATTAAAAATGGAGTTTTTTACAGTTTCTGGAAAAGTCCTCATTGCAATAGGTAATCTGTGTTCCTATTCCAAAGTAGTAAATATAAAAACCCAAAGGAACCCATTTCTGTGTATATAAATCTTTGGGTATATAAGGAAGAATAGGAATGTAGAAACAGATCATTATCACTGCTGTTTAGTTAGGCTGTAGACTTAACCTTTCTGCTAAACACCCTGGGTGTTTATGCTGAACAAGTGCTCGTGGCTTTTGTTTGACCATAAAACACGGAGGAGGTAGTGCCAGTCATGGGGGAAAGGGGCAGTGGGCATGCTTCTAGTGACCAAACATCTATTCTCTAATACAGTTCAAGTTCTCAAGAGTACACATGTCTGTTTAAACCAGAGGAGCCTTCTTTTGCTCATGTGCTGAAGTAGACAAGCATCATTGGCACAAAGGTAAGATTTCAACCAGCTAATTTTCTGAGGCCATGGGTCTATCACACTTCACTTCCAGTGACTTTAGAAAAGAGGAATGGGAAGAGAAAATTCTAGCCTACTTCTACTGAAGGCTGAAAACAGCAGATAAAGGAAGAAGACAACACCAGGAGTACCCTGTATCACCCCACCCTCTGGAAACTCTCTGAGCTTTCCTAGGTGTCCAAAGTGGAGGTCAGGAGAAGGGTTTAAGGCAAACACAAGGCAGCCTTTGGGGAAAGTGCTTGATGTGTCCCTGACTATACCCCTTAACTCTGAGAATGTCTGATTTAGAGTATATCTAAAGGAACTTAAAGAATTTTTAAAATATTTCCTAGTCTTTGACCTCGTTTTACAGCCCTCTTCTATCTGCTGGTTCCTGGTCAGTCTGTCTGTGTTCCTATCTGTCTGGTGGCTCTGTCTAACCCATCTACACGCTCATTCACTCGTTCATTGATTCATTTATTCTCCACACCACATATTACACATTGTACCGCAGATTGTCTGCTTGTCTTTCCCTGTGATTTTAGCTCTCTTGAGTCCACCCCACTACCACCCTGCTCCTGTGAGAAAACCTCGGTCCCTCAATCCTAGGATGGTGATTTTGTCTTTCCAAAATACACTGGAATCAAATCTGATCATCGGAATTCTGCAGCCATTGCAATAAAAAAGAATTGCAATAATAAAATATAAACAGCAAAAATAATTTTTATTAATAAAAATAAATTTAAAAATAATAAAAGCCATTGCAATAATAAAGGCAGCTTAGGGTTCCTGAGTGGCTCAGTTGGTTGAGCATCTGATTCTTGGTTTTAGCTCAGGTCATGATCTCAGGGTCATGAGATCTAGCCCTGCGTCAGGCTCTGAGCTCAGTGCCTCACTGCAGAGTCTGTTGAGATTCTCTCTTCCTCTGCTCCTCCCATTGTGCTCACTCGCACTCTGTCTCTCAAATAAGTAAATGAATCTTAAAAAAAAAAGCAGTTAGGAAGTAGAAACCAGATTTTAAAACATCCTATGAAACATTTTACAAGTCAAATCTTAGGGAAGGTACTTATTATTATATCAAACTTAAGTCAGAAACAACACAGGCTGAGTACTGCTCTCCCTCTCATGCTGCACTATGGCCTGGAGATGATCCCTTCTTGTGAAACACTCCCAGTCCCACGATTTATTGTTTTCCAATTTACACAGCTAATATTTGCTCTGTATGAATAAGTATTCCTTTCAACAAGTATTAAATTGTCTACCTCACCAGTTAAAGTGACCGTTTTTTTTTGTTGTTGTTAGTGAGAAAGAAAATGAACCATCTCTTTTTTTCTTTGAATACAACTCGGTAAATTTTAAATCTGTTAGAGGAAATCCATCTTTTTTTTGTCTTTTCATATTATTTAGTTACAAGGGTTTTTCTGGAGGATAGTTTATGCAAATTTTCTTAAGTGGTTTGATTTTCATTGGTTGGTTCTTGATTTTGTCTGTAGAAAACTTAGAAATGTATATTGCAGAATCACTGCTAAAGAAATGCTCAACTGACTACAAAAAAAAAAAAGAAATGCTCAACTGGTGAGTACTACACTTGACAGGAATCCAGTCACATGAGCCTGGAACATAAGAACAGCATGTGGAGTAGCCCTTGGTTTTCTGGTTCCTTAGAAACAACTTATCTCAACAGACTATACACACACACACACACACACACACACACACACACACACATTTAAAGCTTAATGGGGTTATTACTCACATAGTATAAAATTCATGTAAGGGCACAACTAAAATGATTTTTAGTAAATTTGCTGAATTGTGCAACCATCATCCTTAATTTAGGACCTTTCCATCCCCCCAAAAGAAACTTCCAACCCATTTGGAGTCACTCTGCATTCCCACCAGCAGCCCCAGGCAACCAGTAGGCTGGATCTTTCTCTTATGACAACTGGATATGGAGCTAATGTCCAACCTTCTCAAATAAGGGATAGTAAATCAGTACCAGAAATCAAAACAACTTTCCTCTACCCAAGCATATCTCTCCCCAAATTCAGAAGTTCGGATGTATCTTTTAATTTTCAAATTTAAAAAATTCTTTTTCAGATCCATTCCCAGAGTGTTGTCACCCTACAAAGCCTGCCCATTTCCTTGTCATCATACCTATACAGCTGTGGGACCTAGTGGCAGTATAAAAACTTATTATAAAGGTCTGACAAAGACTCATGTTACTTTTCCTGGGAAAGTATTTCACAAAAATACATGATAATTAGTAAACTGATCCTCTATTAAGTTTTCAAGAACTCATTAGTAAAAATACTTAGCAAATTTTGTGAGTGCTTCTGAAATAGAATCCCATGACTGATATGATATCCTCGTTATCTGTAAACATATTTAGTACTTATCCATTTTAGGTGAGAAGAGTTTTGTAAGCAAGCTAAACTCTAAAATTGTTAAGAAAGGAAAGCTAAGATGTCTTTGTTTCTGAAAAAAGTTTCTGGGCATAAAATATCTTAGCTAAAATGGATCTTGTTAACATAAAGTGATATATTATGATTTTTTTTTTTTTTTTAAATTCATAGAGATGCAGAGAGAAAGGCAGAGACACAGGCAGAGGGAGAAGCAGACTCCATGCAGAGAGCCTGACGTGGGACTCGATTCAGGGTCTCCAGGATCACGCCCTGGGCTGCAGGCGGCACTAAACCACTGCACCACCGGGGCTGCCCTAAAGTGATATATTATAAACTTAAATGGTAGTTTAGAGATGGGAAATACTTAATTGGCTCTTCCCTTTTCTCCTCCTCCCACAGGAGGAGTGAGTTATATATTAAATTTTTTCTAAGTGTATACAAATTTTTGCAAAATTACAAAGATTTAAAAATGTGTCTGATGTTACCTAGAGGACTTTCCTATGTATTTATGCATCTCTTCTTAAAAAAAAAAGAAAGCTATTAATTGATAGTCACTTATTTATTTATTTGCTGATTGTATTGTTGACCTCTACATGTAATGGCACTGGAGGTGGTGGTGTGCCAGTAAGAATAGGGGCCCCTGAGGTCAGATTCCTGGTTCCAGTCTAGCCTTCTACCTGTCTGGCCCTGAGCATCTCACTTTATCTCAGTTTCTTTACAATACTTCCTAGAGTTATAATAAGAATTAGTTACTTAAGTAGTATTTTCTGAGAACTATTCTACAACTTCACTTTTTAATGGCTTTATGGTGACAATTGATTTTTGTGGTTTTCTGGGTTTTTTTTTTTTTTTTCTTTTTTCTTTTGTAAGTCTGAGGAAGCTTTTATGTCTGTTAAGAAACTTACTTACCAGGTGCTTGTTTCCATTGATTTTTCAATTCACTATAATTGTTTCAAGACCTGGTTTTTCCTAAGCCTTTAAGGCCTATGTATAAATTTCTTTTATTCATAATTCCAACTTGCAAATGTTAAAAACACATTTTCTTTCTTCAGTGTTTAACTTCCTTTTTCAACAGATAACCTTTTTTTAAACATTAAAATCCAAACATAAACTTAGATAAGCTTCCTTAATTTTTAAACTACATTTACACATTTGTCTTAACCACTGCAAATGCACAATGAGCCTGGCATACAAATCTAGCAAGCAAACCATTTTTGAGTTTTGAGTGGAGCCCGTGTCTCCACTCTGGGAAGCCATCAGCAAGCTTCGGGTTAGGACTACTGAGGAGATGCATATGTCATGAGTTTCAAACTTGGACCTTTTCTAATGGTCTTGAGTATCTGTCACATGCCCCTTTCCCATTTTTTAAAAACCATAACCTCTGATATAAATTATTAAGATTCTACATATCCTTTTCAGATCTAAGTTTATTATTTTATTTTTTAAAATATTTTATTTATTTATGAGAGACACAGAAAGGCAGAGGGAGAAGCAGGCTCCATGCAAGGAGCCCGACGTGGGACTCGATCCCGGGACAGTGGGATCACACCCTGAGCCAAAGGCCGGCACTAAACCGCTGAGCCACCCAGGGATCTCCCCCAGATCTAAGTTTATATTTAATTGGATACTGCATCCTTCTTAGGTAATATTTATATATTTGCCTCATACTTTTATAGTTACTATATAAAAACATAGTACTTTATAATATTAAAATAAACAGAATTCATTTAACTAATCCCCTCTTGTTGGATAGTAGATTATTTTCAATTTTCTCTTATAAATGACTGTTGAAAACATACTTGTAGAAATATTTCGTGTACATTCTTATTTCCTTTGAATAAACTCAAAATAGAATAACTGGGTGCCATTATACCAGTATTAGTTACTGTAATATATAGTCTTATACCTACCAGTGTGAACCATGGAATCATTTTGTCAAATTACGTAAAATCATCCTGAGATAATTAAGGGGAAATGACTAATGTAGGAATATGGTAATATCAAACCTTTTACAAAATTGAGGTGATAGAAATAGAACAAGTTAATAATGTGTTTTCTGGTAATTTGACAAAAAGATTCCAAAGTTCATTTAGGGCAGAAAGAGAAGTAACAGTGGAAGACTTTCTACTACATATTGGCACGCGTATCACATGCTACTGGCATTGAAAAATGTGGCTCTGTTTAGGTACTTCTATTCCCTTTATTGAATACTTTCTCCCCCACCAAAACCAAGTAAATATTGATTTGTATCAAATGCCTTTTTTACTTCATTCAAGATAATCATATCTTTTTTATTTGTATTTTTGTGTTTTATTACAGCCCTTTTCTAATTTGAAACCTTCCTTGAATTTCTAGAATACATCATGCTTTGTCCGCCCAAAAAACTAACAGTGTCAGTGTATCAAGAGTTTCAGAGTTTTGCACTTGCCTTTAAAGGAAAATTAGTCTATAGAGGTCTTTAACTTTTAAAATATTCTCTAGGTTAGCTTCTGGTATTTTGCAATGTAAGAGGACTTGGAAAGCTTTTCATTTGCCTTGTGCTCTTGCATAGTACCCAAAACAAATGAACTAATGGGATTACTCTCCATCCAGAGAAACTATTGTGGCTTTTGTCACTTTCCCAGATACTTACTGTAGGAAAAGATCACCATAGGAATGAAGATGTTGTAATTATCATCTTGATGGCAATCACTGTTCCAAGATTGGTTGACACAGGATGAATGTGCTCTGTATATTCAATCTTCTTAATGAAATCCCAAGGAAAATATCAGTCCTGCTACTAATGACAATAAATGGGCTTTGCACTCACAAAGTGCTCTCACTCCCAGGAGCACAAAGCTCTTCATGATTAATTATTTCAGTCATCCTCACAGTTGTCCCATGAGGTGGGTGGCTGAGTGCTTCCTCTTAGGGAAGAGAAAAAAAAAAAAAAAACAGGTAACTCATTGGATTTTCTTCTGTTCTACATTCTATGTTCTAGAACGGGATACCTACCTTATAAAGCCTGTCAGTATGTTCACCAGTGGACCAGGGCTTCAAAAAATCACAGGCTTCTTTCACATACGAACACCAGGCTAGGAGCAGATGTGGAATAGTAAAGTTGGGAGGGAATTTTGATGAGTTTGGTAAGATGCTGTGTGTGGGTTAGCCTAGACTTGGTGAGGAAGGGCAATGGCTGAGTTAGTGTTTTGGCGTCTCTGTTAGAAGTGGTGATCCATGGTGTCAGAAGTTTGTTTTTGCAAATATCTTCACTATACTTATGCTTCCCACAACACTGTGCTAGGGTTCTACAAAGAGTATTTGTCAATTCTCGTTTCCAGAGAGGGGCACTGGTCCTTTCACATCCTGCTCTCGTGTGTTAGTGGCTGTGGTTTTTCACAGGGATCAGATATCTGCTACTCAGCGATAACTCTAGCCCCTCTCCATCCTCCAGTGACCCTCCATCTCTCTCCAATTCAACTTTCCTCATGCTCTCACTTCCCCAGAGAAGGACAGTGCCTCTCTGTAGACACATCGGTCTGGGGAGTAGGGATAGAACTAAAACTATGTTTGTTTTGTTTTCTTTTGCTAAAAGATTTATTTGGAAGAGAGAGAATGAACAGGAGGGGCTAGGGGAGGGGCCTGGGAGAGAATCTCAAGCCGACTCTACACAGACCCTGAT
Organism: Canis lupus dingo; assembly: GCF_003254725.2. Taxonomy (NCBI): domain Eukaryota; kingdom Metazoa; phylum Chordata; class Mammalia; order Carnivora; family Canidae; genus Canis; species Canis lupus. Next base: position 28,420,771 of record NC_064274.1, read on the forward strand.
GTACAGTTCCATCTCATGACTCTGAGATCACCATTCTGAGCCAAAACCAAGAGTCGGATGCTTAACCGACTGTGCCATCCAGGCGCCCCTAAAGCTACATTTTTATCTAGTGATCCCCTCATCCTTTCTTTTATAGTATGCCTTTCTGTCTACTCCAGGAGTTTTTTTGTCACATGAGTTCTGTCTCTCCAATCAGACTGCAAGCTCTTTGGATGAACGTCCACCGTGGTTTTTAAACCCCTTTTAATTCCTGCCCCGTTGCTCCTTCAGCACTAGCGTTTTCAGGTGCACAGTAGACACTTGTGGTAGCTCTATTTGCTATCTATACTGTCAACAAATATTCCCTGTACTTACTATGCCATTTTAACTTTTCCCCTTTTTCTTTCATTAAATAAAGGCTTAGCTGTCCCACTTTGAGTTTTTAATCTCCCTATTTTTTTCCCAAAGTTCCCCTGAAAGGGAGGTCTTTAAAATGTGAAGAATTATGCTTGAGTTGTGCAGTGTACTCAGGGCGGGGACTAATTATGAGGTTTGAAAACCTCTTCAGGTGGCCGGGTTCGGCAGCATGACGAAAATACTGCTTTCCTAAATTGAGAACAGCTGGGGCTGTGTTGCCAACAAGTATAAAAGAGTTGGTGCCGGTGCTCTGTGTTGGGAAGAAGTCTTTGCTCTCTGGAGCTCGCAGAGCTTAAGCCGAAGGCACCCTTTCCTCATCCGTGTCATGGTGGTGAGTGCCTGGAGCTGGTCTCTGGGTGTCAGTTTCTGTTGTCTGGTAGATGATGTGGTGGTTGTCTCAAAATGTTCCTTACTGATTTGCCATGCCAGTTGTGATATTTTATCTTTCAAGTTACAGATAGAATGCGTTCCCTCAGTAAGACACAGATAGCTAAGGTTTTGTGTATCTTTTCTCTATTATTTTGAAGGCTGTCAGCTTTCCTGGTATATGGTGTGCATCTCTACATATAAACGGATAAACCTAGGCAGTGCCATTTCAAGTATCTTGAATGTGTGGTCCTCACATCTGTTCTGAAAAGTGGTCACCTGAAGAGACTCCAGTTTTTTAAGGAGAATGTAAAAAATGGGCTCATTGACCAGTGGAAAGAGTAACAGTTATTCAGTGCATGTGAGCAACTCATCACAGTTTTGGTTCTTCCAGGTTCATAGAAAAGCTGCAGTCTTAGGAAAGAGTGATGTGATCTCCAGAGAGGTTCTAGCTTATTGTGACTTCATGGTTAGCAACAAGTAATAGTGTCTGATGAAGTGTTTGCAAAGTTGGATCCTTATTTCTATTTAAAGAAATTTTAAAGGAATTGATTATTAAAATGTTCCTATTTATACTGACATCACCTCAAAAAGAGACAAGAATTCCAAGATAAAACAACGCAATATTTTATAAATAAACTCCGTCTCAACAGCTTTAACCATGTTCTGACAATATATTTATATAAAGAAATGGCTTTGGTATTTCCTTATTTTGACATTCTTTTTGTTTGGATGGTCGACAAGTGGACAAGCACGGTTTCTGAACATAATTTTTGTTTTATTTTTGCAGGTGGGATAGTGACACCTTTGGGAGAAAGAAAATTGGTTTCCCCTCTTGAAAGTGGCAAGTGTACAGCAGGTAGCTGCATGGAGGGAACAGTAATCAGATGGCTACCTTCTACCTTTTGTGCTAGGAAACAAAATCAGTTATAGGAATCCATGTTGATCTCAGAAATAGAAAGATTTAAAACCGTTAAGTTTGCACAAAGAACAAGAACTTTACCATCTCCTTTTTGATCCGAAGACTGGAGAACAATGGATATTATAGAGACAGCAAAACTTGAAGAACATATGGAAAATCAAACCAATGATCCTGCAAATACTTACACGAGACCTGCTGAGCCTCCCGAAGAAGAAAACAAAAATGGCAACAGTAAACCTAAGAGCTTATCCAATGGGTTGCGAAAGGGCACCAAAAAGTACCCAGACTATATCCAAATTGCTATGCCCACTGAATCAAGGAACAAATTTCCCCTGGAGTGGTGGAAAACAGGTATTGCCTTCGTGTATGCTCTTTTCAACCTCGTCTTAACAACCGTCATGATCACAGTTGTACACGAAAGAGTGCCTCCCAAGGAGCTCAGCCCTCCACTACCAGACAAGTTTTTTGATTACATTGATCGGGTAAAATGGGCATTTTCTGTATCAGAAATAAATGGGATTATATTAGTTGGACTATGGATCACCCAGTGGCTGTTCCTGAGATACAAGTAAGTAGGTCTACTAATTATGGGGCTTGCTATAAGTCTGCATTTAAGGGGGTAGATGTGTAATTGAAATGGTCTTCCTCAGTTTTGTCTGATAAATTCAGTCCTATCCAGGCATTTGATGACAGGAAGCAATGGAAGGATCTACCTCGTTGAATAAATAAGCATTTAAAAAGCAACTGTGTATGAGAGGTAACCATGAGGATGCTATGGATATATCATGGTCGGTGATTCAGAGTTGATGAATTCAAGGTGCAGTTCCTGATTTCAAGTAACTCAGTGCTGTGGTATCTGCATGATAAATCAAGAGGCTTAGAGAGGAATAACATTCACTTCATCATGCTTTTGTTATTTTAGGCCTTTAACAGGTGGGGAATGGAGTTGCCTGCGAACTTGCCTCTCTTACTCATAGTGTGATGACTATATCGGTCTATAGTCAATAGCATTCCTTGAGGTTTGCTTCTATTCAGGAGTTCTCAAACTTTACATTTCTTTTTATTTTACCTATTGGCAATCCAGTCACAAGAATGTAAGAAACTGAATTTAGACGTGGGTCCATGCGGTTTGGGTTTGAGATTTCCGAAGTAAATGTGCTGTCCAGTTTCCCCATGGCACCATAATAGAGCCCTTAGTTCACTAGTTTCAGTCTCCCTGTTTTGGAATAGGGGCAATCAGGAAGTAGGAAGGCCACGTACTTTTGCTTTAAAGGCACTTAAAAATAGGACATAGCTCTGAAGTGGTTATTTTTGCTTCCCTATGAAATCTGGCAGCTAGTCTATAAAAACAAGGCCCCTCAATTCCCTTTCCATCTCATTTATCATTCAGATGTTTTGTTCTCTACTAAGATTCTAGCAATTAAGTCCCTAAAATATAAGTTTGATCAAAACATTGCCCATAAACTGAGGCTTTTGAAAATGTTGTGTGTACTTAGTCGATACTGTTCAAAAACTCACAAATGGGATTTCTGCATGAATGCCACAAAATTATTTATAGAAGAGAGAACTCATGCTATGTTGTTCTTTCAATTGCTAGCTACTTTGAGAGTAGAATTCAGTCTCTCTTTGCCCAAGAACTCCCCAAACTCATGTTGGCAGTTTTGAAAACCTTGTTCCACAAACTGAAGTTGTTCCTAAACATTTTCCTTAGTATGTATAAGTAAAAGGCACCTATCAACTATCTTTCCCTAGAACTTTTTACTGCCAAAGTTGTTAAGTTATGGTATGCCAAAAACAAACAAGATTTGTTGAACATTAGTGTTTCTCTTTTTGGTGTCTACAACTGACACTGAAAATAAAAGAGCCTACTTAGGCCAAACATGTTTGCTTTCTCCCTTAACTGAAACCAATGTTTTCTTCATCTATATGTGAAAAGAGACATTTTCCAGGGTCTGGTAAGTAACTGGCTTCTATCTAGAATCACAGTCTCAATTTGAACCTTCATCTAGAGAGTTATTATGAGCTGCCTCTCCCTGACTACCCTGTCAAAACATGTATGGGCGCCACACGTCAAAACTTGTGGGGGCGCCTGGGGGGCTCAGTCGGTTAAGCATCCAATTCTTGATCAGGTCATGATCTCAGAGTCTTAAGATCGAGTCCCATCCAGTTCTGTGCTGGGCATGGAGTCTGCTTAAGATTCTCTCTCCCTCCCTTTCCTTCCACCCCTACCTCCTTGAAACAAACAAACTTCTGGTCACATAGCTGGCCACACATTTTAATGATCTATACTGTTTTGATCACAACCCATCATCAGGTTGGTTTGTTGGGGGAAATCATACCTTTTTTTTTTTTTTTTAAGTTTTGAGGTAGAATTGTATCATATTTTAACAACTAGTAGAATAATTTTTATAACCTGTTTTGAACAATCCTAGCTAAATGAGAAATCCTACTTACTCTCTCTTGTAAAAGCACCTTCAAAGCTGTGGGGGAAAAATAATTAGCAATGGTTATTTTTCTAAATAAGGTTGCGGAGTGCACATTTTACCTTCTAAGTTAATTTTCAGTTCTGAATACAGCTGAACTCAAAATGCCAGAATGAATATAATTGACTCATAATAATTCTTACTTATTACTTCACCTTGTCTAACAGCAAGGAGCACACAGTTTAGCGCTCTTTCTGGTCTGAGGTCGAAGCAAAGGGTGAATTGTTTTTCACTTAACCAAACAGAGAAACTCAGCACTGATTATCACTTATTCCTTTTCAGTACTAGAAACGACAGAGTTAGTATGGCAAGCCTTTGAAAAAAATAGCCTTGCACTAAAATACTTTCATCTAATAGTCTATTTTTTAAAGATTTACTTATTTATTTAAGAGAGAGTGAGCACATGCATGAGCCGGGGAGGGGCAGAGGCAGACAGAGAAACAGACTCCCTGCTGAGCAGGGAGCCCAATGCGGGCTCCATCCCAGGACCTCAGGATCATGACCTGAATGAACCAAAGGCAGACGCTTAACCAACTGAGCCACCCAGGTGCCCCTCATCTAATAGTCTAGGTAGTTTTCTTCTCTATATTTTGACCCCAGAAATCCTGGAATATTCTTAAAATAGCTACTGGAAACAGGCAACTAAAATTATATTCGTACATAATTCTGAAAATTAGAATTCCCAGCGGTTACCTGAATTAGACTTTGATCCACATCAGACCACAGTCTTTAGAGAAAACTAAAAATATGCCACATGCCTGAAACTGCCTAGTTTTCCAGAAGTCTTTTATCAGTATTAGTTTTGAAAGTTTGAGAGCTCCAAAAATGAGAGACCTGTAGTAATATAGTTTATGTGCTAGGGAAGTTACAACTATCAATTCTAGGGGCTTTCTGGACCCCACCCATCTCAGAATTTCCAGAACCCAGTTTATAGACCCACCCCTAATTACACAGCAGAAAATGAGTTGTCCTCTTCAGCTGGACATAAGGACACTCAGAACCCTTGAAGCCCATTCAAATACACATGAGACAGTGGTGCAAACAGGGAGAGCCTTTCCCATCTCGGAGGACAATGTGCACAAAGTCAAAACCACTGGGAACCACTGCCTTGGAGTTAGGACTCAGTGGTACAGGACAGGGACTGGTGTTAATCAAGACCATTGTCCCCACCAATATAAAGTATAAAAGGACTTAAGGGATTTTTTTTTTTTTTTTTTTTACCTTTTTTGATCAAGGTTGAACAAAACAAGGGTAAACTGATCAGTTTACAGCTTTACCATTAAATGTCCATAAATGCACAGGGTGCTTTGGACATTTTCAAAATATAATTCTCTGAAAATCTATATAGTCATAGACAAAAGTTTGTGCCCAAGTTGTGAAGATACTTTTGGATGATCTCCAAATAAAACTTGCTTATATAACCTAGGTTAAATTAGTTGTCCCATTTCCCTATGTGTCCAATTATGTAATATCACCTTAGTTCATTAGTTAATTCCTCTGTGACTGTGGCTCATTTATACCTTTGCTATGCTCTCAAGAGAAGGTTTTATTAATGCGGTGAGTTGACTGAAAACATAGAGCAGTTCATTGAATTCTTTGGCAGAGAGTGACTTTTTAAGGATAGGTGGTTGTCTAGAAGCCTTAATCTAGTATAACGTCCTCCCTCTACAGATCTTCCTTTTGGGTCCTAACCCACCTAGATTTATTATAATAGGTGAACCTTTGTTTCTGAAAACTGCAGTGTGACCTCTCCACGGAATTGTAGGTGTGGGCCGTTCACATGTAAGTCTTTTGAGCTATGAAACTGTGGTCTATTAATGCTACTCTGTATTGATTATTCTTTATTCTGTTAAACATTGTTTTATATTACATTAGGAGGAGAAACAAGGAGTAAACCTGTTTTTCCCTATCCCTGTTTTTCCTTTAGGTCAATAGTAGGACGTAGATTCTTTTTTATCATTGGAACTTTATACCTGTATCGCTGTATCACAATGTACGTTACTACTCTTCCTGTGCCTGGAATGCATTTTCAGTGTGCCCCAAAGGTAAGCACCTCAGAGTTAGCATGTAGAGATGAAGAAAGCTGTTATTGAACACCTGCTTGCTGTATGATATGTTAGACCCTTTTATAGGTATTACTTTTTGTTTCTCTTTGGATTTGGGGGGAAGAAGTTCAAATATGTTTATAAAATATGTATCTTTGTGCATCAGAAATTCATTTTCTGCTAACTAAAAGTTACAGTGGGTGTTCAACTCTGCTTTTTTGCCTTCTCACTTATTCATTCATGCACTCATTCAGGCTGCAAGTGTTAAGCTCCTGTTATGTACCAGGCCAGGCTCTATAACAACAGCAATGACCAAAGCAAAGTTCTTCTTCAAGAGCTTATATTCCTGCGATGTGTACGGAACTAGAGGGTATTATGCTGAGTGAAATAAGTCAATCGGAGAAGGACACTCATCATATGGTTTCACTCTCATGTGGAATATAAGAAATAGTGAAAGGGATTATAAGGGAAAGGAGAGGAACTGAGTTTGAAAAATTAGAGAGGGAGACAAACCATGAGAGACTTCTAACTCTGGGAAACAAACAAAGGGTTGCAGAAGGGGAGGTGGGTGGGGAGATGGAGTAGCTGGGTGACAGGCACTGAGGAGGGCACTTGATGGGATGAGCACTGGGTGTTATACTATATGCTGGCAAATTGAATTTAAATTAAAAAAATAAAAACCTTATAGTCTATTGAGGGATGATAACTGAAAATTAAATGCATAACTTGTAACATGATGATGAGTCCGGTCACTATCAGATAAAGAACAGAAAAGCTGCATAAGGGTGATGGGACGCTGAGGGTAGACAACTTTATAGAGAAATCAGAAAGGCTTCTATAGTAAGAAAGCATTTGGGCAGGAAATGAGATGAGGAAGTGAGCCCTGTGGATGGGGGGGAGCACTAGGCCAAGGAAATAGCTTAGTCACAGTGGATTCAAGGGATGGCAGGAGGCCCATCCCTTGGCTAAGGAGAGGTGGGAAGGGTGGAAGTGGTACAGGCCGTGGGTCCTCTAAGCCCTCGTGGCTCACTGAAGTGAAGAGAGGTCATTTGATTCAGGATGCATTTTGAAGGTAAGGCCAACAAGATGTGCTAATAAGTTGGATATGAGCATAAGAGAAAGAAGTCAAGGATGACCCCCAAAGTTTTTAGCAAATGGAAAGATAGAATGGCCTTTTGCTGGATACATTGTGGGAATGAGTACTGAAACGGTCTTAAGCAGGATTTACAGTCTCTCCAGGTAGAGTTATTTCTTGAGAGAGCTGTTAATCATCTTAAACCCCAGGATGCCCTGGTTTATAAAAAAAGAAACTTACAAATCATGTGCTTTCTGGACACAGGAATGAAGCCTAACATCATATTTTACTGAACACTAAGCAGATGTCCAAGGTGGAAGGAATAATAGAGTTGTTCTAAGGAAGTCAACAGTCTCCCTCACCAAATATAGGTGTGGTTTGGAGAAGCTATAATTTTCCAAAACCATCAAAGCAGAAAGTATCTGTAATTAAAACAGTGTACATATTGAATTTAAACATTGGCCGATTTTTAGTGAAACTAATTTAAGGCATGGGAGAAGTTCAGAAACATAATAAACACTTCTAACGGGTCAAAGCTATGTGTTAAATGAAGAAATGGGCACAGAAAAGAAGGCAAGCCCATCCTAGTAATGGATGAGGTTTGCGGAGATGAATTGCTATGATTATAGAAAGAAAGTAAATTAAAGATTATCCTCCCAGGAAGAGTTGCAATTTTCAGAAGCCACATCAGTAAACGTACCACTGGATAACCAAGCTACAAATACTCACAATGGAAGCTCTGGTGGCATCCTAGCTAATCAGCCCCCATGTTCAGTTGTCAAGACCTCTTCCTGCAGTAGAAGCAGGCTATAGGTGCCTGAGTAATGGTTCGGTAAAACAAACACACAAATCATTTTGACTGGAGGTGATGTGGTGTTACAAAACAGGAGTCAGAATTGTGTTCTAAATGTGGTTCAGCCACGGGCTTTGAGTGCTCCTTAGATTTTTGTGGTTACAAGGCTATTAGGTAATCCACCTGCCTCCTCTGCTGCTGACTTCATAGAATGCCCTTCGTGGCTATGAGAAATGCTGGAACCATGTATGCTGAAGCTGCTCACTTTGGGAGGGTGTCCGACATAGTCCTCGATGCCTAATCCAGCTTGTTACTCCGTAGATACAATCACCACAAGTGATTTCACAAGATTGGTGAAATCCTTGGCTTTTGGTTTCCCAGCTGCTCCTCCCTTATCTATTCCTCAGGGCTCACTCTAAATCTTTTTGCTTACAGTTTGCTTCAACCTACCAATCCAAGTGTTGGGATTCAACCTACCAATCCAAGTCATAAAATCTGTGTTCTGAGAAGAGTGCTTAAATAAATTTGGGCCCAGTTATTGGGACTTGCCTGAAATGATTTAGGTTCTCAAAGCCATTTTGCCATGTACAAGAATGTTGGGCTGGGATAGCTATTGTCCCTTCCCTGAGAAAGCTCACATATCCTCACCCTGGCCATAGGTGCCCAGAGGACTTTTCTTCTGAACTGAAGGCACAGTCTGCAGGGTGAGTTTGCTGGTTCAGCAGCAGCCAAGTTGCACTGTCTTGTACTCTATTGCTGTGGACATGGTGTGCAGAGGTGACAGCGTAAGGACTTAAGAACATGGAGCACCTGTCTGCTCTGGCTCTTGTGATCGAGGCCTCTCCTCTTAGCTGTCTACAACTTCAGTTCCATAGCCTGTCATGGCACAGAAATGGTGTCCAAAAAATGAAATTAATAGGAACTAGAGTCTTAAGTGATGAGTGATAGGGGTCCCAGTGAACCAGAACGGAATTAGAAAAAGACACCATTAATCCCAGTTCTCACCATGAGCCTCTCGAACCCTCCCCAGTTTTCTTTCTATCCTCTTTTTTTTTTTTCTTTTACTTTCTTGAGGGGCTATTTAGCATTTATACTGAATGTGAACTGACAGGATAACAATGAAAAAATCGATAATGAATCCCATGCTATCAGAAATCTCCATTCACCCTCTCTGCTGAAAGGAAGAGGGGAGAAGACAGCATGTGTGGCAATAGTTTCTGCTTAGACCTTTGGGCCCATCTGATCCCAGGTAAAGGGACTGATGGCTTCAAGTGTTTCTGCCCTTAGAAAGTTGGGATATGTGAGCAGATTTTAAAAAATGTATTAGAGTCTTGAAATGAAGAATAATGTGTCCTTTTAAACTGGAAACACAGCAGTTGGGCAGCATATGTACTTTTTAATTTGATCTCAGTGTTGACAGTTGTTTGTACCAACCATGTGATGAGAAATTCCTGAAGGACTATGATTGATATGATAAAGCACAGGGTTAGAGCCTATCTTCCATATCAAGGGCCTATCACATTATGTAGTTTGCAGTATACCCTTCCTGAGGTACACCTGAAATGAGTCCTATGACTCTGTCAGCAGTACTTAATCTTCTAGATCCTGTCTTTTCAAGGTAGGATCACCTGTTACTTGGCATGTTGGTTTGAGGACTATGTTCTGGTTTTGCCACCTGGGCTTGCCCTAAGTAAACTTTTGGAGAAAATGAGTTCTCATCTTACCCTCTAATTGTGGTATACCATTTTCTCTTGCAGAGTCTTATTCTCAGCTATCAACCAGTCATGGTGTGTTTGCCTTTTTACATGGGTCATCTGAATACCAGAAAGCTTTCCAGATCCAGATGATTTTTTTTTTTTAATCAGGAAGGTTCTAGGCTCCCCAATAGTGATGTTTTAGGCAAGGAATCCTGTCCCGATTCCTATTGTAATGGATAGGATGATTTTCCACTTCCTTTAGAGGCTAACTGAATCTCCCAGACTCTCCTCCCATCTATCTGTAAGCATCCTGTCTACCTTCAACCCTTTGCATCCACTTAGGCAGGATACTGCCTGTCTTTACCACCTGTTTAACCACCATCATGGCTAAACTGGCCATGCTTCAGGGGCCAGTTGCCCAAAAGAATCATCATTCTGTATAAAAGGCAGCATGTCATAGAACTGTCCCCCTAGGTCCCAAATGAATAGTCCCTAGTGGTCTTTCTGTATTTCTCTTCTTATGTGTACTATTACCTAACTATATTTCTGACTATCATTTTTTTATTTTCTAAGTCTATTCACCTGATACTAGATTGATCTGAAACCCTCTATCTGGGTCCTAAGTGTTTCAGTATTTCAATTTTCCATGCCTACCTTTTTTTTTTTTAAGATTTATTTATTTAGGGCAGCCCGGGTGGCTCAGCGGTTTAGTGCTGCCTTCAGCCCAGGGCCTGATCCTGGGGACCCGGGATCAAGTCCCACGTTGGGCTCCCTGCGTGGAGCCTGCTTCTCCCTCTACCTGTGTCTCTGCCTCTCTCTCTCTCTGTATATCTCATGAATAAATAAATCTTAAAAGATTTATTTATTTATTCAGAGAGAGAGAGAGGCAGAGACACAGGCAGAGGGAAAAGCAGGCTCCCCACAGGGATCCCAATGCGGGACTCGATCCGGGATCCCAGGATCACAACCTGAGCCGAAGGCAGGTGCCCAATTGCTGAGCCACCCAGGCGTCCCTCCATGCCTACCATTTTGACCAACTCGGTCTGCTACTGTTTCTTATATACTTAAGTTTTAATGAGATATAAACTTTTGACTATTGGGCCAAACTCCTGTCCTAGCCCATCATTTTTTCCTGTGTCATCATTGTAGCCTCTAGGGGCTTCTACATTGTTGTCCAAGGGAGCTCTCTTTTCTGACACTTTGCAACAGCACACAGATTATTTCCTTGGAGGATGTTTTTCCTGAGCAAAGCTATTCCTTTTTAAAGCTGTCGATACATCTCTAGTCTATCACTTTCAAACCTATTTAAATTATGTAATGTGTTGCAACTCCCCTTCTTAACTGTAAATATCTTGATCAGATATTAATACAGCTGTATGCACACTTTAGGCTGCCCACTTAACACAAGGTCCCCGAATACACTTTAGAATATTAGTAATGTGGCATTCAGCTGAATCAAATATTAACCTCCAAAACCCTGACTTCCCCCTACAAAGAGGAAAGAAAGTAGCTTTGATCTTTTTAGTGCATAGCTGTGGTGAGGTCATTGGTTATTAATATTTTTAAAAGCTTTGCCCAAGGACACACCACCACCATAACATATTAATAGTAACATACTGAATAATTTAAAACATGTCACTAAAACTTGCCAGTGCAACAAATAAACCCTAATTTGAGGAGCTTCCCCCTTGGACTCTTTTTGGCTTTTTAGGTTAAAAAGAAAAAAAAAAAAAAAAAAAAACACAGCCTGGTAGCCTAGGTACCATACAAATTAGGCTGAAGTGTGATTTTATTGGCTTGTAAAGTTTCTTCCTGATATTTTTGTCATTCAGCTCAACGGAGACTCTCAGGCAAAAATACAACGGATTCTACGATTGATTTCTGGTGGTGGATTGTCCATAACTGGATCCCATATCTTGTGTGGAGACTTCCTCTTCAGTGGTCACACTGTTGTGCTGACACTTACTTATTTGTTCATCAAAGAATGTGAGTACTAACTCCTTCCCATTCTGTTGACCAATGGGAGGGATCCCTAGGCCTGGAAACTGATGGGAACCCTTATTCCTTTGGGATTGATAGCTGTGAAACAGACAGGTGTGTGCCTGCGTGTGTGTATGTGTGTGTGTATTTAAATGATTTCCACTAGTTCTATGTGATTTGGACACTGGAGGCTTAAGACTTGACCCTTGGATCCTCTGAGATTCAGCATGCCTCCACAATATCTCCCTCCTTGGTTAGAACTTCTCAAGGTCTGAAAAGCTATTTTAGTGTTGCAGCTAAGAAGAACACAGTGTTGTTTATTGCAAACAGGATCAGTGTATTGGAAAGCCAAATGTAAATGACTTAGGAGCAAAACTTCCATTATAATGAACTTCCATTCCATCCTTCTAAATAATTTACTGTTTTCCCCTTTTTTTAGATATTTTCTTGTCCCATTCCAATTTCATCATTTTCTAGCTGACTCCTATGATTTAATAGGCATCTTCAAGGAACATTTTGCCAATATCGATCATTTTTTTTGTACAAAACAACATGGAGGCAAGAATGTGAAGTATCTTTCCATATTTATATGCTTAATCCCCATTATACAAAATCCTTGTGTATCCCATCAACTTTAATGGCTGTTATAATGTCTCCTTCATCATGAGATCTATATTTTAGTTGCCTGGCAGATCCAATTAATGTGGATTTCTGAGGTTTGAGTTAATTAGATCCATTATGTCAAAGTCCTTTCAAAGTGAGTGATCCTTTTTCCTTTATTTTTGCAAATCTGGTTAACCTTTCCCTTTAGCCTTTAGTTCCAGTATACCCCACAGTGTTTTATAGAGCTTTATCTCAACTTTCTTTGCTTACTCAACATTGGAAAGAGGTCTTTTGGCAAGGCCCAGCAGAAGGATATATTAGGCTGAAGTGTGATTTTATTTTAGCGAGGCCCAGCAGAAGGACATATTAGGCCTCCTGCTCTGTTGTCCTGCCTTTCCCACCCTCTCTTGGGCTATCATTAATCCAAACATGTTTAGCCTCTCCTAATAGCAGTATGCACATCAGTTTATCTGTCAGTGGTGCGTAAGTTAGATCTTGTCCCATAGATTTCTCGGGGTTTTAGGTTTAAGTTCTACTTTGAGAGTATCATGACAAAGAGTTGAGATTCTCTACAAAGAGTTGAGATTCTCTACCAAAAAGATGGAGTCCTTTTTTGGTAAAAATTGTGTCACTTCTGAGTTGTTTCCTTCATAAATGCTACCTACACTCTTAGGGTACAGAGAGTAGCATGTCAAGTGCACAGCCTTCATTATACCTGACTTTTTTATGGTGGAGGGTGTTCTGGACCTTTCCCCTTACTTCTACCCTCACCTTTACACTGTGGGAGGTGGTAATAGGAAGAAACCTGAGTCTGTTTCTTTTTTTTTTTTTTTTTAAGATTTTTATTTATTTGCTTGTTTGTTTATTTATTTATTTATTTATTTATTGAGAGAGAGAGAGAGAGACAGGCAGAGGGAGAAGTTGGCTCCATGCAGGGAGCCTGATGTGGGACTCAATCCCCGGTCTCCAGGATCAGGCCCTGGGCTGAAGACGGCGCTAAACCACTGAGCCACCCGGGCTGCCCCCTGAGTCTGTTTCTGTACCAGTATCAAGGGGTTATCTCTTCCAATGTCATTGTCTACATATCTAATACCTAGTTGTTGGTTATGATGAGCCAATAGAGTGATCTGTGTTATGATTCTAACTCTAGCTTTTGTTGGGAAAAGTTACCCCTATGTGTAAGATCAATTATTTTCCAGTCCAGAGGTGTCCTTGAGTTGGAGGAGTTTCTCTCTCCCTCTCTCTCTCTCTTTTAAAATTTTAGTTATTTGAGAGAGAGAGCACAAGCAGGAGGAGTAGCAGAAGGAGAGGGAGAAACAGACTCCCACCAAGCAGGGAGCCCAACACAGGGCTTGATCCCAGGGTCCAGGGATCATGACCTGAGCCAAAGGCAAAAGCCCAACCAACTGAGCCACCCAGGTGCCTATAGTTGCTTCTCTCTAATATGAAAATCATAAGAAACTTATAGAAAAAGATGAGGATGAGGGTGAGGAGGAGTTGCATGCTGGAGTAAAGCTGTCATGAGTTCAAAGTAACGAAGAGTACCACCCCAGGAAACTGAAGGTCAATTTTTTTAAATAACCAAAGACCAAGCGATGTTAACAATAATGGCAAAGGGACATAATGCTCTGTGCCAGACACTATTATAAGCCCCTGATGCAAAATAACTCATTTAATCCTGTAGCCACCCCATAAGGGAAGCACTGTTTTCCCCATTTTTCAAAGAAGAAATGTAAACATAGAAATAGTGAAGTATTCCCACAGTCCCCAGTTGGTAATTAGAAGATAGGGTATTCAGACTCAAGCAGGCTGACTCTAGAGGTTATGCTGTTAATTTCTTGGCTCTCTTTAGAATATTTGGGAACCCAACCAAGTAGTCTGATCTCATAAAATTGCTAAGGAACAGTTTGAGTATATTGCTCATTATTGTTTTTCTCCTTGAGAGCAATAGCAAAGCAACTTGTGATTATTTTTATGTTTTAACGAAGGCTATTCAGTATGTAGAGAGATTTTCTTCCCACGACATGATTTTGGCTTGAGGTTTTTAAAACTTTCTAAGTTTATATACAGCAGTGAAAGAACTATATTCTGATTTTTCTAGTTTTTGGTGAGAAATGAAACAGCAAATCTCTAATGCTTAATAGAAACCCAACTCTAGAGTCAGTTCTGTACATAAATGGAGCATTCCATGTTTGTGCTTGTTTCCTATGCAATTAGGAAAAAACATCACTTTCTAAATTATACCATGTGTTATTGTTCTGAGTAAGCAGTGGTTCCAGTGGTTTCTTTGAGCAGTCTGCTTCTAGAATTAAATGTATCTTTCATATATTTTTTGTTTTCCTGCCTTTTGATCTGTTTGGTCTCTTTCCTATTTTCCTCAGTTGTCATGAATAGATTTGAATGTCATCAAGAGAACAGATGAAAACATAGGAACAGGACCATTTTATGGGCTTTACAGAGGGGGGCTTTACACAGTTGTGCAAATATTATCCCTGGGACCTAGGTTCCTTATAAAGGAACAGAAAGTCCATTGTCTGTAAGATTATTCAATGACACCTAGGACTAGGATCTCACAGACAAGCGAAGTGAATTAATATTTGTATCATCATCTTTCAGCTCGACGTTATCCCTATGGTAAAATGGAAAAGCAGAAAGGGATTACCATTTTCCCATTTCTATTTCAAAATCATTTAAATTAAATGTTTTCTTTGAGTCAGCCAGTGTTCTCAGTTAGTGAGCAGTGGTCCCAAAGTGGTAGCATAATTGGGAGTATATTTTTGTGGAAGAGCAGTATTAGTATTTCCAGCCACTCCTAAAACTTCATTTTCAACTCCACGAGTAGTAAAATGGTCGTTTAGCCCACCTCTTTACTCCTTATCTACTTCAGCTTTGCTTCTTGTGGATAAACAAATACAAAATGGTTTGGGTTTGCCCGCAATCAGGAGTTAAACAGTTTTAACTTCTAAGGTAATAAATATCGGGTAACTTATAAGCAAAGGAAGCTGGTTGGTGTGGGAAGGGTGGAGACTGTAGGTCTGCAGAATGCATATTTAGTGAAACATTCCGATTTCTAAATGTCGGTTCAATTTTTAATATTCTTAGCCTAACAGAACAGTTATGGGGCTTGGATCTGGCCACCTGGCTATAAAGGGTAAGGCCTCTTCCAGCTGTAAAATTCTGGAAGTCTATCAGTTATCTGCTAGAACTTAGTGGCAGGATAAACCAACTGAAAAGAAATAAAGGAACACATTCAGAATGTAAAAGTCAGACTTTCCAGTGCAAGTACAGGTTTATTATCTCTCTGTTTCAATTGGGACCAAAAGAGCAACAGCTTTTTCACCAAAAAATATTTTTCATTTGAATGATACCTGATTTGGTATTTCATCTAAATTTCTGGAAATATGGACAGCCCGAGTGGCTCAGCGGTTTAGCGCCGCCTTCATCCCAGGGCGTGATCCTGGAGACCGGGATCGAGTCCCATGTCGGGCTCCCTGCGTGGAGCCTGTTTCTCCCTCTGCCTGTGTCTCTGCCTCTATCTCTCTTTCTCTGTGTCTCTCATGAATAAATAAATAAAATCTCTAAAAAAAAAATTTCTGGAAATATGGATCCTTTTGCTGTTCTACCATTGTTCTGCACTTAGAAATAAATATCACTATGAATATAAACACAGGTAAATATGAAATAAATTTGTGAGATTATTTACTTTGTGAGCTAATAAAGCTTTAAAATAGAAAAAAAAAAAACCAGCCATTAAAAAGAAAGAATAGCATTATTAGCGATGAACCAGAGATTGCATACACACCTGTGTCATTACTGCTTGTGTGGGCAGGCTGTGGCGTGTGCGATCCTGTTTCACCTGATGAGTGCTCTAGTTCTCTCTTACAGCCGATCAATATAATGACCTTCTAGAAGTGGACTCACTAGAAGGCTAAAATCCACAAGTGAATGGGCCAGAATCCTCAGTTTTGTATAGGGAGTGTTTATAGTTGCTATCAGCAATAACAGTATAAAAGTGCTGAGAAGCAAATGTTGCTGGCCACAATACCAATTCCAACCAACCTAATAAACAATTCTGTTCTCTTCCTTATTGAATAGCTTAGCAGTGGGCAAGGTCTAGAATGTCTAGAGAATGACTATTCCCCAGTGAATGACTATTAGACCTGCTACCAGTGGTCCCTCTCCTTCTCCCTTCCTACCTGAGCAAATCCTGGATAATGACAGTGACTCTTGGGGTTAATCAGTTTTCTCCTTCCAGTAACTTCCTGATCTTAGATTATTCTACTTAAGATCATTAATGTAGACTGTAATTATTAAATTCATCTCTGGAAATCTTATTAACTCTATACTTTTTCTACTGTCTAGATTCACCTCGTCACTTCTGGTGGTATCATTTAATCTGCTGGCTGCTGAGTGCCGCTGGGATCATCTGCATTCTTGTAGCACACGAACACTATACTGTTGATGTGATCATTGCTTATTATATTACAACACGGCTGTTTTGGTGGTACCACTCAATGGCAAATGAAAAGGTGAGAGCAGTGAAGTTATCCCTGGATGATTTGTTTTCTTTAAATGTAGTGCCCCTTGTTTCATACAGTAAGATTTCTGATAGCTTAGTGGGAATAACCACCAATGCCACTCATGTGTGTGGTCTATCAGTTCCCTGAAATGTCTACCCATTACTGCCTCTTCAAACAAATAATGTCACAAATAGAAATGACATTCAAGGATAAAAGTGCTGTGTAATTATAGAGCATGGTGTTTTACTAATTCAATTAATCGAAACCAGAGTTGAAGAAGTATAAATGCTAAATTAAAATACAGGGACTGGGCAGCCCAGGTGGCTCAGCGGTTTAGCGCTGCCTTCAGCCCAGGGTGTGATCCTGGAGACCCAGGATCGAGTCCCACATCAGGCTCCCTGCATGGAGCCTGCTTCTCCCTCTGCCTGTGTCTCTGCCTCTCTCTCTACCTGTGTCTTTCATGAATAAATAAATAAAATATTTAAAAAAATAAAATAAAATACAGGGACTTTCTCTATAGAAGCATTGTAGTGTAGCTTGGTAAGACATGCTCCCTGCCCTCCAAAAACTTAATTCTGAGGAAAAGGCAGCAACTGTTTTTAAACGTCAAGCAAAATAAGTAGTCCATGAATTCCTGGATTTGGTACATCTTTTGGTGATACTGTGCGCTCTTGCTTCCCTTCTTATATACTTTCTTATTTGTTACTGCTGCCTTCTGTTCCCAGATAACCTTTTTTATTTTTCTTCTACTATTTATGTTTAAGAGTTAACTCAAATGCCACATCTTCTAGGAAGTCTTCCTAACTCTTGCTCTCTTCTTGTGATCCCAAGTTGGGATGAGTCCTCCTCTTCTCTGTGTTTTCCTAGTCCAGGTATATGTGCTTGGTGTCCAAGAGTAAGTCTGTGTGGCATGACTTATCTCTGGATAGTCTTGCCGTATTGTCCGATGCATATAACTTGTGAGCAAATGTTAATCCTGAAAGGTCTAAACACCACCTTTCATTTAATGACATCCACTGATAGATGCCCATGCTATGGGTTATTTTGTCTCTGTAGCTCTACTTCCCATTTTGTAGACTCTCTCATTTCCACCTTCCTTCTTTCTAATACTTCCATCTGGATATCTACTGACACCAGCAACCAAAACCTTCACCTCTAGTCTTAAATTTGCTCCACCCTGTGAGCTTTCCTCTCACTCTTCCATCTTCCTCAGCCCAGATTCACCTGCTGACGCATCCTAAGAACTGTTTCTCCTGGCTAACTCTCACATCCATTCCTGAGCCTCTACTCTTACTGGGATTGCAGGCAGAGGAATTTGCATGAGCTGGAAAGTGGGGAAGGCCTGGAACCAGAAACATGTCAGAATCAGGGAAAAGACAAAAAGACAATTACTGCCTTGTGATCCTGATTCTGCTGCTTTCTCTGTTATGGTACAATGAATGACAATTTAATTAAGAAAAACATAGGATGCAAATCATGGAAAATCGGTCTAATTTTCTTTTCTTCTTCTTTTTTCTTTTTTTTTTTTTTTTAACTTTTTACAGAACTTGAAAGTCTCTTCACAGACTAATTTCTTGTCTCGAGCGTGGTGGTTCCCCATCTTTTATTTTTTCGAGAAAAATGTACAAGGCTCAATTCCTTGCTGCTTCTCCTGGCCACTCTCCTGGCCCCCTGGCTGCTTTAAATCTTCATGCAAGAAGTATTCACGGGTTCAGAAGATAGGTGAAGATAATGAGAAATCTACCTGAGGAGCAAAACAAAGGCATCAGCTCTTATACCAAAAGAGTTAACGCTGTAACCAAAGGTATAGTTTTGGGGTTTTATTTTAGAAGAACTGACTGGCAAAATGAAGAAGTGGACCAAATTTTGTGTAAATGATTAGAAAGATGAACGAGGTATTACCCTTTGACTGGTTTTTTTATTCATCCTGAGAAAGGTATATTCTCCTGCAGCTCTTCATTGGTGACAAGCCCCCAAACTGGGATTTTACTAATGAGCTTGTTAAAGAGGTGCCAAAGAACATACTATTCCTTTCCTTATTCTTTATCCACTAAAGCCCTCTACCGAGTTTTTTCAGGATTTTTTTTTCCTCCAAGGTCAGAAGAATTTGTTAATGTTTTAAATAAAATATCTGGATATATACAGCTACTGTGTAAATGGAATAGCCTAATGTGAGCGTGGTCTTAGCATTAGGCTTATTAATGAGGGGGAAATCTATCGGTTGTAAGTAAACTTGAGATGAACTTTGTTTTCCACCTTGTGATGGGGAAGGTCTGGGTCAGGTCTGGGAATGTGCACTGCTGCTACCACCCAATGCACTATGTATCACTTTTACTTTTTTTTAAACTGATAATTTTATAAAAAAAAAAAAAAAGGAAAGGTGATCTAATATGGAAGTATTTGACACATCTCACAGTTTTATGTGTGTAAATATTTCACTTTAAAATCTATGAAACACAGAGCTATTTCTGCTAAACAAGTGGTCCTTGTGTATACATTTATATGCTATCTGCCTGGTAAATTTGCATCTGGCACCCCCAGAGCAGTCTGCTGCTCCAGCACAGGCCGAAAACGTGTATGTATGTGAAAGTATGCTCATGCCACTTGGGGAACAAGCCTGTGTTTCTCTCCCGTCCTACCCTGGGTGAGCTCTGTTTGACAGCTGCTAATTGGAACTCAGAAATGCAGTTGGTCACATTTCACCGAAAGCTCTTTCTTCCTA
Organism: Canis lupus dingo; assembly: GCF_003254725.2. Classification (NCBI taxonomy): domain Eukaryota; kingdom Metazoa; phylum Chordata; class Mammalia; order Carnivora; family Canidae; genus Canis; species Canis lupus. The sequence continues at coordinate 28,440,373 of NC_064274.1, forward strand.
GTTACATTGTACTTTATGGAAAAGCCAAGATGGAATCCAAAAGTGTAATGTATCCTTGCCTTTTAGCAAAAGACTCAGCTTCTTATAGACTGGTCCTAAGGACATATTTGAGCCACAATTGAGTAATTTGACTTTGATCTTGAAATTACACCACGGTGCTGCACTATAATCTACTGTTGGAATCAGTCTGCTAGACAGTTACAGCTACTCAGTAAAGGAGGACAACTGTTTCTAAAGTTCTTTGAGGTGATACAAAAAGAAGATGGATTTTTAAAAATCAGATCAGATTATGTGGTCACTTGGTTCATTTCTTGAGACTTCTAGCAACTCTTAAAAAAGATTTATGGTTACAGAATCATCCACACTAGATCAGCAGACAGGCCAATGTGGTAGAAACGGGCAGTTACTTTTATTTTGAAGGTGAAAATTTCCCTCCACATGAGAATGAAAAATATCCCTTAATTTGTCATTATAAACTAGTTTGCCTTGATTTGGTACACAAAATTGACCTTCACATTGCTTGAGAGAAGCACAAATATAAATCTTTTCAGAAAGGTCATTTTTCTGGTGCTAAAATTCTGTGTATGTATGCAGTATGGCTCTTTCCCTAGGTAATAGAAGAATCACTGAAGGGGAGAGGTAGTTGAATTCAAAGGCAGGAAAAAAAGATACTCTTCATCTAGTTATTTAAAATGAGAATTGAAATCCTGAATATCTTTGGCAGGCTTTGAAACGCAAGGATTTTTCTGGTATTTGTTATTAAATAAACCAATAAGAAATATACCTATAGCTTACCAGATGGGCTTGGGCAGAATTCTCTCATTTGTTAAATATTGACACTTGTGATACTTAAGGCGTTGTGCTCGAAAACACAGAGTTTCAATTCCAGCTGTCTGATTATTAGAAAAAGCATCTGACACTGAAGCCTGGGTTTTGTGCTCTTGACATTGGTATATTCCTTGAGCATCATAACCTGATAGACCCAAGAGCCTTATTCAGGAGTGTCCTAGATAACCTACTTTTCTTCAGCTTAAATAAGGAAGAGTATTTAAGATTGAAGAATCATGATATGTTAATTATTGGAGACCCTCTAAACAGTAAACCTTGCATTTTGGTCAAGTGATGCGGTTTTTTAAAAAAATATACCATCACCTTTTAAAGAACTTTAAAAACCTCTCTGACCTCATGTGTGGAGACACTATTGCTCACGTGTTCCTTACATGTATGTGTCATAGATGTCTAATAGACACTGAGGAAGCATGTGATTTGAAGAGAAGGAGGAAAAACACCAAAGTTTCAAGATGGGAAAATAAAAGAAATAGAGAAACTCCTTTACATTTAGCAAAGCAAACTTGAGGCTTCACCTCACATGCTACTTTGGGATATAAAACTTAAACATTACTATCTTGCCTTTGAAATGGTCAAATTTTGGAGTTCCTTTTCCTTGCTAATTACCATACAAGATTTTACCCATTATTCTTGTGTTTGTAGACCAGTGCTCCCGTTTGAAGCTTTTCTTGTAATTAGCCCTTCTGCACAATATAATGTATGATTCCCATAAATTATGGCATATTTGTTCCAAATTCTTTTAAATGGAAAATGGGTTCCTCTTAGATTCTATTTTTTGAGCTCCTCTGCAGCTCTGAAAATACAACATTGCTCCCAGTTCCACCCAAAGTATTTTAAATTTGTTGTTTAATTTACTGGCATCTTGGAAAACGAGGTTTGCTGAGGAAGGAAGGCTGTTTTGGGCAGACGAGCCCAGGCCCCTGGTCTGGTGTAATGATGACCTTGCAGAAGGTTCTTTGCTGTATACCAGTGCCCCCTCGTGGAAATACATTATGTGACTCGGAACGCAAACTTGACACTTTATAGAGTATATTTTCAAGTTTTTAAAAGACGTTTATTTGGGGTTTTGTTTTGGGTTTTTTTGCCAATAACTTGAAAGCATCATGCAAAAGGGATTACTTTAAAGGTATTTTAAACCTTTCCTGAAGGGAAGATGTGCTTAGATCCCAGGGAGTTGCAATTCTGATCTCTTGTCCATTTGATCAAAGAAAATTTGCAGACCATTTTACCTCTCATTATCACAATCATTAATGTCTCCCTTTATAACTACCTATACTTTGTTTACTTTGAAACACCAGGTTGGCAGTCTTTCTTATTTTTTATTTTTATTTTTTTACATGCTAGAGCTCATGCAGTTTCTTTTAAAGTTCACATCTTGTTTCTTCAATATTTTAAACATTTCCTTTTTATTTCTTTGTTGTTTTTGTTTTGCACTGTAAAACTGTTTAAAAATTTAAGCCGGTCTTAACATATTCACTTCTGTAGTGCAAGGAAGTGTGAGAAGGAATTTCTTGATAAATGAGTTTACAAGTTTTAAATGGAGCATATTATAAGTAATATACTCTGTGTTGAAGGCTTTTCTATTTGTATGTATAAATATTTCTGGTATTTTTTTAATGTCCTTGTGTTGCAATAATTTAACTCCTTTGACTTACTTGCTAAAAATATTTCTTCTATTAAGAAGTGCTCTTGACTTCAATACCTAAACACTGAAAATCATGTCAAAGGTACCCAAAGATAAGTTTTTATACAGATACACACCTTATAAGTTCTGATTTATTTTATTACTCATTAATCTAACTATGCTGTGTTCTAAATGAATCATGAATGAGAATAGTTCTTTTATTATGGAATTATTTAAAACTGTCCTTTAAAAGAAAAAGAAGAAACTGTAAACATAAGCTAATCTAGTTGCCAAGTTGGAATTCATTATTTAATTTACCTCCTATGCAATGATTAATGCTGCAAAATGTATGGTTATGTTATAGTATATTCATAAAAGAAAAAGCATTACAAGGTTTGAGAGGTAGCCAATTGCATTCTTTCGGAAATTTACCGTACTGTTTCAATGTGTTAAGTGCCTTGTTGTAAAGTAAAATTTTAAGTCTAGAATTCATTATTTTCCTGACATATTTTTCATTATGATATATTACTGTATGCTATTGTAATAATTTTATTAAATGCTTATATTTTAATCAAACATGTAAATTTCAGAAGCTCTTTTCTCCTACCCCCAGTACCTTAATCATTGGTCTATCATATAGAATTTGTGTTCAGGTTTGTTGTTGTTTTTTAAAGAGGAAATTATCTTTGTTTAGAAATGTTTTCCGTGCTTTTGCTTTTGTGTTTGTAAAAACATTTCAGGAGGAATTTAGGAGTGGAATGATAGTTTATACTTCTAAAAATGCCATTTTACATTTACATTTTAAGTGCCTAATTTTTAAAACTAATTTATGTTTCTACTCTAAAAAAGATATGTGTACTTGGTTTCTAATCTCCTTGGCTTTGCTTTAAAAAAAAATAGCAAAGAAAAAAAAAGCAAGAGCCTATACTTTGTATTTACCAATAAACCACAGTGACATCAACAGTCTTTTCAAAATTAGTATTACTGTTTCTTTTGATTTAAAAAAAAAATGTGTTTTCTTTAAGGTTTTAATTTTTTGTTTGGTTTTAAGTACTTAAAACCACAAGAGGATTATGTTCTCCAACCACTATTTTTGAAATAAGCTGATAACCTTCAATTAATAGAACTGCAAGTAAACTGGAATGTGGTGTTTTTCCTACCCTTGGATGTAAGGTGAAAAATAAGAATAGTAAAAGGTCATTCATGGGGAAGTAAAAAAAAAAAAAAAAAAGCCAGCTACATGCTCCGTGATTCTGATTTCCTTTGCTCACAAAAGACAACATCTTTAATTCTTCAAGAAGAGCAGAGTCCTTTCTTTGACTCAGTTCTGCAAGAAATGTCATCCTTCTCCCTTCACTAACAGAGTTGAGAGGGTGGGAGGGAATGTCGTCTCTTAGTCTTCAACAGTCAGTGCTTCCGTAGATTGTAGCAAGTTGTTTTTGGACCCCTGAGGAAAGATGAAGGCATGACCCCCAAGGACAAATTTAGTAAAAGCAGTTCAGTGGGCCACGGGAAGTAAGATAACATGGTTCCAAGGTTAAGTTGTCGGTTATAGTTCAGGTTTTTTCTTTAGAATGATCTGGACGTGATAGGGTACTTGATAGATCAGAATAGTCTTTCTGCTACCTGCACCCAAACCTTGGATGGAAAGCTCATTTCACTGATGATCCCATTCTCCTGCATGAAACATTGGCCTATCGGTTTCATTGTCCACAGACTTGAAAACTGCCCAAATCTAGAATGCAGTACACAAGAAACTGATGCAATCCTCTGTAGACCTTGATGTCTAATGTTTCCTTTTCTTCTAATAGATGAGAATATCAGAAGCAGAATCACTGGATCACTGGATCCAGATCACTGGATCACTCACAAATGTAAATTAGAATAGAAATGGATTATGGACTACTATGTGTCTGCATAATGCATATTTAATTCCTATGTGGCACCTGTAATGAGGCATAGCACTTTACAGTTCTTTTATGCTTGACATACATTCTTTAATCTTCACAAAACCCTGTGAAAGTAGGTAAGGAAAAGAGCTGTGACCCCATTTTGTGAGATGAAAGAGTTCATAAGGGTTAGAGCTGGAACTTGAGTTTTGTTTTCTTCTTTCTCTTGCTGCCTTCCTGTCATAATTACTGTGACCACCACTACCATTTGTTAGAGATGTGTGTTTTTTTGTTTGTTTTCAGGGGGAGTTTATTCCCTTATCAGTTTAAGAGGGAAACTGGTCCTTGGAACAATTTTTTTTTGTCAAATGCTACTACTTTTTCTTATACTTGCAGTATAAATGCACTGCATTTCAGAGGGGGGGAAACCCATGCTAAATGCCTCAAATGCAAAAGAATCCCCATGTGTGTGAGCTCACAAATTTGCTTGCTAGAAGCAAACTTTTGAGAGGATGGCACATTATTAATGCACTTTTGTCTTAAACAGGTTAATACAGGGGACAAGAAAGTACATAAGAGCTTTATCTCTGACTGTTTCAGGGATTATTCCCAAAGGAATGTCAAAAGGAGGAGAGATGGGATGACCTGCTTTCAGAGGCAGCAAAAGTCTGAGGAAATGGAACAGGGTTCTTGAGAGTCCTTGTAGTCTGAGTTGATTCTAGGCTCCCCAAAGGACCAAAGTGAATCCATAGGAACTTTTGGTCCTGCCATGAACTCTGTTCTGTTCTAATAATCTGCCCAAGCCAACATATGTGCTTGCTTCTGGACAGGTTTCTGGGTGCATGACTTCAGTACTTAAATCCAAGCATTTATCTCTTCTGAGTCACTTAAATGATGTATTTCTTTGGGTAAAGAGAAAAGCCACTATTTTTGAGTTAGCGACCATGTATCAGGCACCACTAGCTGGTTTACTCCTGTTTATCACAACTCTTGTGCAAGAAGACTCTCATCACATTCCCTTTATAATTGAGGGAACTCGGAGGTAAATATGGCAATACCAAGCCCAGGAATGCCAAAACCCATAATTTTCCCGTTGCTCCAGTGTAACAGAAGAGTCACCATATGTAAGGAATTCAGGAAAAGAAGAAAAGCCTCTTCCAGAAATCTTTTGACAACCAGATTTTGTGTTGTTGAGACCAAAGTTGAGAGTGCTTGAGAGTGAGTGTGTTAGCACCTTTGACCCACATTTTGACAATTGATGTGGTGAATGCGTCAAAACCCTATTGCACCCATCCCTCTCCTTCCATCACACACCTGCTTGAGGCCAACGGCAGAGGGGCTCTGGTACTGTAAAGAGACACCCCCAGAGCGTACTCAAGATCCCCAGGCATGCAGCTCTTTGTTGGGAGGAGATGGCACTTTTGAATATATTTTGTATTACATCTAGTTTTTCCAGTGTTTGCAGGGAATGTTTGACATCAGACACTGGGAAAAAGACATTTCCCCTCTTAGTCCATTTGGGCTGCTGTAACAAAATACCATAAACTAGGTGCCTTAAACAGACATTTATTTCTCACAGTACTAGAGGTTGAGAAGTCCAAGATCAGGGTGCCAGGCCAGCAGGATTGGGTTTTGGTAAGGACATTCTTCTGGTTTCCTCACATGTTGGAGGTGGAGGTGAGGAGAGAGAGAAAAAGCTTTCTGCTGCCTCTTCTTACAATGACTCTAATCCCATCATGGGGCCCCTACCCTCATGACTGCATCTAAACCAAATTACTTCCCAAAGACCTCACCTTCTAGTAACATCCTATTGGGGTTAGGGTTTCAGCATATCGATTTTGGGGACACGAACATGTGGTCTGTAACACTTGAGTTTTCTTAAATATATAGACCTCTTTTTTTTTTAAGCAAAGTACACTGCTTTTAAAGCATAAACTCTTAAATGTTTTGGGTCCCATCGCTCTTCTATCCTGGGAGCCCAGTCCATGGATAGCACTTTCCCACACGGTTTTCAATGAGCAATGCCTGCTGCCTGGTCTGGCTGTTCCTCCAGTCATCCCATCCTCTGTCCTGCGGTGCTCAGTCCAGCCACACGATGTGCTCCCCCACCCAGAATATCACCCTTCTCCCCCAGAAGGCAGCACAACCCAGTGGCCTGATGCTGCCTGGGTTCAAATCTCATTCTTCCAGAACTGGCTGTACATGGAAGAGGTTAAACACGTTGCCTAAACTGTGTGCTTCAGTCTCTTTATCTGGAGGATGAAAATAATGAAGAATCTGTGCCTCACAAAGCTGTTAGAAGGACTAAATGAAAAAAAGTCATTGTAAGATACACATTTAGTGTTAACTATACTCAATTAACAAGTGTTTTAGGTACAATGATTCTAGCACTGAAGCTATTAATGTATATCTAGGTCTTGCCTGCTTAAAACTTCAGCTTTATCTTCTCCTTCTCTGAATTCCTCCCTAAAATGCACATATAAGCTAATCACCAAAATCACTGCTGTAAGGTTTTTTTTTAATCCTATTTCTATACCAAATTAAGGCTCCTTAAAAGAAGGGAGTCTTAGTATTCATTTCAATAGCTGATAAAGTTTTTATCACATGCAAGATAGCAAATACCTGTTGAATGAATTTTTTAAAGTCATGTGTATTTGAATTAACAGAATTCATAAAGATTCATTGAAAAGGAAATTGCACATTATGCCATCAAATAATTTGCTATTAAAATAATAGAGGCATTTGCCAAACCACCAAATGTTTATAACTTGAAATTGTTCAGTAGCCATCGTATCATATGTATTTTGTAATATTTTGGTCAAAAATATGGATTGAAAAATAAAGATTGAAGTGGAAAATCCAAAGGCTTTGGACTTGACCCCTATACTTGAATCCTGAGGCAGTTGCTTCCCAGCCATCCAACTTTGGGCAAGTTACTTTACCTTTTTGGGACATCATGTTCCCTCTATAAAGTAAGAGTGAAGAAACTTACCTCCTAATGTCACAGTGAGGATTAGAGGCACTTGATACTTGACTTACATTAATATATATTAAAACCTAATCGGAAAATAAGATTCATGGAATTCTTAAATATTTTAAATTTTGGGACACCTGGGTGGCTCAGTGGTTGAGCATCTGCCTTCAGCTCAGGGCGTGATCCTGGGGTCCTGGGATTGAGTTCCACATCAGGTTCCCCATAGGGAGACTGCTTCTGCCTCTGCCTAGTCTCTGCCTCTCTGTGTCTCTCAAGAATAAATAAATAAAATATTTTTTAAATTATTTTTTAAAAATAAAAACTTTAAATTTTATTATAAATATGAGAGTTCTTTAAATTGTAAGAACATAAAAATGAAACATATTCTACTTCATATGAGATACAGATACTTCTCATGTTATGTAAGCTTTTGGATTTCAATTGTGAACAGGCCAGGTGTTTAAGCTTATTTCCAAAAGCCCACTCTGCCTGCCTTTCCCACATTTCATACACTAATAAGACGCATGAATTATTTCTATCTCTCCAAAAACATCCAGAAAAATGAATGATGAATTGCTAATGTGGAATTATTTTTTATTAGAAAAAATAATTTTTCTTATTTTCTAATAAAAAAAAATAATTCAATGAAATAATCCATAGCTCATGCTGGCCCTGCTGGCCCTGATCATGAAATTAAGAGTGATCATTTTATCCTAGTCTATCCTATCCTAGTAGCTAATAGCTGATTCATCACAGTGGGATCAACGTTTGTACAATGTTTGTACAATGTTGTGCTGCCAACAAAATTACTAGGTTTCACCAGTAAGTAATTTAGTGAGCTGATTTGCACACGACCTGCCTATGTATTGAGGGGACGCCAGAATTTGGGCATTTCCAAACAACCTTGAGATTGTTATATTAAAGAGACTTGAACTCAAAAGCAGAAAAAGTGATAAAAGGCTATATACAACCTGTATATACTATACAACTTTCCCAAGAGAAATGATGAGAAATCCACTGTGGGAACTATTTAAAATTAAATTGCTCAAACATAAAAATTCACAAATATACAGAAACCAACACATTCTTAGCCAATGGGTCAAAGAAGAAATCACAAGTGAAATTTGAAAATACCTTGAGACAAATGAGAAAACACAACATATCAAAACATACAGGATACAGTGAAAGCTCAGAGGGAAATTTATAGCTGTGAATGCATGTATTAGAAAGAAATCAATAACCTAACTGTAGATCTTAAACTAGATGAAAGAGAGCAAACAAAATCCAAAGCTAGTAGATGGAAGGAAATAAAGAAGAGAGCAGAGACAGGAATAGAAAATAGAGAAATCAACAGAACCAGATTTGGTTGTTTGAAAAAAGCAACAGAATTGATAAATCTTTTGCTGGAATGGCTATGAAAAAGAGTGAGAAGGTTTAAATTACTAAAATGAGAATGAAAGTGGGGACATTACTGGGGATTTTACAGAAATTTTATAACAGTACTATGAGTAATTGCAAATTGGTAACCCATATGAAATGGACACATTTCTAGAAACATAAAACCAACCAGTGCTGAATCATGAAGACATAAAGTATCTGAATAGACCTATAACTAATAAGGAGACTAAATCAGTAATCAAAAACCTCCCAACAAATAAAAGTCCTGGACCAGATGGCTTCCCTGGTGAATTTACCAGATATTTAAAGAATTAACACAAGAGGCGGCTAGGTGGCTCTCTGTCTGTTAAGCATCCAACTCTTGATTTCTGCTGAGGTCATGATCTCAAGGTTGTAAAATCCAGCCCCACTTTGGGCTCCATGCTGGGAGTGAAGCTTGCTTGGATTCTCTCTCTCCTCCCTCTGCCTCCCACCTCTAAAAAAAAAAGAAAGAAAGAAAGAAAAAAAAGAATTAACACCAATCTTTCGCAAGCTCTCCAGCAAATTGAAGAGAACACTTTCTAACTTATTTGATGAGGCCAGAATGACTATGACACCAAACCTAGGCAAAATCACTACAAGAAAACTTCAGACCAACATCCCTTATGAATACTGACTCAAAAATCCCCAACAAAATACTACAGCAGAACTGAATTTGGTAGCATGTTAAAAGAATTATATACCATAACCAAGAGGGACTTATTCCTGGAATGCAAGAGTGATTTACCTTGAAAATCAACATACTACATTAACAAAGTGAAGGAAGAAAAAAAAAAAAAACGATTATTTTGATTGAGGCAAAAAGAGCATTTTACAAAATTCAACACTCTTTCATAATAAAAACACTCAACAAACTAGGAATGAAAGGAAACTACATCAACATAATAAAGGCCATATAGGAAAACCCCACAGCTAACACCATATGTAGTGTCTTTCCTCTAAGATCAGAAAGAAGACAAAGATGCCCAGTCTTGCCACTTCTACTCAATAACAATCTAGGAGCTTCTAGCCAGAACAGTTAGGCAAGGAAAAGGAAGAAAAAGCATCCAAATTGGAAAGGAAGAAGTAAAATTAATTCTGTTTACAAATAGTATGGCCTTATACGTAGAAAACTCTGAAGATTTCACACACACAAAGACTATTAGTTCAACAAATAGTGTTGGGAAAACTGGCCGGCAACATAAAAAAAGAAACTAGGCCACTTTCTTACACCATACACAGAAATAAATTCAAAATGAATTAAAGACCTAAATGTGAGACTGGAAGCCATAAAAATCCTAGAAGACAACACAAACAGTAACCTTTTTGACATTGGCTGTAGCAACTTTTTTCTAGATGTGTCTCCTGAGGCAAAGGAAACAAAAGCAAAAATAAACTATTGGGACTTCATCAAAATGGAAAGCTTCTGCAAGGAAATAATAAAACTAAAAGGCAACCCACCAAATGGGAGAAGATATTTGGAAATTACATACCCTGTAAAGAATTTGTGTGTGTGTGTGTGTGTATATGTAAATATCGAAGAACTTCCGCAACTCCATACCAAAAACCAAATAATCCAATTAAAAATGAGAAGACATGAACAGACATTTTTCCAAAGAAGATATTCAGATGGCCAATAGATAACGAAAAAATTTTCATCACTAACCATCAGGCAAATGGAAATCAAAACTACATATATTGTCTCACACCTGTTAGAATGGCTGAAATCAACAAAAGAAACAACAGGTGTTGGCAAGGATGTGGAAAAAAGGAACTTAGTGCACATTGGTAGAATGCAAACTGGTGCAGTCACTGCGGAAAACAGTATGGAGACTACTCGAAAAAAATTTTTTTAAGATTTTATTTATTCATGAGAGACACAGAGAGAGAGAGAGGCAGAGACCCAGGCAGAGGGAGAAGCAGGCTCCCTGCAGGGAGCCCGATGTGGGACTTGATCCCGGGACTTCAGGATCACACCCTGGGCCAAATGCAGGCACTAAACTGCTGAGCCACCCAGGGATTACCACTACTTGAAAATTTAAAATTAAAACTACCCTATGATCCAATTACACTACTGAAAATTTACTCAAAAAATACAAGGACACTAATTCAAAGGGATACATGCATCCCTGTGTTTACAGTAGCATTATTTACAATAGCCAAATTATGGAAGCACCCCAAGTGTCCATCAACTGAAGAATGGATAAAGAAGGTGTGATACACACACACACACACACACACACACACACACACACGGTGGAATATTATTTAGCCATAAAAAAGAATGAAATCTTACCATTTGCAATGACATAAATGGAGCTATAGAGTATAATGCTAAACAAAATAAGTCAGAGAAAGACAAATACCATATGATTTCACTCATGGAATTTAAAAAATGAAACAAGCAAAGAGAAAAAGAACCCAAGGAAAAGATTCTTAATTATAGAAAACAAATTCATGATTCCCAGAGGGAAGAGGGGTGTGGGGATGAGTTAAATAGGTGATGGGGATTAAGGAATGCGTTTGTGATGAGCACTGGGTATGAATCACACTATATTGTAGACCTGAAACTAATATAACACTGTATGTTAACTTGGCTGGAATTAAAAACTTAACAAGTTTGGAAATTTTTTAAAAATGCAGTCAACCAGGGCAGCCCTGGTGGCTTAGCAGTTTAGCGCTGCCTTCAGCCCAGGGCGTGATCCTGGAGACCCGGGATCGAGTCCCGTGTCAGGCTCCCTGCATGGAGTCTACTTCTCCCTCTGCCTGTGTCTCTGCCTCTCTGTGTGTGTGTGTGTGTGTGTGTGTTTCTCATGAATAAGTAAATAAATCTTTTAAAATAATGCAGTCAACCAAAAGAGAGATTTGTCCTTTACATATTGAATTCCGAGCTTAGACTGGAATGATTATTTTCCTTCATCTCAGTTATCCTGGAACTGCAAGATCTCCAAGGTCAAAAGGAAAAAACCAGAACACTGCAGAAAGGTCAGGCATAAGTGGACGGTGAAGACAGAAGGAGTCCAGAGAGGAGGGACTCAATTATAGACTTGATAGGAGACTCAAGGAGGAAAATTAGTTTTGCAACAACTTCTAGACTTCATGTACAGACTTGTCTAAAAAGATATATAAATTATATATATTACCAGGAACTTACCTATTAGGAGATATCAATTTATACAAATGGCAATACTTGGAAGATATACAGAGAGTAGAATAAATAGCTATTTAGGAAAAAAGATTCTTGGGTATCTGGGTGGCTCAATTGGGTAAGCATCCAACTCTTAATTTGGCTCAGGTAATGATTTCAGGGTTGTGAGACTGAGTCCCACATTGGGCTCGATGCTGGGCGTAGAGACTGCTTAAGATTCTCTCTCCCTCTCCCTCCGCCTACCTGCCCCCTCTCCGGAAAAAAAAAGAAAAGAATTAAAAAACAAAAGAACAAAGATTCTGTTGCATTTTGTATTGTCTTAGACATATTATAGAGCTTGGGGTGGAGGAAATAGGCTTCTCCTAGGAACCCTCTTATCAGAAATGCAGGGATTGCCTGGAAATGGGCCTCAGCTCCTTACTGAGCCCTCTTATCTGAAATGCTAAACAAGTGGCTCCCACATTACTAGAACCAGTCAAAGTCTGATTTAGCTTATTACTGTCTCCTGTCTTGAATTGACTGATAAACATTTTTTAAAAAGACTACCAGATCTAATAAATGAATTCAAAATTATACAAAATCAACACACAAAAATCAAGTCCTATTTCTGTATTTTTAACAACAATCTGAAAAGGAAATTAGGAAAGCTGTTTCATTTACAATAGCATCAAAAAGAATAAAATAGGAATAAATTTAACCAGGGAGATGAAAGTCTTCTATGCTAAAAAGTATTGAATAAATGAGAAGATATTCCATATTCATGGATGGGAAGATTTATTTTGTTAAGATAATACTACCCAAAGGAATCTACAAATCCAACACAATCTTTATACAGATTTTAATGGTGCTTTGTACAGAAATAGAAAAACTCATTCAAAAGTTCATATTGAATTTCAAGGAATCAAAACAATAGGAAAATTGTCAATGTAGCCAATATAGCCAAAACAATCTTGAAAAAGAAGAAATAGTTGGAGATCTCACACTTCCTATTTCAAAACTTACCGTGAAGGTACAGTAGTCAAAATACTTATGGGGGGCCTGGGTGGCTCAGTCGGCTAAGCATCTGACTCTGGGTTTCAGCTCAGATCATGATCTCAGAGTCATGGGATGAAGCCCTGCATCCAGCTCTGCTCTCAGCAGGGGGTCTGCTTGGGATTCTCTCCGTCTTCTTCTGCTCCTCCTGCTCTCTCTCTCTCTCTCTCTCAAATAAATAAAAATTTAAAACATACACACACAAAACCCTAAGCCAGATGATGCTATTTTTTCTCAAAATTGCTTCAGTGGTTAACCATCTTAGAGAAAAGCCAAAGTGTCTACAATGCCTACAAGTCTACCTCTTTGATATCATCTCTTTGTATCTTTGTATCCTCCCCCTTACCTTCTTCACTCCAGCCACATGGCCTCCTTGTTCCTGGAAAAGTCCCAGCATACTTCACCTTCAGGGCCTTTGCACTTGCTGCTTTCTCTGTCTGGCATGCTCTTTCCCCAGGTGCCTACAAGCCTCCCATCCAGCGACAAGCTATCTATTCAAAAGAGCTTTCCCTTGTGTGCGAGAACAACTCCCCCCCCACACACACACACACACAGATAGCAATCTTAACATGCTTTATCTCCTCCATGGTACTTGTCACCAATAGACACTATACATTTATTTATTCACCTTCGATCTGTCTTCTTCCACTGGAAAGTAAGCTCCTTGAAGGCAAACACTTTGTTTTGTTCACACAGTATTCTCAGTACTGAGAGCAATGTCTGACACTCAGTGCTCAGTAAATATTTATTGAGAGAATAAATCCATTTAATAAAATATCAAATAGCTGTTTAAAAAGGATGAGGCCGGACGCCTGGGTGGCTAGCAGTTTAGCGCCCCCTTCGGCCCAGGGCATGATCCTGGAGACCCGGGATCGAGTCCCACGTCGGGCTCCCTACATGGAGCCTGCTTCTCCCTCTGCCTGTGTCTTTGCCTCTCTCTCTCTCTGTGTGTGTGTGTGTCTCTCATGAATAAATAAATAAAATCTAAAAAAATAAAAAATAAAAAGGATGAGGCAAATCAATACTCACTGACATGGCAAGATCCTCAACATACACTGTCATGTGGAAAGAGCAGATTAATGAACAAAAAGCATATTATGATGACATTGATGGGAGAGGGAGAGTTTAAGCATGTAAAAAAAAATCTGAAAGGATATATTTCACACTTAACAGAGGTTATCTCTGAGAGTAGAAAGGCAAAGTGTGTGTGTGTGTGTGTGTGTGTGTACTTGTTTTATGTAACAATGGCCTTAGTACCAGTTCTATTTCTCAGCATTCATCCTACTGATATATATAATATATATATATATATATATATATATATTATATATATATATATATGTTTTGTTCACAGTGGCCAAAACAAAACCAAAACTCCTGATGTAGCCTATGTGTTGACAATAGGGTCTTGGTCAGACAAATTTCGAAATATTCCTAAACAATGGATTTCTTTTTAATCTAGAAGTCAGCAAATAATGGCCTACAGGTTCAAGTCCAGCTGCTGGGTTTTTTTGTGTGTGTGTGTGTGTTTTTTTCTTTTAATAAGTAAAGTTGTATTGAAATACAGCCATGCCCATTCGTCTACATATTGTCTACTGCTAGTTTCCCACTCGCAGGGCAGAGCTGTATTGTGACAGAGACCATATGGCTTGCAAAGCCCAAAATGTTTACTATTTGGCCCCTTCACAGGAAAATATTGCTGAAACCCTGGACTAGAATATGATCATTAAAAATTATTTGTGGAAAAATAACATGGAAATGTTAATGATATGTAATTGTTCACATATTTGTTAACTATGTGAATACTATACATAGAAATATTTGTAAAGATTTAAAATATTGAGGCACCTGGGTGGCTCAGTGGTTGAGTATCTGCTTTTGGCTCAGGTCATGATTCTGGGGTCCTGGGATCGAGTCCCACATCGGGGTCCCTGCAGGGAGCCTGTTTCTCCCTCTACCTATGTCCCTGCCTCTCTCTTTCTGTCTCTCATGAATAAATAAATAAAATCTTAAAAAAATATTTAAAATATCACAGATACTTAGGGGGCAGAGACTGGAAAAATACACATAGAAATGTTACAAATTAAAAAAAAAAAAAGAAATGTTACAAATTACCTAAGTGGAAACAATTAAAAGATGATTATTTCTTCTTTTATGGTTTCCTGCATTTTCAAATTAAAAAAAAAAAGACTTATGTATTACTCTTTTTAAAATCAGAATAAGAGATTGACTTTCAAATACCTGGTTTGCTGTACGTTCTTGCCTAAAGGAAGGAATAGGTAACATTTTTAAAAAGCTTTTATTTAAGTAATTTTTACACCCAACATGGGCCTCAAACTCATGACTCCAAGATCAACAGTTGCATGCTCTTCTGACTGAGCCAGCCAGGTGCCCTAGAAGGAGTAGGTAACTTTCAATGCCCTTCCTAAAACATGATTCTTTAAGACCCTTAGAAATGAGACTTCATTATCAGACCAAGAACCAAGCATGCTACCTGCAGCAGGAAGTCACAACGCTTAGTTTTATTCGGCAACCAGCTTACACTTTGCCTTGTAAATACACTTTATTTTTACAGATTTTATTGACCTGTTATTAACCAGGGCCAAGTTCAAAGCTCTGACAATCTGATTGAGAGGGCAAATGTCAGGGACTGCCGAAATCTTTAGAGTCCTGGTATTACATACAGCTCACAGATTTTACCAGGAGAAGAAAACAAGAGTCAGAAGATTAACAACTTATCCATGCCAACCGAATTAGGTTTGGGCAGAACTCGTGTGTGGTTTCCACAATGACTTCTGCATAATAAATGGAAGTAAATAAGGGAGAAGAAAAAAACAACAGGGAATTTGGGGATGGTTCAGCCTATGAAAATCAAACATCAGGAATCCTTAACAATTATAGCCAGGCTAACTAAAGTAAGGGAACATTTAATTTTTAAGAAGAATGTCACTCTTTAAGCACTTATTCTGCTATCCTTCTTCTGCTGCTGTGCTCAGCACAGAGCCCAACCCAGGGCTTAATCTCACAACCCTGAGATCATGACCTGAGCAGAAACCAAGAGTTGGAGTCTTAACAGAATGAGCCGCCCAGGTGCTCATCTGGTATTCCTCTTTATTTACATACTAAACCACTGGTCACTGTTGTAACAACAATGTATCATGTACCTGCTACTGGTTGGCATTCATAGTTGGTAGGTAAGTCTTCTTCAGCTTGTCTTTTCTTCCCAAGATATTGGATTTTTAAAAATTTGTCCTACTGAGATCTAATTTGTCTATAGTGAAATACACCGTTTGGCTTTGACAAATGCATTCACCCAAGTAACCAACACTTTGATCAAGATATAGAACACTTCCACCACCCCAGAAAAGTTTCTCATGCCCTTCCCAGTCAATCCCACCTCCTGGTCTCATTTCTTCACCACATATCAATTATATACCTGTTCTAAAACTTCATAGAAATGGAATTATTCAGTATGCACTCTGTAGAGACCAAGATGGAGTCACTCATGTCAAGCAGGGGCCTGTGTCAGGCAGGCAACACAAACAGGGAAGGATACTGCAGCTAGGAGATATCGCTGGGACCAGCGTCAGCTGACACCCCAAAACCGATAACTAGCAGAACCAGAGGAGGTCTTGCGGGGGACTGAGACCTTTAAAAATGGGAGGATTTTGGCAGAACTGTCAACTCTTCAGACATGACCTATGTCTGACCACTTGAAAAAGGTGACTGCCCTCAACACTTAAAGGCTCTGCTAGATTGATCTCTGAACAGAACCGAGATCCTCCACTGCTTGAACATAAGCAGCATTGAGTGCCAAGAGCTGACCTGGACCAGGTTGAGACCTTATTTCAACTGTGTGCCCACAGACTGACCTCAGAGTTTGGGTCATTAACTTCCTGCATCTTTCTGTTATCTTGTTGGTTGTGTGGCTTGTGTTACATTCTGCTCTGTGTGCTGTGTAAGAAGCCAAGTTAATCACATGGTGAAATGTCGTTGAGTTTGGAATCCTGTACCTGCTTTACAATTATGTTAACCTTGCTTTATGATTGAATAAAAGTGACATCATGGAAAGACACAACTCAGTGTGTGCGCCTTCCTAGCATGCTCCTGACACACTCTTTTGTGTCTGGCTTCTCCACACAGCATAATGTTTTTCAAGAAACATGGCTTGTATCATAGCTTTTTTCTTTTCTCTTGCTGAGTAGTCTTTTATAAATATACCACAGTATCCTCCTTCTTTCTTTTGTTGAAGGACACCTGGCCTATTTCCAGTTTGGGCATTAAATAACAAATTTGTTCCAGTCCTGGCACCACTTTATCCAAACAAAAAAAAGAAGTTTTGGGAATCGGATTTTGTTACTTTTGAGATTCTCCATTCCACTGATATTTAGATTTTTCAGGGACCTCCCTCCCTTTATCCCTCTTCAGGAAAATCATAGTACATACATGCACCCGGAGAGGAATGAAGTGGGTAACACTGAAGATTGGCAAGTTTATTTATTCAGATAAGGCATAAAGGCTGAATATAGAAAACCAGTTCTGTCCAGTCTCACAATCAAATTTTGGAAAGGGTAGGGAAAAGCTGCAAAGGGTGATAAAAGGGCAGTGAGAGTGCCAACCTGTAGTGTTTAAAGCATCATTAGGGCCCCGAGGATAATTCTTATATTCTTATAAGCTTACACTTACCGAGCTCTAACTAAATGCTACACAGTGTGCTAATTATTTCATCTAATTCTTATGCTTGAGGTGGGTACATTTATTATCCCAATTTCATATAGAGCACACGAATGAATGCTCAGAAAGTACATAAAGAAGTCCATGAAAACTATACATAGAATATACTCAAATGAGTATATATGAAGTAAATCATAGAAACTTAGACGCCTGAGTGGCTCAGCGATTGAGCGTCTGCCTTTGGCTCAGGGCCTGATCCTGGGATCTGGGATCGAGTCCCACGTCGGGCTCCCCACGAGGAGCCTGCTTCTCCCTCTCCCTGTATCTCTGCCTCTCTCTGTGTCTCTCATGAATAAATAATCTTAAAAAAAAGAAAGAAAGAAAGGAAGGAAGGAAGGAAGGAAGGAAGGAAGGAAGGAAGGAAGGAAGAAAGAAAGAAAGAAAGAAAGAAAGAAAGAAAGAAAGAAAGAAAGAAAGAAAGAAAGAGAGAGATCCCTGGATGGCGCAGCGGTTTGGCGCCTGCCTTTGGCCCAGGGCGCGATCCTGGAGACCCGGGATCGAATCCCACATCAGGCTCCCGGTGCATGGAGCCTGCTTCTCCCTCTGCCTGTGTCTCTGCCTCTCTCTCTCTCTCTCTCTGTGTGACTATCATAAATAAATTAAAAAAAAGAAAAGACTATTTAAAATTAAAAAGAAAGAAAGAAAGAAACTTAAAGGAAATGAAGTGGTTAATTTTTTAAAAAGATTTTATTTATTTATTCATGACAGACACAGAGAGGGGCAGAGACACAGGCTGAGGGAGAAGCTCCCGTGGGGAGCCTGATACAGGACTCACTCCTAAGACCCCAGGATCACAGATCATGACCTGAGCCAAAGGCAGACACTCCCTGAGCCACCCAGGCGTCCCTGAAGTGGTTAATTTTAAAATGCCTTGTGGAGTTGTGCAACTAAATAGCATAAATAATATTTCTGCTTTCTCTTTTCATTAGCATTTTGCAAACTCTTCCTAAACCATAAGGTCTCTCTGTTCAGGCTCACTGACTCTAGATAGGTGTAGTGTGTGGCATTTACCTCCCAGGGGATTACAAACTAGCTGGGCAATTGTAGTTTCACAAATAGAGTAATTTAACACCATTCTTGGACACAAAATAGTAAGTACTTAGATATTTTAGATCTACTGTTACCAACACGTCTGGCCAAAATTCATGTATAGCAAGAAGGATTTCAGTGGGAAAGCGGCTGGTGTAAAATTATTTTGGGAGATTCAATAATAAATGATTTTTTTTCTTAATGTGCTCTTTGTCTTCTTTCCCCTCACTCCCTACCCCCAAAATATTTTAGTATTCTCTTTCTTAACTGCAAATTATTATTATTTTATTCACATATTTAAAATAGGAAGAGTGGAGCGGAAAGTATTCCTTTTTCTGGCAAGAAAGCCCTGAATGTAATTTGGGGAAATTAATCCCCAAGAAGCGCTGGATGAGCTACGTAGTTTCATGTTGAAATGTTTACCCTGGGGCACCTGGATGACTTTGCAGTAAAGCATGCAGCTCTTGATCTCAGGGTTGTAAGTTCAAACCCCACGTTGGATGTAGAGATTTCTTAAAAATGAAATCTTTAAAAAAATAAAAAAATAGTTTCCCCATGGTATTATATTATAAACAGTGTGCTTTCTGTATTAGTTTGTGACGACTGCCATAACAAGGTACTACACGCTGGGTATTTAAGCAACAGAAACCTATAGTCTCTCAGTTCTGGAGCCTAGAAGTCCAAGATCAAGGTGTTAGCAGGGTTGGTGTCTTCTGAGGCCTCTCTCCTGGACTGCAGTTAGTCATCTTCTCCCCACATTTTCATGAGGTCTTCCTCTTTGGACTGTGTTCTAATCTCCTCTTTGCAAAGGACACTAGTCAGATTGGATTAGGGTCTACTCACATGATCTCAATTTACCTTTGTACCTCTTTAAAAATCCTATCTCGGGGGATCCCTGGGTGGCGCAGCGGTTTGGCGCCTGCTTTTGGCCCAGGGCGCGATCCTGGAGACCCGGGATCGAATCCCACATCGGCGGTCCCGGTGCATGGAGCCTGCTTCTCCCTCTGCCTGTGTCTCTGCCTCTCTCTCTCTCACTGTGTGCCTATCATAAATAAATAAATAAATAAAATTAAAAAAAAATAAATAAAAAATAAAAAATAAAAATCCTATCTCGGGCAGCCTGGGCGGCTCAGCGGTTTAGTGCCACCTTCGGCCCAGGGCCTGATCCTTGGGACCCAGGATCGAGTCCTGCATCGGGCTCCCTGCATGGAGCCTGCTTCTCCCTGTGCCTGTGTCTCTGCCTGTGTGTGTGTCATGAATAAATAAAATCTTAAAAAAAAAAATCCTATCTCAAGTACAGCCACATTCTGAGGTGCTGGAGTTTCAGACTTCAACATATCAATTTTGAGAAAACACCATTCAGCCCATACCACTTCCTATCTGCATCACACAGCTGTTAACCTGATAAAATTAGAGAATATTTAGGAAAATGCTATAAATGCAATTATATCCTGTACAAGAGGGTGTTTGTTAGGGTTGTTAAATTAGTCACATTGCAACTATTTTAAAATCGTTAAGTTGGTTGTATGGAAGGATGTTAGTGGCTATTATTTTAGAGGGCTAGAGTATGAAGAGAATCAGGACATGATGAAGGTCGTATCTACAAACGAGTAGTTTAATTTTTAAAAATCCTCTAAGTTAAAAAAAATTAGAAAACTAATCTAACAATGGGTAATTATAAGAGCATATGAGGTCTGTTTTTGTTGTTAAGTTTAAAATGACTCATGAAGAGCATGGAAAAAATAGTATTATGACAGAATGGACTTGAAATTTAGCATATCCTGCTGGCATCACTTGCCTATGGAAAAATTAGAATGAATCATAGGATGAATAGAGAGGATTCACTATGCTTTGGTCACACTTTTGCGTGAATAGAGCATAGTTCAATCTTCTAGTGCCCAGGGAAGAATTAAAGGGACCCAATATTGGGAAAAGAACAGATTGTTCGTTATGACCAATTAAGCTGATTCGTAAGAAACCGACTTTTTAGTAGATAAAAAATTGTCTGAGTCACCTTAACATTACAGAGGAATTAGAGGATTTAGCCTATAGAAGATGGAAAGGAAGTTAATAGGAGCCATCATCACGGAAGATTAGAAGACTTTGTTTTAAAAGTATTATGCAAGTCACAGTTAATATCTCAATCTCAGCATTTCAGATTTGATCTCATGCCTATACTAATGCTGTCATCCCTCTTCACCCGATTACTTTCCTTTTTATATCATTAGCTACTTTGATCATCCAAGTCTTTTTTTTTTTTTTTTTTTAAGATTTTATTTATTCATGAGAGACACAAAGAGAGAGAGGGAGGCGGAGGGAGAAGCAGGCTCCAGGCAGGACTGGATCCCGGGCCTCCAGGGTCGCGCCCTGGGCCCAAGGCAGGCGCTCGACCGCTGGGCCACCCGGGGAGCCCCCCCACCCCCCCTTTTCAATCTATTCCTGGATTTGTCTTGCTTTCCCCAGGCTACACGCCGAGACAGACGCCGAGCTCTCACTGTGCGCCTGAAGGTTCTGAGAGCCCCCCCCCCCCCGTCCTCCCCGCCGCGTCCGCCTCCCGCACCTGCAAACTCTGCGCTTTGCATCCCCGTCGCCCTCCTGCCTCTGGGCGGGAGAAGGGGTCCCTTCCTCCTCCGCATCCGCCTCTGGCCGCGGGGACGCTCGGCGCGGGCGTGCAGGGGGAGTCACTCAGGGGACACCCGGGGGCACGAGGAACCCGGCAGCCAATCGGCGCCGCCAGCGCCGCGGCCAGACGCCCGAGCCCCGCGCCCCGCCCGCCGAGGACCGCAGCTGCGGGGCTGCGAGCGCCGCCCGGGCCCTCTCGGGCGCAGCTGATTGGAGGCGCGGGGCGGGGGCGGGGGCGCAGCCAATCCGGGGCGCCCCGCCCCCCGCCGCCCCCGCCGCCCCGCCGCCCCCCGCCGCGCAGTGCGCAGCCCGGTGCCCCGCACCCGCGCCCGCGCCCGCGCCCGCGCAGCCATGCCCTCCGCCCGGCCGCCCCCGGCCCCCGCCGACGCCTCGCCCTGGCCCCCGGGGCCGCCGCCGCCGCTGCTGCTGCTGCTGCTCAGCCTGGCCGCGCTGCTCGCGGGGGCCTGGCTGCGGCGGCACCGGGCGCGGGGCATCCCCCCGGGGCCCACGCCCTGGCCCGTGGTGGGCAACTTCGGCTTCGTGCTGCTGCCCCCGTTCCTGCGGCGGAACAGCTGGCTGCACCGGCGGGCGGCGGCGGCGGCGGCGGGGGGGGCGGCGGGGGCGGGCGGGGAGCCCTCGGCCCGGGGCCCGCAGCTGCTCCTGGCCGACCTGGCTCGCGCGTACGGCGCGGTCTTCAGCTTCTTCATCGGCCGCCACCTGGTGGTGGTCCTCAGCGACTTCCGCAGCGTGCGCGCGGCGCTGGTGCAGCAGGCCGAGATCTTCAGCGACCGGCCGCGGGTGCCGCTCGTCTCCCTGGTAACCAAGGAGAAGGGTGAGCGGGGGCCGGGGGCGCCTGGGCGGTGCCCGCGCGGCCCTTCCCGGGCCTCCACGGCCGTTCCCCAGACGCCGGGAGGAAGCCCCCCAAAGTGGAGGCGGCGTGGCGGGGCCGGGGCCGGGGCCGGGGCCGGGGCCGGGGCCGGGGGCGGGGCCGCGTGTGACCGCCGGGCTCCGACTTCAGGGACGCCCGCGCTTCCCGGACGGGGCTGTGACCCCGGGGGCGCGCCGGCCGCGGTCGGAGGACGCAGGGACGTGCTGGACTCTCCCGAGGCCTGACGGAGGGTTGAAGGCCTTTTCCGTGAGACGGGAGGTCCGGGGAACCTCCGGGCGGCCCAGCGGCTCAGCGCCTGCCTTCAGCCCGGGCTGTGATGCTAGAGCTGGGGGATCGAGTCCCGAGTGAGTCCCGCGTCGGGCTCCCTGCATGGGGCCTGCTGCTCCCTCTGCCTGGGTCTCTGCCTCTCTCTCTCTCTCTCTCTGCCTCTCATGAATAAATAAAAATCTTAAAAAAAAAAAAAAAAAAAAAAAAGGCCGGTCCAGAAAACATCTTAGAAGCATCATTGGCCAACCTCTGGGTTTGCAGCCTCAGTGATTTCTGCTTCTAGAAACACAAGTAGGGCAGTTTTGAAGGTTGGTAACATGCTATCCACGCAGTAAAGGTCGCATCACCCTTGCACTACCTCCGGCCCAGCCCCCTTTGTTCATCGTCTTACTGGCCGGTAGGGATCGCAGACTTTTTGTCTTTTTTTGTCTGATGTTAATTTAATTGCCTTTCATCAATCAGATGTTAATTTAAATGTCTTTCCCTCAGGAAGCTTTTTGTCACTTCCTCTCGAGTTAGGCTCCCTTTTGGAAACAATTTCTTTTGCTTGCTTTTCCTTTGCTGCACTTCACAAAACTGGGGATGCGTAATCTGCAGCCCTGCGCCTGGATGTGGGTCTTCACCACTAGACTGACATCTAGGAGAATGTGGCATAAAGAGATCCCGGCTTTTTAGAATCTGATTACGCCATAGTTTTGCCAGGATTTTAAGTGAAGAGTAAACGATGATCATAATGTTTTGAATGTCCCACTGAAAAACACATGTCATAGTTCATAACTCACCATCTCTATGCCTTTACACATTGCTACCAGTGCTTCTACCTAGAATTCTCTTCCCATCTCATGGCTGCCTAGAGAACTCCTGTTTGCTTTGCTTTTCTTTTCATTAAAAAGAAATGAAATACATATAACATAAAATTTGCCATCTTAACCATTTTTTAAAAGATTTTATTTATTTATTCATGAGAGGCACACAGAGAGAAAGAGGCAGAGACACGGGCAGAGGGAGAAGCAGGCTCCATGCAGAGAGCCAGACACTGGACTCAATCCCAGGTCTCCAGGATCAGGCCCTGGGCCAAAGGCAGCACTAAACCACTGAGCCACCGGGGCTGCCCTTTCTTAACCATTTTTAAGTTCAATGACATTAAGTTATTCACATTGTTGTGAGACCAGTACAGCTATCTGCAGAACACTTCATCTTGGAAAACTGAAACGTCATACCCATTAAACAAACATTAAAAAAAAAAAAAAAAAAAAAACCCTCCCTTCTTGGAGCACATGGCTGGCTCAGCTGGCAGAACCTGTGGCTCTTGATCTTGGGATCATGAGTTCAAACCCCAAATTGGAGGTAGAGAGTACTTAAAATTAAAAACCAAACCAAAGCAAACCAACCAACCAACCAACATAAAAAACAAACCCCACCTTCCTCTCTCTAGCCCCTGGCAACCACTGTTCAGTTTTCTGCCTCTATGGATATGGCTATTCTAGGTAATTGATATAAGTGGTATCATAAAATATTTGTCCTTTTGTGACTAAAATAATTTCACTTAGCGCCATATTTCATTTTCCATATTGTAGCATGTGTGAGAATTCCCGTCCTTTTTTAGACTGAATACTATCCCATTGAACCTATATAACACATTTTGTTTATTCTTCTGTCCCCTAATTAACAGTTGGGTACTTCTATCTGCCTTTTAGCTCTTGTGAAAAACGCTTCTATGAATGTGAAAAACGCTTCTATGAATGTGAAAAACGCTTCTATGAATGTGGCATAGGAGAAAGAGAAATGGTATTAGGAAGTAGAGGTTAATAACATTATTAAATATTTGTTACAAGATATCTTTAAGGAATGTTGCTGCTAGGGACACCTGAGTGACTCAGTGGTTGAGCATCTTCCTTCAGCTCAGGGCGTGATCCTGGAGACCCCAGATCCAGTCCCACATCTGGCTCCCTGCATGGAGCCTGCTTCTTCCTCTGCCTGTGTCTCTGCCTCTCTCTGTGTGTCTCTCATGAATAGATAAATAAAATCTTAAAAAAAAAAAAAAAAGAAAGAAATGTTGCTGTTAAAGTTGGCGAGACTAGCAGAAAAGGGAATGTTTCATAAACAGCAATGTGCACAGACAGGCTTGAAATAGTTGGCAACACATTGCCAAAAAGGTCTAGAATGGGGAGGTTGTTTATTTTGTTTATTACATTTGAATTTTTCAAAATGTCATGCTTAGACAAGTTGATATTCTTTTTTAAGCCCATAAAAACTACAGTAAGCTAGACATGACCATAAAGATTTTTTACATTAGCCATGCCCATCATACTTATTAGTGCATCTGATTCTTTTCCTGAGCAGGAATAGAAAATAAAGTTACAGAGTCAGAGCCAAGGCTACCAAGAGTGCCTCACTCTAAGTGTGGTCAATTTCTTTGAAAAGTCTTGTGCACATCACATTTTTATTATTAAATATTTAAAATATGAAGTTCAGAGAGCAATATAAATTCATTTATCTACCACTCAGATTTGCTTCAGATTCATAAATAATACATAGTTTCATTTGTTTTTTTTTTTTTAACATACATATTTATTTATTTGTTTATTTGAGAAGGTGTATGTGTGAGCAGAGGTTGGGGGGGTGAGGGGAAAAAGGGAAGAATCTGAAGCAGCCTTCACTGGAGGCCTGTGCTGGGGCTCCAGCTCACGAACCCAGGATCATGACCTGAGCCGAAGTCAAGAGTCAGATGCTTAACCAACTGAGCCACCCAGGGGCCCCTAAAGTATCTTTCTACTTCCAGTTTTTGTTAGTTCATTTATCTATTTCCCTGCTGACAGAAATTAGATCATTTCTAATTTTAAAAGATTGCTAGGGACTTCGAGCAAGAGTGAAAGCAAACTGCAGAGCCATAAAAATGGAAAGTAAAAGGAAACTTGGAAGAAGTTTAAAAGTAGGGTATGGATCAGTCAGTACTGACTACTTTAAAGGGGAATAAGATGCAAAATAAAATTAGGAAATGAAAATAGAAAATGAAAGTTCCTCTGGAGAATTTAAAAATGAATGAGGAAAGCAGGATAAGTGACTTTTGCAGTAAATACAGTAAAATAGATATTTGAAATAGTTACGTACTCATATCAAGAAGGTCTGAATTCCCACTGAGAGGAACACTTCTATGACCCCATGGAAGGAAAAGACAAATGTAATCAGTGGATAGCACCTTCTCTGCTTCAGGAGGAAGAAAATGTGTATGTGATAAATGTAAATTGTATCAAATTTAATGTATTTAGGTGTTTTTACTTTAGTGTATGTTTATTACTGTAAAACATAAAACATGGAAAAGGAAAAAAAGAATTCCTTTTAGTTCTTCCCAAAAGAATTGGAAATTCTCTGTGATCACTGTTCTTTTGAGATAGCCATTGCTGACATTTTTGTGTGTTGCCTTTGTCTTAGCTTATTTGAGCTGCTTTAACAGAGTGGCATATAAACAACAGAATTTATCTCTTATAGTTCTGGAGGCTGGGAAATGCAAAATCAAGGCCCCAGCCGACTTGGTGTCTGGTGGGAGCCTGCTTTCTAGTTCCCAGATAGCCATGTGTAACCTCACATGGTGGAAGGGGAGCAAGGGAGGTCTCTGGGGCCTTTTTTTACAAGGACTCTGATCTTACTCATGAGGGTTCCACCTTCATGACCTAAATCACCTCCCAGACACCTCACTTCAGATACCATCACACTGGGCATTAAGATTTAACCTATGAATTCAGAGGGGGACACAAACAGTCTGCCTGTGGCAGCCTTCTAGTATTTTTTCTGTCTGTACATGTATTTTTTAAAAATGTATTTGCTTCTTTAAAATGGAATCATACAGTTCTTTAAAATCATTTTTATCACTTAAATTTTCTGAATAGACCTCCATATTACTAAATATTCTCCTGCAAAGATCCTTAGAGTACAACATTCTTTTTTTTTTTTTAAGATTTATTTATTTATTTATTCAGAGAGAGAGAGAGAGAGGCAGAGACACAGGCAGAGGGAGAAGCAGGCTCCATGCAGGAGCCCGATGTGGGACTGGATCCCAGGTCTCCAGGGTCACACCCCGGGCTGCAGGCAGCGCTAAACCGCTGCGCCACCCGCCACTGGGGCTGCCCATAGAGTACAACATTCTTTTGTGAGAATGTATCACAGTCAGTTTAGCCTATCCTGTATTTGATTTGAAGTGGATTTTTGTTTCAACTGTGCACTACTGTTCTGACAAGCACTCTCTTTTGAGAAACTCTTTGTCCATACCACCCCTTTGTAATTGTGGTTGGAACATGAGATGCCACATCTTTATATGAACTCCCCTCTCGGGCCACAGTGACTAGTCAAGCCATAGACCGTGGTCACAGATGACTCGATCAGAACATCTTACCTCTTTGTACCAGTGGCTAGTCTGTAGGCTGGACACAGAACTCAAGAATTTATATTCATGGCATAGTCTGGAAACCTCAAGTCACAAAATAAACTTAAGGTGTTCCAAATTGCTATCACCGTGGGCATGGGATACCTGACTGAAGCATTTGAATCCTCCTCCAACACTTTCCAATTTGGAACTGACCTCTTCCCTCTGGTGGGGAAAATGGGACATTAGGCATCCCAAGATAGCTCTGAGGCTTAGAAAAGCTGGTTTGCAGTAGGGAAAAAATGAAGCCAGGCAGAGAGTAGTGAAAAATAGATGCAGGGCAGCCCGGGTGGCTCAGCAGTTTAGCATCTCCTTCAGCCCAGGGCATGATCCTGGGGACCCGGGATCAGCTCCCTGCATGGAGCCTGCTTCTCCCTCTGCCTGTGTCTCTGTGTCTCTCGTGAATAAATAAAATCTAGAAAGAAAGAAAAAAGAAAGAAAGAAAGAAAGAAAGAGAAAGAAAGAAAGAGAAAGAAAGAAAGAAAAGCAAAAAGAAAAGAAAGAAAAGAAAAAAGAAGAGAAAGAGGGGAGAGGAGAGGAGAAGAAAAGAAAAAAAATAGATGTATGGAGAAAGAGGTGTGTGCCATTCAGTCTTCTCTGAGCTGATAACACCTAGCTCTTCCTGTTTTTTGGTTCTGCATTTTGGTTCTGCAGCCTAATTGGCCGTTTTGCCAAATCTATTTAAGGCCATATTTTTGTCATTCTCAACCAAAAGAGTCTTGACCTTTGCTTTGGAACCATTTTTATTTTTTAGTGTTATTATCCTCCTTGAAATGAAGCTTTTTTTGTTTTGTTTTTGTTTTTAAAGATTTATTTTTATTTATTTATGATTTACATAGAGAGAGAGAGAGGCAGAGACACAGGCAGAGGGAGAAGCAGGCTCCATGCCGGGAGCCCAAGGCGGGACTCGATCCCAGGACTCCAGGATCCACCCTGGGCCAAAGGCAGGCGCGAAACTGCTGAGCCACCCAGAGATCCCCCTGAAGTTTGTATACATCAGTGAATACCATTGCTTTTCAGGACTAGGAATGGAGAGGTCAACAATTATGGGATGTGCCTGTGCCTCATTCAGACATTCCTAAGACCTTAAGCCATTCTGCTCCACACATGAGTGTTTTGTAAGGTTTGGAACTTTGAGGCCATTAATTCTGTCCATGCCTCTCATCCAGCTTTTCTCCAGCATAATCTCTTTGGTCACCTCTTTTGTCTTGCACTTCATACCTGTCAACTTGTTGTCAGATATCCCAGTCCTCAAATATTAGCCATTTCTGAGAAGGTTCTCTCCATTTCCCTGCCTTATCTAAACCTGATTTCCCTCTAAAGATAATTTAACCTTTCTTGAAATGTCCTCTTTAACTTTGCTCAAGTTATTTATTTTTCTAAAATGTGCCTTCACACACATCTTTATTTAAATACAAATGCAGCATCAGTTCACATGTTGTCCTCTCTTCTGAGAAGGGCTGCCTTCCCTCTGCTGATAGGTGCTCCTTCCTTTGTCTACATTACAACTTCAATACACTTCTGACACACAACATTGAATCAATACAAGGTAACAGTGCATCATTCAAAAACAGTCCAACATAAAACACTCAATCCTGTACACTTCAACTCTGCAATTTTAGTACAATCCAACATAGGACATTCAATACAATACATCCCAACAATACAACATTCAATAGCATGCATTCCGACTCTGCAATTTCAGTACAATCCAACATATAGCATTCAATAAAGTTTGTAACTTCAATATAGTCTAACATACAATAGTATATTTGGATTGTTGGTAAATCTAGTTCCTCAAAAGACTAACATCGGGATCCCTGGGTGGCGCAGCGGTTTAGCGCCTGCCTTTGGCCCAGGGCACGATCCTGGAGACCTGGGATCGAATCCCACGTCGGGCTCCCTGCATGGAGCCTGCTTCTCCCTCTGCCTGTGTCTCTGCCTCTCTCTCTCTCTCTCTGTGACTATCATAAATAAATAAAAATTAAAAAAAAACAAAAAAAACAAAAGACTAACATCTTAAAAAGAGGGATTGTGTCTTTAATCTATATGCCCTTGGTACTGGCACATAGGGGACTCTAAATAAATATTGGAAAAACTACTAGAAAAGGGATTTTACTAGATAAAATATTTCTAAAATACAAATGCATAGTTTGAAAAATGGTGAGTAGGTGATACAGACTGAGGACCTAATAAAAGAATAAAGAAAAATAAAAGAAAAATAAAGTTTCTTGAGAACTAGGACAAAGCAAAGATGTCATAGGTGATATCTTAAATTATATGCTGAATGCAGCAAGACTTGGCCACAGAAGACTGACTAAGCTGTGGTTGCCTAGGAAATAGTTTATGGGGCTTTATTGAATAAAGGGAGAGTTCTAGTTTCAGAAATGGTTAAGGCATTTCCATTTCTTCTGTCTTGATAATCACACACCAAACCAGAGGGACTTTGAACAGAAGCACACACTCCATCTATGGTGAAATGAATCTACAATCCTTCACCATAACATTTGAAGACAAAAAGTAGACCTAGGATTGGCAAATGACTTCATAGAGTGGAAGATGACCACTTCTAAGTGTCTGCTGGGGAGGAAGGGGGATACTAGTGGAGTGTGAGACAGTTAACCCTGTGGAACCCCAGAAAGTCTTAGGAATTGGGCTACCAGTTATTACAGTGAGCCACTGAGTTTGAAATGGATATAAAATATAATTATACCAGTTCCTTATCATCAGACCCCCTCACTCAGAAAACAAAGTAGATGCTCTGGACAATCTTGGGTTTTAGTGACTTTTCAGACAAGGATGTAGAGGGGTGGAGTGAGGGCACAGAGATATGACTTTGTATCACACAAGATGAAAAGTTGCCTCTAGAAAAAGAGGATTCTTGAAGAACTTTACTTTGAGTGAAAGATTGAATTTGGCAGAACATCCAACAAGCCTGGCCACTAGCAAAAGGAAACAAGGAAATTTGTCTGTCTTGGCTTGGACCCTGGCTGAAAAAATGATCTCTCCCCTACCTGTAATCCCTGCTGCAACTACCTTGCCATTTTAGTGCAGAAGCAGCCACAGACTACATGTAAATGAATTACAGTGGCTCATTAACTGGCTGTGTTCTAGTAACCTTCATTTATAAACCATGAAATTTGAAATTTCATGTTTTTCATATATCATTAAATATTGTTTTGATTTTTTTCTAGCCATTTAAAAATGCAAAACCTGATCTTTGCTGAGTGACCATATAAAAAGAGACAGCAGGCTCGATTTGACCTGTGGGGCTAGTTTGCTGATCATTAATTAGGATTTAAATAAATGTGTTAAATATTTAAGGATGAGAATTCACTCTTTTTCTTTAAAGAAAAAGAAGGCAAGAAAGAGGGGAAAAAAGAATAGATACAGTAAGACAAAGTTCAAAATAATATATTAGAAACAAATTAGCAATTATATTGAATGTAAATGGACTGAGTTGACTGGCTGAAAGATTGCTAGAATGGATTTTTTTTCTAGGATGGATTTTTACAAAATCCAAATATACGTTAACTAATTAATTTTTAAAAAGATATATTTATTTGAGAAACAGCATGTGTGTCCCTGCATCAGGGGGAGGGGCAGAGGGAGAGAATCCCTAAGCAGACCCCCCACTGAGCATGGAGCCCAACGCTGCCCATCCCATGACCCATGAGCTGAAATCAAGCCAAAACCAACTGAGCCACCCAAGTGCTCCCAAATGTATTTATTTTAAAAGAGGATACCCTCCCCCAAAAAAGAGACATACCCTAAACATAAGGATACATTAAAATTCAAAGTAAAAGAAAGGAAAATGTTATACGGAGACAATGCTTTAAAAAGAAAAACTGATGTCTTTTTGACAACATATATTTTAAGTAGAACTTCATTGTTTAAGAATTAGTGAATTACATGATGATAAAAGGAAGCTTTTTACTAAACCAGGAAGATAT
Organism: Canis lupus dingo; assembly: GCF_003254725.2. Taxonomy (NCBI): domain Eukaryota; kingdom Metazoa; phylum Chordata; class Mammalia; order Carnivora; family Canidae; genus Canis; species Canis lupus. Next base: position 28,471,219 of record NC_064274.1, read on the forward strand.
AATAATTTTAAACTTGCATGTACCTAACAATGTACATGTACCTGACAGCAAAGATAGCTACATAGCAAAATTCTGTAGTAGAACTTAAAGAACTGCAAAGAGAAGTTGATAAATGTGCTATTATGCCAAAATACTTGAACATAAGTATTTGAATAATTGAGAGAACAGGAAGATAAAAACTTACTAAGGATACAAAAGATTTGATTCTAACAATTAACAGGCTTTTTCTGTTGGACATATAGAGAACCCTGTATCCAACAATTGATTAGATAAAAATTCTTCTCAATTTTATTGGGAAATTTTATTAAAATCAATCACATACTAGGCTAAATAGCAAGCCTCATCAATGTCAAAAATCAGTATAAGACAAAAAAATCAGTATAAGACAAATTAACTTAGATAGCAAAAAAGAATCATAACAAAAATTATTTAAACTTAAGACTATAATGAAAATACATGCAGGCAATATTTGTGGACTGCTGCTAACGTGGTACTCAGAGGCAAATGTAGAATCTTAAGTTATTTACTAAGATAAAGGTCTGAAAACTAAGGAGCTAGGTAACCAACTTTAAAATCTGGAAAAGAGGGATCCCTGGGTGGCGCAGCGGTTTGGCGCCTGCCTTTGGCCCAGGGCATGATCCTGGAGACCCGGGATCGAATCCCATGTCGGGCTCCCGGTGCATGGGGCCTGCTTCTCCCTCTGCCTGTGTCTCTGCCTCTCTCTCTCTCTGTGACTATCATAAATAAATAAAAAAATTAAAAAAAAAAAAAGACTAATTAAAATCTGGAAAAGAATAAAAACATTAAAAAAAAAAAAGAACATAGCATTATAATCTTAGATAAATTATTCCAGAGAGAAAAAATATGCTGTGGCTCATTTTAGGAGGCCAGTATATTCAGACAAGTATGTTATGAGAGTGGAAAATTTATTGGCTATTTTCATTTATGAGTATGAATTTAAGTGGGCACCTGGGTGGCTCAGTCAGTTAAGTATCGGACCGTTGGTTTCAGCTCAGATTGTAGTCTCAGGATTGTGAATTCGAGCCCCACCCAGCTCCATGCCCAGTGCAGAGTCAACTTCGGGTTCTCTCTCCCTCTGCCCCTACCAGTCATGCACTGTCTCTAAAATAAATAAGTAAATATGTCTTTTAAAAATATATTAGGAAACCAAATCCAACAATTAAAATCATAAAAACACTATAATCAAAATAGGATTTATTCTTACATTGCAAGCAGGTTCAACTATCAAAAAGAAGCCAATTTCCAAATCTATAAATTAAATGCAATTCCAGTGAAAATCCCAAAAGTGTTTTTTAACAGAACTGGACAAGCTGACTTTAAAGTTTTATAAAAGAGTGAAAAGCCAAGGATGATTTTTTTAAAAAAGATTTACTTATGTATTTATTCATGAGAGACAGAGAGAGACAGAGACATAGGCAGAGGGAGAAACGGGGAGCCAGATGCGGGACTCCATCCCGGGATCCTGGGATCACGCACTGAGCTGAAGGCAAATGCCCAACGGCTGAGCCACCCAGGGATCCCGAGCCAAGGATAATTTTAAAATAAAAAAACAGTTTTGAAAGAGAACGAGGCCCTGAGGGGACTTCCATATAGATGTTAAGACTTACTATGAAGTCTATTTATATCTTAAAAAGTGAGAGTGATTAAGACAATGTGCTTTAAGCACTTTGTAAATTGGCAAATCTAGTTACATTGAAGAGGTACATATTTTATGACTCATCAACTCACTCTTAACAATGTCTTTAAAATTCTGAGGAAGTAGAAAAGGTAGAATAAACATATTTTCTAAAAAAAAAAAAAATCTATAGATATTTGCTTCCCATGCACTTTTGCTTTAGCGAAGTAAGGGAAGGAAACAAAAAAGAGGAAGAAGTAGAACCAGGAAATGGGTTCAACACAGGAGAGTCTAAATAATGCCAGAGAGAAGTCACCAAACACCAGAACAGAAGGCCTAGAAAGGCAGTCTTTCAGCCTCAAATCTGCAGATTTGAGCAGATGTGTGACAGAGTCCAAGGAGAAAAGCTGAACGGATAGGTGGTCTGATTCATTTGACCATGTGGAGGCCTATATTGAAGGGTATCTTGTGGATGTCTTAAAGATTGTGAGAAGCCTTAGCCACAGCGAAGAGTCGGTGTTTATAGCATCCCGGTGCCCAGCATAGTTGGCATTCAGAAATATTTGTTAAGTGAAGCATGTCCTCAAAAGTAGCGGAAACAAAATGGATTTAAAATGGGAAAGGAGAACCAGCTGGAACCACAAAGGGTGCCATGAAAATAAGAGGGTGAAATAGGTGATGAGGAATATTCGAGAACAATTTGATACAACATCTGGGAACAATTCTGTTGGGTTTGATGGTGGGAGATGTGTAACATAAGTGAGGGTCAGATAAGGTAGAGTTGTGGAGACCTTGAGTTCAGATGTTTTTAAATTAGGGCTGTTGCAAGCAACAGACTTCCCTCTTCCCTTCCCTTCCCTTTCCTTCCTTTCCCTTTTCTCTTTTCCCTTTTCCCTTTTCCCCTTTCCCTTTTTTTCTAAAAATAATACATTATAAGTATTATTAATTTCAGAGGTAGAGGTCAGTGAGCAACAGACATTTTAGAGAACCTTCCAGTTATTTGATTCCAAACTGATAGCCATGGTTATAATCCAGTTGGGCTGTTGATTTATCAGCTGATATTTAACAAGCTTATCTTGTTTTCCCAGAGTGATGCCAGAAGCTGGGATTTTAATGGTCAGCACAATCTGATAATGTCCCTGCCCTCTTATTCAGAATATTGAAAATATGGGGATATCCAGCCTGAGGCAACTTTTGAACCTGGATTTCCTCTTACAAAACATCAGATTTGGAAATTTTCACTGACCCTAGAGATTGAAATTCATTGCTTTTCATTTCCCCAGGAATTCCTACCTATCATAATAAGCTTTATTGGATATTTTTGTTATTAGAAACCTATACTATCTTGATAATTCAAATCTGCTAATCATTCTTCTTGGCCAATAATCTCTACCTGCATTTTTTGCACAAGTGACCTGATAAACACAGAACACACCTCATCATAGTTCCTGTTCAGCGTGATCAAGCATTGCTCTCTCTCACCTTCTTTTCTCTCTGTCCTTTTGCAGGGATTGTATTCGCACATTATGGTCCAGTCTGGAAACAACAGAGGAAGTTCTCTCATTCAACTCTTCGACATTTTGGCCTTGGAAAGCTTAGTTTGGAGCCCAAGATTATTGAGGAGTTTAAATATGTAAAAGAGGAAATGCAGAAGCATGGAGAAGACCCCTTCAACCCTTTCCCCATCGTCAACAATGCCGTCTCTAACATCATTTGCTCCCTGTGCTTTGGCCAGCGATTTGATTACACCAATAGTGAGTTTAAGAAAATGCTTCGTCTTATGTCACGAGCATTAGAAATCTGTCTGAACTCCCAGCTCCTCCTGGTCAATATATGCTCCTGGCTCTATTATCTTCCCTTTGGACCATTTAAGGAATTAAGACAAATTGAAAAGGATATTACCACTTTCCTTAAAAAAATCATCAAAGACCATAAAGAGTCTCTGAACGTAGAGAACCCTCAGGACTTCATAGACATGTACCTTCTCCAAGTGGAGGAGGAGAGAAAAAATAATAGCAATAGTAGCTTTAATGAGGATTACTTATTTTATATCATTGGTGATCTCTTCATTGCTGGGACTGATACCACAACTAACTCCTTGCTTTGGTGCCTTCTGTATATGTCACTGAACCCCGACATACAAGGTAATTAACAACCGTTTCCTTTATTCAGACAAAGCCAGATTATTTAAATTCGTATCAGCAAATTGGGTGATCCTGTGGCTCCTAGCACAAAGCGATGTCTTCAGGCCAGAAAACAAAGTGGAAAGACTTGAATCTCATAGGGAGTCGTGATGGTGTTAACAGCGAAACTCTTAACGTTCCTAGACATTGGGACTAATGTCATACTTGCTTGCCTCTGCTTTAAATCTCTATGGGTCTGATGGGTGAAATTTATGATAGAGGAAGGCTTTTAGGGAAGGACAATTTAGAGCTAATGGGAATCATAATGATTATCTGAACCCCGTCATCTTGTTTTGAGAATGGAGAACAGAGTCCCAGAAAAGTTATGTGACTTTCACGAGACGACAGAGCCACTTCCACCACATTGATACCAGTAGGTAGTGAGTGCCCAACAGTTCATAGTGGAAGACTGTAAAGGAGGGCAGTGTATTATTTTTCTGTTGCTCCTATAACAAATAACCACAAACGTAGTGACTTAAATCAACACAAATTTGTTATCTTAAAGGTCTGTGTCTCACTGGGCTTAAATAAAAATGTTGACCGGGTGGCATTCCTTTCTGCAGGCTCTAGAGGAGGATCCATGTCCAGCTGCCTTGGCTCCAGGCCCCCTTCCTCCTTTATCAAAACCTGGGATGTTGCAGCTCTTCTGACCACTTTCTTCTACTCAGATCTTCCTCTGACACTAAACTGGGAAAGTTCTTCAGTTTGAAAACCCATGTAATTAGTGCACACCCTTAAAATCCAGGGTAATCTCCCCATCACATTGGCAGGTCTTTCTTGCCACATAAAGTAGCACATTCCTAGGTTCCAGCAGGTTGGGGTGTGAACATCACTGAGGGGCCATTTTCTGTCTGCCATAAATGAGATTATGCTTACTGCATTTGTTAACTATTGATGAGTAACAAATTATTCCCAAAATTTAGCAGCTTGAAAAAAAAACCACCATTTGCTGTCTCACATAGTTCCTGAGGATCAGGAATCCAGAGGCAGCATAGCCTGGTTGGTCTGGCTTAGGCTTTCTCATGAAGTTGTAGTCAAGATGTGGGCTGGAGCTACAGTCACCTGCAGATTTGACAGGGACCAAAGGATCCACTTCCAAGATGGCTTGTCGGCTTGACTTTTAGCTGCAGGTTCCACCATTTGGAGTTTTCCATAAGGCTGCTGGACTTGGGGGCTGCTTGACTTGGTATTTGCCTTCCCCAAAAATGAGTGACCTGAGAGAGCAAGTACCAAGACAGGAGCCACAGTGTCTTTTATAACCTAAGCTCAGAACTGACGTGCCTCACTTCTCCTTTATTCTGTTGGTCACACAGACCGACTTGGTACAAGGTGGGAAGGGACTGTACAAGGATGTGAACACCAAGAGGCAGAAAACATTGGGGGCCATGCTGGGTTGTCACATAAAAGCTTAGAGTCAGTCCAGTGTTCATACAAGAGAATGAGGTAGGAGTACTCCTGAAACCAGAATGCTTTCTTCTTTACCCATCTGTCTGTTTTGCTAGCCACTTTCCAAGTCACAAGGTGGTAGAGTGTCCCTAGGACTAGCTGCCTCTTACTTGGAATATGTGACCACTGCTTCACATCTCTGAGGCCGAGTCAGGTCTTAACTGCCAGTTTATCATTGTGTGCATGATGTGATGGGAGTACACATAGAACAGCAGTCTCAATTCTCCTGGCTTGTCTTCTGGTTTATTATTTGTTATTATTTCCTTACTTTTTTTTTAATAATAGAAAAAGTTCAGGAAGAAATTGAAAGGGTCATTGGTGCCGACAGAGTCCCTTCCCTCACTGACAAGGCGCAGATGCCCTATACAGAAGCCACCATCATGGAGGTACAGAGGCTGACTGTGGTGGTGCCACTTGCTATTCCTCATATGACCTCGGAGAAAACAGGCAAGTCCAGGATCTTTCTCTTTGAATGCCCTTGAAGGAAGCTCAGCCCCTTAATCCAAGTGAATTGAAGTGACAGTGTGGTGACCATTGCCCAGCTTGATCCTTCTGAGGGTTTTAACATTGTGTTGTGGATAATGAAATGTCCAGGGAATGATTTGGCCCTCAGTTGTCTGTTATTCATGTACTGGCATTACAGCACTGCTTGTTTTATAAATAGCTCTCTAGATTTCAGAGCATGCATACTTACACTGTCAAACAAATTATGCTGCCATTTAAGGTGGTTGTATTGGCTAAAAAACTCCAGAATTAACAAAAGCACCTCTCAGTCTTCTTGGACAATCACAAGAGCTAGTTTAAATATGAAATTAAGGATTTTACTTACTTGACCTTTTACACTTCAACAACTGAAGCATAAAAATTAAAGAATTAGAAGAGCCCATCTAATTCTAAGGGCACCTGTTTCAACTTCTTGTGTACACTGAAATGTGTCCATTTTGTCATGTCTTAGACATATAAGCACCCAGACTCTATGTTAAATCCCTCATAAGAAGGAACTTACCAAAAAAAAAAAAAAAAAAAAAAGAAGGAACTTACCTCCTCTAGGGACAGCCATGATGTAAGAGGCTTAAACATACTTATACTATAAGGAAGCAATAACTTATAAATGACATTGGATCACTTTATGATTTCTTTGATGCATATTAGATATACTGCGTTTGCCGTATCTTTTGAGCACTGTTTAAAGTGCATATGACCTTGTCAGCTGCTAAGAGCCAGTATAGATTTCCCTGTATGATTGACCCTTGGACAACACAGTTATAAACTATGTGGGTCCACTTATATGCAGACTTTTTTCAATAAAAATATTGGAAAAATTTTTGGAGATTTATGACAATTTGAAAAACTTCACAGATAAACTGTGTAGCCTAGAAATATTGAAAAAATTAAGAAAAGGTATATCATGAATGCATAAAATATATATAATTTATTTTATCATCTACTACTGTAAAATATAGTTGACTCTTGAACAGCAGGAGTTTGAACCATGTGGGTCCTCTTATGTGCAAATTTTTTATAGCACAGTATTGTGAATATATTTTCTCTTACGATTTTTTAATATAAAATTTATAAGTCTTTGGAAAGTTTATCTGGAATGTCCTACGATTTCTGTTTCAGTGTTTTCTCTTAATTGTAATGTTTTTATGGTTTGATTTCACTCATTAACTCAACACCTATTAAAGCAAGTCCTGTGCCTTATCTCAGGCTGTGTCCTGGGGTCGTGTGGAAAGGATACCAGTTGATAAGGTCAGGCCCCTACCCTCAAGCACCTCAGTGTTTAGGTAGGTAGGTAGGTATATAACTAGATGTTTTTTTCAGATAGTGATGTTTAGAGAGAAGTGTTAGTGAGAACATGTTGAATGACACTGGATTTTGTTTTGTTTTGTTTTTGCTTGTTTTAGTGCTCCAAGGATATACCATTCCTAAAGGCACAGTGATATTACCCAACCTGTGGTCAGTACACAGAGACCCAGCCATTTGGGAGAAACCAGATGATTTCTACCCTAATCGATTTCTGGATGATCAAGGACAACTTATTAAAAAAGAAACATTTATTCCTTTTGGGATAGGTCAGTTAAACTTTTATTTTCTTAACGGCCTAATTAAAGAGGTAGAACTAAAAGAATCTTTTATTATTTTATGATATTGTTTTAAAAATACTTCTTTCTTGGGGCTGAGGTAGCTCGGTTGGTTAAGCATCCGACTCTTGATTTCGGCTCAGGTCATGTTCTCAGAGTCGTGAGATTGAGCCCCATGTTGGGCTCTGAGCTCCTCCTGGAGTCTGCTTGAGATTCTCTTTCTCCTCCCTCTGCCCCAACCCCTACTTGTACTCCTTCTCTCTCTCTCTAAATAAAATCTTTAAAAATATTTCTTTTTTTTTTAAGATTTTATTTTTTTTATTCATTAATGAGAGACAGAGAGAGAGAGAGAGAGAGGCAGAGACATAGGCAGATGGAGAAGCAGGCTCCATGTGGAGCCCAACGTGGGACTCGATTCGGGGTCTCCAGGATCATGCCCCAGGCCCAAGGCGGCGCCAAACCGCTGAGCCAACCGGGCTGCCCAAAATACTTCTTTCTTAGCAAGCGGATATAAGAGAAGAGGTAAATGAGATAATGCAGCTCTACTACATTCATTTTAGATTTTAAAAACAAAATGAAAGCAATTGGTTTTAAATCCTTAAATAGGAATAAATAAGTAAATAAATAAATCCTTAAATATGACTAGAAATCGGGATCCCTGGGTGGCGCAGCGGTTTGGCACCTGCCTTTGGCCCAGGGCGTGATCCTGGAGACCCGGGATCGAATCCCACATCGGGCTCCCGGTGCATGGAGCCTGCTTCTCCCTCTGCCTGTGTCTCTCTCTGCCTCTCTCTCTCTCTCCGTGTGACTATCATGAATAAATAAATTTAAAAAGAAAAAAATTAAAAAAATATATGACCAGAAATCTTCCTTCCTGAGCTGCCCAAGTGATTGATTGAGTCCCGGAAAACTGTTGGCATTAAAAGCAACTTGAGGGGCAGCCCCTGTGGCTCAGCGGTTTAGCGCCCCCTGCAGCCCAGGGCATGATCCTGGAGACCCTGGATCGAGTCCCACATCGCGCTCTCTGCATGGAGCCTGCTTCTCCCTCTGCCTGTGTCTCTGTCTGTCTCTCTCTCTCTCTGTGTGTCTCTACGAATAAATAAATAAAATCTTAAAAAATAAAAAAAAATAAAAGCAATTTGAGGGCAGCCTGGGTAGCTCAGCGATTTAGCGCTGCCTTCAGCCCAGGGTGGGATCTTGGAGACTTGGGATCCAGTCCGACATCGGGCTCCCTGCATGGAGCCTGCTTCTCCCTCTGCCTGTGTCTCTGCCTCTCTCTCTCTCTCTGTCTCATGAATAAATAAACAAAATCTTTAAATAAATAAATAAATAAATAAATAAATAAATAAATAAATAAATGCAACTTGTGACCTTCTCCTGGGCTGCGGGCTAAGAGGCTGGGTTCTCTCATCTCACCAGTCACCTGGATGAGTACATGTAGGATTCTTTCTATAAAAAAGGCATGCTCCAGAGATTCTCATCTGACTCATTCTCCCTTTAATCTTCCAGTTAAGAACAAAGGAAAGAGATAAGTAGATATGGAGGAGACAGAGTAGCCTGCATCTGTCTCTAGTTCCAGTACAGAATGAGGATAGGTTTTCATGAGGAGAAGTTAAAATGTGAACTTAGTATTTAAAAATTCTCATCAGCCTATACTTTGGGAAGCCATGGGGTTATATGTGGCTAATTTATTTTATAACTCTCTATATGTGCATTCAAAACACTTTTGAGATTTCATATGAAATTGCTCTTCTTGAGATAGGAAAAGGGGCGGTATTATAACCCCAACTTTTTTTCTGATCTCATTTTTAGGGAAGCGGGTGTGTATGGGAGAACAGCTGGCAAAGATGGAATTATTTCTGATGTTCGTGAGCCTAATGCAGAGTTTCACATTTGCTTTACCGAAGGATTCTAAGAAGCCCATCCTGACTGGAAGATATGGTCTAACTTTAGCCCCACATCCATTTAATATAGTAATTTCAAAGAGATAAAGAACAAGTCCGAGAAGAGAATGTAAATACATTTCCTTCCTAAACAGGTTCTTCCTTCCGCATTGACAGCAGACCCAGTAATGCAGTAGATCCAGATTAGGCTCAGATGAGAGGGAGACTGGAAAGCGAGTAGAGCTTGCATCTTGGAAGATTCCTCAGAGGATACTTCTGTCATTTTAGTAATGCATGTCTGTGACTGGGGACCAAAGTGCTGGATGGGAAGCGGGAGATCTGGCTTTTATCCCCAGTGGCTCCCACCAGTGAACATTTCTTCTCATCACTCAGTGCCTCAGTCATTCCATAAAATGAGGTTAAGAAATGTGCCTTCTTTCCATCTCTCAGCACTAAGGAAGGTCAAATGCCTCATATCTTTTCTGATATCACCAAAACACCTGTTAAGTACCGGAGAACAAATTCAGAAGTAGTAGGAAGACCTGCCAGTTTAAGACCTGTGACAGCATGAAAGTGGTATTTGTACTTGAATATTTTGTCAGGGAAGGATGTGGGTTTAAGTCATGATGAGTTAGAGCTTTTCTTGGCACAGATCCTATGTCTGTTTTGGGAGATGGGAGGCTTGTTTTGTTACCATTATCTATTCATTTGTGATTTCGTTTTTTCACATTTTGTAGACATGGACTCAAGTGCCCTTGTCTGGTATGTACAGAAAAGGCTGTTGTTTGAATTTTTATGTCTACCTTCTGTTTCAACTACAGGAACAGTGAGCCTGGCTGAAGGAGTGGCTTCACGGCAGAGTTTTTTTTTGCTGGGTTACTCACAGAGATGTAGCTCTACCTTTTGACTTGAGCCCCGAATAGTGAGGTTGGGAATTCTGATACTGAGATTGATCAGGGAAGGATTCAAACTGTGAACCACTTGTCTGTGCTGCCACCACGTGATCCCATGGGCATCTACTCTGTGTTTTCAGTACAGATAGATGAAGTACAGGCAAATCTCTAGGTGCCTTGAGGATTTTTGTCAATTAAAAAAAAAAAAAAAAAAAACGAATAAGCTAAGTGCCCAGGAATTGTGAGTGAATGGAACAGTTGTCATATAGATCTTTAATGAGATGATGCAAGTGTGGTTCCATTGCATTTTGAACAGGATGTTTGTTCCTCATCTGGAATTTTATATGCTTTTGAATTGCGCTAATAATTTGGCATAAACAAGTTTATTACTCCTTAATTTATATATACATTTTCAACATTCCTAACCAAACAGCTTATAGCTTACTGGAAAAAAAAAAAACTATTCTGTGAGATTATATTGAAATCAGATGTTCATTAAACTTTTAAATATAACGCCTCCAACTGTAGCATTTTAAAAACCTCTTTATATGGTAAGTCATTGAAAGAACTATTAATGCAATTTTGTATTTTATGATTTATTTGAAGTGTAAAAACCAGAAGTACCTTATTTTATATATCTTCCTAATACCTAATTTTTAATCCTTATCTTTAACATAATTTCTGGTGCTTTTATTAAACTTTTAGTTTTAACCAAAATAGTATCACGTCTGGTTTTTTATTTTAACTGCTAAACAAAATTTTTTTTATTTTTTATTTTTTAAGATTTTTATTTATTTGGGATCCCTGGGTGGCGCAGTGGTTTGGCACCTGCCTTTGGCCCAGGGCGCGATCCTGGAGACCCGGGATCGAATCCCACATCGGGCTCCCGGTGCATGGAGCCTGCTTCTTCCTCTGCCTGTGTCTCTGCCTCTCTCTCTCTCTGTGACTATCATAAATAAAAAAATAAAAAAATAAAAAATTTAAAAAAGATTTTTATTTATTTATTCATGAGAGACATAGAGAGGCAGAGACACAGGCAGAGGGAGAAGCAGGCTCCATGCAAGGAGCCTGATGTGGGACTCAATCCCAGAACCCCAGGATCACCCCCTGAGCCAAAGGCAAATGCTCAATGGCTGAGCCACTCAGGTGTCCCACAAAATTGTTTCTAAACTACATGTCAAATTAGGAAATGTAAGAGGGAGCAGACCTCCAAAGAGAGAGAGAGAGAGAGAGAGAGAGAGAGAGAGAGAGATGGCTACAATGTAACAGAAACATGGCTTTAGATTGGAGGATAATTCTTTGAAAATATCCCCTCAGGGGTGCATGAGTGGCTCAGTTGGTTAAGTTTAAGCAGTTGCCTTGGGCTCAGGTCATGATTCCAGGGTCCTGATATGGAGCCCCACATCCGGCTCCCTGCTCAGTGGGGAGCCTGCTTCTCCCTCTCCCTCTGCTGCTCCCCCTGCTTCTGCTTGTGTGCGCTCTCTCTCTCTCTCTCTCTCTCTCTGTCAAATAAATAAATAAAATAAAAAGTAATAATAAAATAAAATATCCCCTCAGAGCAGTTACTCTCAGAACTATGTCATAGTTCACATTTCTGATTTCCCACGCCCAAATCCAGCATTATTTGAGGGAGGGATGAATGGACATAAGCCCAGTGTGGCAAAGGAGTGGCTTCTGTCCCCCTTACCCTACTCAGCTCCAGGAGAAGAGTTTTTTTAAATGCCTCAGCCTGCGGATTTTGCTTACAGATGAGCCCCCTGCTGGCTTTTTCCATGTCCCACTCTTCCTCCTGCCATCATAGCTCAGAGGTCATCTCTGATCTAAAGTGGCCTACTGGAGAACTTCCTGCTGTAGACTAAATGTTTGTGCCCCCTCCTCCCCACCCCTCCAAGTTCGCTTATTGAAACCTAATCCCAATGTGATGGTCTGTGGAGTGGGACCTCAAGGAAGTGATGAGGTCATGAGGTGCAGCCCTTATGAAGGGATTAGTGTCCTTATGAAAGATGAAAGAGGCTCCTGAGAGCTCCCTTGCCCATCCGCCATTTGAGGAGCTATGTGAAGACAGCTGTCACAGAGCCGGGAAGAAGGTTCGCAGCAGATCCTGAATCTGCCCCCATCTTGGACTTGCAGCCTCCAGAACTGTAAGAAATACGTACCGTTATTTATAGCATAGCCAGGCTGGTATTTTTGTCCTAGCAGCCCACAGAAGGCTCCCAAATCTCATCACCCAGTTACTCCTAGCCCTCCTTACTATTTATGGTTACTCCATTTATTTAAACCCTCAGCTCCTACAATCTGTGACACCTCTGCCAGTTTAAAAACCTTGATGCACAAGTTTTTAATTTTGATGAAGTCCAATGTGTTATCTATTTTTTCTTTTGTTGCCTGTGCCTGTGTCCTATCAAGAAATCATGGCCAAATCCAGTGTCATGAGATTTTCCCCGTTTTCTTCTAGGAATGTTACAGTTTGAGCTTTTTTGTTTAGGTCTTTGATCCGTCTTGAGCCGATTTTTGTATGTGGTTAAGGTAAGGTCTAACTTCATTCTTTTGCATGTGGTGACACAATGTCCCCAGCACCATTTGTTGAATAGGCTATCTTTTACTTACTGAATGGTCTTGGTACCCTTGTCGAAAATTATTTGACCACATATACAAGCTTTTTATTTCCGGGTCAATACTATCTTCTGAAATATAAATTACTAGGGGTGCCTGAGTGGTTCAGTTGGTTAAGAGTCTAACTTTAGCTCAACTCATGATCTCTGTGTCCTGGGATCAACCCCCAAAGGCTCTACTCAGTGGGGGATCTGCTTCTCCCTCTACCTCTTCCCCTGCCCCTGTTCTCTCTTTCTGTCTCAAATAAATAAAACCTTAAAAAAAATATAATAAATCAGCAGTTTTATACTAACATCAGAATATTCAGATTAATCAGAATAGAGATAATAAACCCATATCCTCTAGTATAAAAGTGGCATCATGCCATGAAGTAACAGGAAATAATATCATTTTAAAAAGTGCTAAAGCAATTGTTTAATTATTTAGAAAATTAAAATAACACATTTTTGGGTGCTTGGGGTGTATCTGCCTTCAGTTCAGGTGGTGATCTCAGGGTCCTGGGATCATGCAAGTCCTGCATCCAACTCCCTGCTCAGCGAGGAGCTTGCTTCTCCCTCTCCCTTTGCTTCCCCCCACCCCCCTACTGGTTTTGCTCTCTCTCTCACTCAAGTAAAATCTTTAAAAAGATGAGAACAGCTTGGAGGCTGATTACATAAAAATTTTAAAAAATAAACACATTTTCTTTTTTCATTTACTGAAATCTAGAGTTAGTTCTAAAAAATAGAAATAATATTATATGTATGAATATATATATATATGTAAGCATCTATGAAACATTTGATATGGGAATGGGAACTACTTTTCTGAGCATAAAAAAGTAATAGGTTCATTCACAAATATAAAGCACAATGGATTTGATGACATAAAAACAGAAAACTCCCACGTTCTAAAATGACAGTTGGCAAATAATGAAAAATAATTATAACAGTCTTGACAAAAATGTGATATTCTTGCTTATAATTCAGCTAGTAGAACACCTAATTTTAAAAATAGGTGGGGGCTTCCTGGCTAGGTTGGTAGATAGAGCATGCAACTCTTGATCTCAGCCTACTGAAAAAATAAATAAAATATGAAAGAATGTTTAAATTCATCGAAAATGCAAGTAAAACAGTAAGATACCATTTTTTACCCATTATGTTTTAAAGATGTATCTTAAAAGGAAAATACTAAATATTGATGAGGGAGAAGCATTCATACACTGCTGCTGGCAATTTAGACTGAAGCTACATTTCTGGAGAAAATTTTAAGAATATACATGAAGGTTTTTAAAGTATTTGTTCCTAAATGTAGACTCGTATCCTACATTGAATTCTGGAATAGAATAATATATTAACGAATAAACCTGAGAATCCCAGTAAGGTCTGGAGTTTAGTTTCTAGCATTGTCTTCAGTGTTAATGTCTTCATTTTTGACAAGTGTACTTTGGTTACATAAGATGTCAAAATTAGGGGAAACTGGGTGAAGGGAATACGTGAACTCTCAGAACCATCTTTGCAACTCTTCTGTAGATCAAAACTCATTCCTCCCAGAAGTTTTCTTAAGTAAGTATTCATCCCATTTGGCTCAATCAATTCTACTTCTAAGATATAACTATGGGTAATAATGAGATAAAAATAGTTTTGGATAAGTTATTCATTATTCATTGCAGTGATATATTTGATAGCAAAAGAGAAAAAAGGAAAGACAAGAAAAACAAGCAATCCAAATGCTCAACATTAAGGGCAATGTAATAGCCATACTCATTCATGCATAAAATAATTATGAGACTGCTCTAGATATTGGGGCATAGAAGCAACCAAAACGAAGATCTCTGATGTGAAAGAGCTTAATTTCCAAAAGAGAAAAAAATGACAGTGAATAAGTAAATAAGATGTGTGGCATATTTAGTCATAAATGTTAAAGACCAAAATAAAACCAGGGAAAGGATGCAAAATGCCAGGGAGAGGTTGCACTTTTAGGTACAGAGGACAGAGAAAGCCCCATGGGAAGCTGATATTTGAGTGAAGACCCAGGAGAAGCAAAGAACAAACCCTGGAGACATCTAGACAGGAGGAACAGCAAGGCCACAGGCCTTAATGCAGGGGTGTGTCTGAAATGTTGGAGGAATGGGACAAGAAAGAATGGTAGTAGGAGAGGAAATGATAAAGTTGGAGGAAAGGGCAGATGATAGAGACAATGGCTCAAACTGAGATGGGGACCATGAAGTGTTTTGAATAGAGAAGGGACATGACATGACTTAAAATGGAATGGATTCTCTCTGGCTACTGTGTTAAGAATAATCAGAATAGGGCAGTCTGGGTGGCTCAGTGGTTTAGCACCACCTTCAGCCCGGGGCATGATCCTGGGGACCCTGGATCGAGTCCCACGTCGGGCTCCCTGCATGGAGCCTGCTTCTACCTCTGCCTGTGTCTCAGCCTCTCTCTGTCTCTTGTGGATAAATAAATAAAATCTTAGGGCAGCCCCAGTGGCGCAGCAGTTTAGTGCTGCCTGCAGCCCAGGGCGTGATCCTGGAGACCTTGGATCGAGTCCCGTGTCGGGCTCTCTGCATGGAGCCTGCTTCTCCCTCTGCCTGTGTCTCTGCCTCTCTCTCTCTCTCTCTCTCTCTCTCTCTCTCTCTGTGTGTGTGTCTCTATGAATAAATAAAATCTTTAAAAACAAAATAAATAAAAATAAACTCACATATATAATGTAAAAAAATAAAATCTTAAAAAAAGAATAATCAGAATAGGGGCAAGGGTGGAATAATGGAATGTTATCTAACAAATATTCTTAATAACTTTTAATGGCATCAAAAGTGCTCAAAATATTGCAATATAATTTTAAAAGGAAGGCAAATCTAAATGTACTATGATCTCTTGTTCTAAAATTATAGATCAACAGAACTTTGGATAGTAAAATTATGGTTAAGTCTTGTTTCACTCTCAACTCTTCTGTGTTTCTCAACTTTCTGTAATGAATATCTTTTCCTTTAGAAGTAAATGAATAATGTCTACCAGCTTATGAATTGCTCACCTGTAGTCAATTGAGTTATGATTGTGATTTCTTACAGCATTGAGACACAGAGAGAGAGAGGCAGAAACATAGGCAGAGAGAGAAGCTGGCTTCCTGTGGGGAGCCTGAGGTGAGACTTGATCCCAGGACCCCGGGATCATGACCTGAGACAAAGGCAGGTGCTCAACCCCTGAGCCACCCAGGTGCCCCTCAAGATACTTTAATATTCATCTGTAAAATGAAAGCTTTTGTAGCTCTTAAAGCATACTGAGCATTTTTCATTGAAATTTCTTTATTCTAAAATGATAGGGTAGGGTTTTTATACTACAGAATTTTAGAGCTAAAAGAAATTTTAGAGATGATTTAATTTAGTCTCCTAATAGATGAGGAGATGGAAGAATCAGTAGTGAAATGACCAAGGACTGTTGGATCCAGAACCAGTACCCGTGTTCAGATACCTGGTCTGATTCCACCATATGGTCAAGGAAAATTGAGAACAAGATGCTAAATTTTAAGGGCTTACCTAAAACATCAAAGGTAGAGTTCCTATTGCCTAGCGTTTCAAGCACCTAAGTTAAGTAGTACTGTTTTTAAATATTCATCTACTTTAAGTTATTCTCTTATTTAAGGAATATCTTCAGTGGCTACTATATGCCAAGCTCTGGTGAAAACCTTAAGAATTTGGCCTAAATGAAAAGCTATGCTTATAGTTCCCTGCCTGTGCATGTAAGGGAAAAAAAAAAAAAAAAAAAAAGAGCTTACGGAAATTTCTTTAAAAAAAGTACTGCCACTATCAGATTTTCAATGCTGTGTACGGAAAAGGCTCTTTGCTGCCCCATTGTGGGGAAATAAAGGTCTTCCCATTAGAAATCTTAAAAGTGGGCAGCCCGGGTGGCTCAGCGGTTTAGCGCCACCTTCAGCCCAGGGCCTGATCCTGGAGACCTAGGATTGAGTCCCACGTCGGGCTCCCTGCATGTTGCCTGCTTCTCCCTCTGCATGTGTCTCTGCCTCTCTCTCTGTGTCTCTCATAAATAAGGTATTTTTTTTAAGACCATTTCTCTGGGGGCCTGAGATTAGCTTAATATCATTTAGCCATGTGAGTGGTAAATTCTTTCTGCTCTGTTAATAAGACATGTAATTGTATAGAAAACAGTAAGGCTTGGCTTCTCTCAGGAATCATCCCATGATGCATGCAGAGGTGAGTTGTAGACGTAAACCTCTAAGGGACCAGAACTAAAGCTGGTGGGGAGAGTGAGCATACCTGGGTGGAAAGCCAGACGTAGTGGAGAGGTGGGGACGAGGGCCATGGCACATTTCGATGCAAGTGCCAGGAACTGACCATAGGATCTCTCTGGGCCTCAGTTTCCGGATCTCTTAGAACCCTGCACAGCTTTCTTTCTTTCTTTCTTTCTCTTTCTTTCTTTCTTATTCTAATTCATTCATTCATTCATGAGAGACATACAGAGAGAGAGGCAGAGGGAGAAGCAGGCTCCATGTAGGGAGCCTGATGTGGGCCTTGATCCCGGACCTCGATCCCGGGCCCCCAGGACCACGCCCTGGGCCAAAGGCAGGTGCTGAGCCACCAGGGATCCCCTCTGCACAGCTTGCTAATGCCTCCCCCCTAGCCTTCCGCACTGAGCATCTTGGCTGTGTCCATGCACTCTTAACCTAATATCCTGTCCACCCTCAAGTAGGGAGGCGCAAAGTTTCTGGGCATCTTTCTCCTCCCTGCTTTTCTATTATTTATCTACAGTGGGCACGTCCAGAAATAAATACAGGTGGTGGGAAGAGGATCGAACTGGAAAAGAACACCTGGATGGGAGCCCTGGTTCTGCAATTACTGTCTCTGTGTAACTTTCGGTAAGCATCTAACTTCTGTGAGTCTTGATGTGTCCTACTGTCACAGAACGGAGTTCCACTACATCAGTGATTCTCAATTCTGTGGCAGTATTTGAGACTTACCTGGGGAGTTTGATAAAAATGCTGATGTGTTGGCTCCACCCCAGACCAGTTAAATCAGAATCACACCAGAGTTGGGCCTGAGCATCAGTAGTCACAAAAGGTGGTGAAAGCTAAACAAAAAATGTATTTGTAATGGACCTCTGGTGGTTTAGTGGTTAAGCATATGCCTTTGGCTCAGGGCGTGATCCTGGAGTTCTGGAATCGAGTTCTGTGTTGGGCTTTCCGCAGGGAGCCTGCTTCTCCCTCTGCCTATGTCTCTGCCTCTCTCTGTGTGTCTCTCATGAATAAATAAAATCTTTAAAAAATATGTACTTGTAAAAACAAGGGGCCAGAATAGCCCAAACAACCATGATACTGAGATACTCTCTATATAAAGCTACAATAAGCAAGACAGTGTGGTATAAGCACGAAGTCAAACAGACCAGTGAAGCGGACTCACACACATAAGGGCACCTGATTTGTGACAAAGATGCCACTGTAATATGGTGGGGGAATGGGTGGGATTTTCCATAAAATGCAACTGGTGTGGCATCAGTTGGATATCAACATACAGGAATAAGTGAACCATGACTCCTTCTGTCACATCTCATATAAAAAACAATTTAGAGGGTCACAAGCCTGGATGTGAAAAGTAAAATAAGAAATCTTAAAATAGGATCCCTGGGTGGCTCAGCGGTTTGGCGCCTGCCTTTGGCCCAGGGCACGATCCTGGAGACCTGGGATCGAATCCCACATCGGGCTCCCGGTGCATGGAGCCTGCTTCTCCCTCTACCTATGTCTCTGCCTCTCTCTCTTTCTCTGTGACTATCATAAATAAATAAAAATTTAAAAAAAATAAAAATAAAAAAGAAATCTTAAAATAACAGAGAAAAGTGTCTTTATGACTTTGACATTGTGTGGTCACCCTTATGGATTCTTGCTGTAGTTCCCTTCCACACTGAATATGGCTGACCCTCTGGAGATGCCTAAATGGCAAGGAACCGTGGCCCCCTACTAATAGAAAGAATCTGGCACCTCCTGCCAATAGCCGTGTAGATGAGTCATCTTGGAAACAGACATACCTGCCCCAGTCAAGTCTTTAGATGACAGGCTTACATGACATCTTGGCTATAATCTCATGCAGAAGCATTAGCTAGAACCACCCAGCTAGGCTGTTCCTGATTCCCTGACCCACAAAAATCGTAAGATCATTTTTTTCAACCACTAAGTTTTAAGATACTTTGTCACATAGCAATAGAGAACGAATATACCCATCAGATAGCTTCCAGACTAATCTCTTTAAAGTGTAGTTGTGCTCAGAACTCGGTCTCCAGTATCATTCCCATTAAAAGGAACTGAGGCTCCTCATAAAATGAATGTTTCTGGAACTAGGGCAGAGTAAGTACAAGATGTTATGCCAAAAAGTTAGGAGGTATTCAGAAAAGAATGGGGGGAATGTCACAAGGAACCATCTTGAAGAGGTTCCCACTGGCCAAATCTGGAACAATTTGAATCTCAAACTAATTAAATCCAGTAATGAATTATGCACCTTTGGAAAAATTAGAAATTCATGAGTCCAAACTGATAATAAAACCAATGAAAAAGTGGATAAAAGATATGAACAGATATTTTTAAAAAGAAGATACATGAATGGCTAATAAGCACATGCAAAGATGTTCAACATTAGGGAAATCCAAGAGAAAACCATGGAGGTACTATTTCACACCAGAATGAGAAATAAGACAGAAAATATAGCCTATAATAAATTGACAGAAAATAACACATGTTGGTGAAGATGTGGAGAAATGGAAACCACTATATATCGATGGTGGTTATATGAAATAGTATGGTCACTTTGGAAAGTTTTGTGGCTTTTCAAAAAATTAAACATAAAACCACTCTACTTCTCAGCAATTCTGTCTTCAGGTATTTCTGTAAGAGAAATGAAAACAAGCGCTTGTTTGAGAATGTTCCTATCAGCATGTTTCATGATAGCCCCAAACTGAAAGCAACTTAAATGTCTATCAGCTGGTGAATGAATAGACAAAATATGGTAGGTAGATCCATACAGTGAAACACACTTCAACGAGGAGGAACAAACTGCTGACACATGGCATACTACAGATAAACCACAACTAAAAGACACTTTGCTGGGACACCTGGGTGGCTCAGTTGTTGAGAGTCTGCCTTTCGCTCAGGTTGTGATCCCCGGGTCCTGAGATCGAGTTCCACATCCGGCTCCCTGCAGGGAGCCTGCTTCTCCCCCTGCCTATGTCTCTACATCACTCTTTGTGCCTCTCACAAATAAATAAATAAAATCTTTAAAAAAATAACAAAACCAAAAACGCTTTGCTAAGACAATGTATGAAATGATTCCATTTATATGAGGTGTTTTGTAAAAGGTAAATATATAGAAACAAAGTAGATGAGTGATTGCCTGGGGCTCGGAGTAGGAATGAGGATTAACTTCAAAAGGGCATTAGGGATCTTCTTGGGGGGATGAAAATGTTTTAAAGCTGATTTCTAGTGATGGTTGCACCATTTGGTAAAAGTCACTGAATCGCACACTTGAAATGTATGATATATGAAATAAATCTCTTTGCAATAATTAGCATAATAACCTGAAATATAATAGGAACATAACAAGTTGACTCAATGTTATTTCATTGAAGAGGAGTTTAAAAACAAGGACGCAAACCATGTTCTTTTTTATAATAAACAGTATCTAGGATAAAGTATTTTAACATTTAGGCCATACATTGTGTTTGAGATAAAGGATAACTGAAATGATTTTATCTAGGAACCAAGATGAAAATTTTAAAACCATATTTCACAATGCAAGCAAATAAAAGTAGTGACCTAAATTGAACACATTTAAATACCATATGCAGTTTTTCTATTTTCTTCTTTTTATTTATTTTATTATGGACATTTTTTATGAACAATACCTACAGAAGTCAAGCACAAATCTTATTTCATCTATACCCAACCTACTTTCCATCATACCCATTCTGCACTGATTTATTGTGAAGCAAGTCTCAGACATATCTTGTGAATATATTCATAATGCAAAATACACCTTGCGAGGATGGCTCAAATCTAGTTGTAGTCATAATTCAAAGAAGAATTGACAAAGGACACAAATACATTCACAAAAATGGTCTCAGGAATATCAGAATGTCAAATTAGACTAGAAGAACATGGTTTGTAGTTCTAAAATGTTTTTATGATTGAATTACAAATATAACAACTTTGAGAATGTTATTGAAAGTTGTATATACTATAGTATCTTCTTATTCAGTCTTACTAGGAGACTTTGTTTATGTACTATGTGTGCTTCATTTAAAAGAAAGTTTTCCACAAGGAATTTACCAATTTGGCATTTCTAATTCCCAATTCTGTTTTTCTCCCATCATGTTGTTTGGTAGCATTTGCCCCTGTTGTATTTTTTTCCAGTCTGAATTTGTTTAGCAACTCTCTTCCCATGGAAAGGGTGTGCGGTGGGTTGTTAATTATTATGGTTTTTGAAAGATCTCGCCAAAGGATATTTAAGTCCTTTATATAGTTTCCTGTACACAAACACAATGTTCATGGCAAAGCCAGTGCCTAAACATAAAACTAAAAACAAATAAACTAAACCCTCAATAAATGTGTTATTCAATGATAGAGAGAGAGAGAGAGAGAGAGAGAGAGGTGAAACTAAATGCCATCCATACCTGACCTAGATTGGATTCAGTACTAGAAGGAAAAAAATCTATGATTGATATTATTGGATCAATTAACAAAATTGAAATACAGATGATTAGATAGAAATGTTTTAACAATATTACATTTACCACTGTTGATAACTGTACTATGGTTATATAAGAGAATCACCCAATTCTTAGGAAATATACATTGAAATACTAATGATATGTGTAACTTACCTACAAACAGCTCAGAAATTATATATTTCTCTTTATATATTATACATATCTTAAATACTATGGATAGATATATATAGAGATAGACATAGATAAGATAAAAAATGATAAAGCAGGGACCCCTGGGTGGCTCAGCGGTTTGGCGCCTGCCTTTGGCCCAGGGCGCGATCCTGGAGACCCGGGATCGAGTCCTACGTCGGGCTCCCAGCGTGGAGCCTGCTTCTCCCTCCTCCTGTGTCTCTGCCTCTCTCTCAATCTCTGTGTCTATCATGAATAAATAAATAAATAAATCTTAAAAAAAAAAAAGATAAAGCAGGGGCACCTAAGTGGCTCAGTTGGTTGAGCATCAGACTTGATTTCAGCTTGGATTGTGATCTCAGGGTCTTGGGATCAAATCCCACATTGGGCTCCACACTGAGCTTGAAAGCTGCTTGGGTTTCCTCTCTCTCCCTCTCCCTCTGTCCTTTGCTTGCTCTCCCTCTCTCTCTCTCAAAAAAAAAAAAAAAGATAAAGTAAATATATAAAATATTTACAATATGTAAATTCGGGTAAAGGTTATATGAGTTTCTTTGCATTATTCTTATTCTTGTGATTTTTCTATGAGTTTGCAATTATTTCTAAGTAAACCTTGAAAAAAATTTAAATGTCACTGTAACCATGACTCTTATAAAAAGATCTACCCTGCTCTGGCCTCTGCTACCTTCTAATCTCATCTCTATGTTCATACTACGTTAATTGTATTTCCAGACCACTTTCTCTTTTCCTTTCCTTCACAATCTAGAGATAAATTTTTCTCTCTGAAATATCCTTATAACTCTTCTTCTGCTGGATAACCTTCTACACAGCCTCACTACTCTGCTATAATATCTCTATCATGATGAAGTGGTTTAGGACACTGGTGAAGAGCGAAAACACACGGTTAGCGAAGAGTCTAGCAAATTGAGCATTCATTAACTATGTTAGCTGTTACCCCTGAGACCGCCCCCCCTCCTCCAAGCTAACCTCCTCTATGGTCCCTTGAATTCCCCCATGGAGAGCACTCACAACACTGCTTCATGAGTCACTTCCATCTTTATTTCTCCTACTATATAAGGAGCCTTTGAAAGG
This sequence comes from Canis lupus dingo, assembly GCF_003254725.2. NCBI lineage: Eukaryota > Metazoa > Chordata > Mammalia > Carnivora > Canidae > Canis > Canis lupus. Next base: position 28,493,919 of record NC_064274.1, read on the forward strand.
CAGAGACCACATTCTAGTTGCCTCTGAGTTTTTCAGCACCTAGAATCAGACGTTTCTTGATCACATAAAGCAATGAAGAACTTACTTATTATTTCTAAAATCACTCATTTTACTTTTGAAAATAGTCACTGTCAGCCTTGTGAAGTCTATATATCTGATTCTTTTTTTAAAAAAAGATTTATTTATTTATGATAGACATAGAGGGAGAGAGAGGCAGAGACACAGGAGGAGGGAGAAGCAGGCTCCATGCCGGGAGCCTGATGTGGGACTCGATCCCGGGACTCCAGGATCGCATCCTGGGCCAAAGGCAGGCGCCAAACTGCTGAGCCACCCAGGGATCCCCTATATATCTGATTCTGAAAATGTCTGAGAATTAGAGTTAGCTAAAATAACCTTGAACTTATTTATAAATAAACTGACAATTGGAATCTTTATGAAAGATAATTTAGAAGTTAGGAGAAGTAACTTTGGTTTTTTATGGCTCGAATTTAAGGTACCTGTGGAAAGAGAGAAGGAAATAGATGAATTTAGAATGTTGGGGCTAGGACTTAGCAGCTTGGTCTTTATCCTGTGGATAAAGTTTTTAAAAGGAGAGGAGTACAGTGATCTAGCACCAGGGGCACTAAGAAGGATGGAATTATGAAAAAAGGCCTTGAGATCTGAGTGGGTTCAGATCTGAGCCTGGCTTGTTTTTAGATGAATTATATTTAATAAACGATTTTGACCACTCAGAATCTTGGCTTCCTCACCCTCAGAGGAGGAGAGCAGTGGAATCTTAGGGTTGTTAGGAAGACAGGCAAAACAGCACAGTAGTCAAGAACCTGAGCCCTGAAAACAGACTGTCATAGGTGAAAGGCCAAGGCCACAGTTGGGAAAAGCCTTGCAATCTTGGTAAAAGAAGAGTGATTCTACTGTAACTGTCATTTGATCAGGACTGGGCTGGAGTGGGGGCCGGGTATGGTGGCCCTTCAGCTTGAAAAGACTGTAAACTGGGGATAGACTCTCAGTATGGAACAGCTGGAAAGGTATCCAACCATTTCTTTTGATAGACAAGGACACCAGAGCCCAGAGAGAACAAGTGCTGCAAAGGTCATACTGTACACAGGCGACAGAGCCAGGACACCTTACTCTCGTGGCTGTGCTCCTGTCTTTACATCACACCTTCAGATAATACGGACAGCCTCATGGCAGTGGCTATTCTTTCCAGGGGAAAACAGATCTGAAAATGTAGCATACTCAGGCACTATTTTACATTACAAACGTTTTAATTAAAAAGTGTTTCTTGTGACAACACTAAATATGTTTGGATGTTTGGCCTTGCATCAGACACAACTTGTAAGTGAGAACAGAAAAGCAAAATCCACCTAACGAATCATCCATGCATGCATCCTTCTAGCTTCACTTCTAACCATACCTAATTCCTCTGTTTTCCCCAGGCAATATTTTCTTCTGTTTCTACCTTTGCATGTGCTGCTTCCTCTGCCTAGAATTCTCTGTGCTTCATTGTTCTGCAAGTTACTAGGTTTCTTTATGTAATCTTTTTTTTTTTTTTCCAGGTCTAGTCCCATTGGCTTTTGTATTTGCTACATTCTAGCACTCAACGGGACTTGAGTTGTTCAGATATAACACCGTCTCCTTAACCAAGTAGTGATCCTAGTATTGCTCCAAGCCTGACAGCGCTGAGCAACAGCGCTTCTCCCCTATTTTTACAGAATCAGATATAAAAATGAGATCAAAGCAAAAGAATGGTGAACACAGGATTCGCTATGTGGGTTACTTCCGCTAGGAGAGGCCAACTTTTGTTCGGATGGTGTGTTTGGGGGTTCTTATTATAATATTCTATATTACTAAAGTAGAGTAACCAGAAATTATTCACACGAATGGGAAGATTGAGCTAATTGGTATCCAAATCTTCCATTATTTGGAAATACATTCTTTCCCCATGCTTTCCATATTTACATGTAACTTCACAACGTCTGCTTTTTGACCTTCCACGGTCCACTTCCACCGCACCGATGGGTGTCTGACGTTGCAATGGGAGGTCAACTCCCTTTTCCTCCCGCGGGCCTGCTCTCTGCATTGGAACTCGCGGGCCGTTAGACGTTTGTTTTGGGTGTGAGCAGTCCGTTTCTCCGTTTTAGCAGAAACAATCAATACTCAGCACATTAAAATAATCCCTACAGCCAAATAGCACGTATTCATTCAGCGCCGCAATATGCACGAGCATCAAAGGCGAGGATTTAACCAGGCGGCCGCACGTACTGGGTCTCAGCAGCGGCTGCAGACTCTCCCGAGGAGAGGCCCGCAGGGCGCGAGGGCCCAGGCCCCGCCCCCGCCCCGCCCCCGCCCCCGCCCCGCCCCCGCGCTCAGCCCACCTCCCGGGCCCCGCCCCCCGCCGCCGCGACCACGCCCCCTTCCCCGCCCGTAGGTGTAGCCGCGCCAGACCACGTGGGCCCGGAAGCCGCGCTCGGACGTTCGAACGCGGTCCCCGGCGGGCGCGGGCCAATGGGCGGGGCGCACCTCGAGTCTCCACCCCCGCCGTCCGTGACGTCACCGAGCGCGCGGGCGCGCGGGGCGGAGGGGCGGGCCGGGCCTCCGCCCCCAGAGGTCAGCTCCTTGCTAGTCCCTGCGCCGCGGAGAGCTCCGCTGGGTCTCGTCGTCGCCGCCTTTGTGTGCGCAGCATGGCTTTCGTTACCCGCCAGTTCGTGCGCTCCGTGTCCTCCTCGTCCACTGCCTCGGCCTCGGCGAAGAAGATCATCGTCAAGCACGTGACGGTTATCGGCGGCGGGCTGATGGGCGCCGGCATCGCCCAGGTGAGCCGCCGGGCGGCCGGCGTACCCGGCTCGAGGTCGCTGCGCGCGGCTGGGGCGGGCGCTGGCCAGCAGACGGGCGGCGCGGGCGCCGGGGCAAAGGCCACCCGCCCCTCGCGGCGCGGTTGAAAAGCCGCGAGTCTGGGCCTGAGTCTCGTCCGCCCCCCCCAAGAACCCGTGTTCTTGGCTTGAGCCCCAGCCCCCTGGTCTCTGGCTCCGCACTTCGGAGCGGGCGGTGCAGGCGCAGAGGATACTGAGGAGTAACGTGCGCGCTCGCCGCTCGGCTGAGACCGAGTTTGCTTCCAGAGGCCTGGACTGCGATCAGTTAGTTTTGTTTCTGCTAGTTTGGTATGAGTCTTTGTCCGAGCTGTTCGCTGCTCTCCTAAACGAGCTCTCTTTCCCGCCCCCGTCTTGTGTTTCCTTTTGCTTGTGGGTTGGCAAGAAGAAAAATAGTCCTCGTTTTGGTAGCACTTTGTAAAGTTACCGAGTTGGAGCTTGCGAGGCCCTGGAACGGCTCCCGCTGCGAGCGCCTTGGCTGGGCAACTTTGACCTATTCCCCTCTGTGCAGAAAACAGCGCGGTTTAAGGTCTGGGAGTGTGGGAGTAAGGTGGCTGAGAGCCCAGGAGGAGGCTCTGAGCTCGTTGTTCATCTTCAGGACTCTGCCCTTGTGCCACCTGAGCTGGGCTACGGAGTCGGTTGTGCAACTGATTATCTGGATACTGTGATACTTGTATTTTTATTTATTTATTTATTTTCAGCGGTTACCTTCCCGGTCGTATTGGACGACTGTGATTTTCTTTTTTATTTTATTTTTTTATTTATTTATGATAGTCACACAGAGAGAGAGAGAGAGAGAGAGAGGCAGAGACACAGGCAGAGGGAGGAGCAGGCTCCATGCACCGGGAGCCCGACGTGGGATTCGATCCCGGGTCTCCAGGATCGCGCCCTGGGCCAAAGGCAGGCGCCAAACCGCTGCGCCACCCAGGGATCCCCTGACTGTGATTTTCTTAGCTGATTTTATTCTTAGCGTTTCAGCCCTTTGCAACTTACGTTGTTGAGACGGGAGGCGGTTATAAACAAGTGTTTCTTAAGAGAGTACTCTAGGGCAGTGGCTACAATCAAGAACGTTTAATTTTTTTCAGTGTCTGTTTGCAGCCAAATCCACACTTCTGTGCTTGCTTTTTATTTATTTATTTATTTATTTTTAAAGATTTTATTTATTTATTCATGAGAGACAGAGAGAGAGAAGCAGAGGCACAGGCAGAGGGAGAAACAGGCTCCATGCTGGGAGCCCGACGTGGGACGCGATCCCGGGACTCTAGGATCACGCCCTGGGCCGAAGGCAGGTGCTAAACCACTGAGCCACCCAGGGATACCCCTATGCTTGCTTTTTAAAGAAATCTTTTGGGGCGCCTGGGTGGTTCAGGGGGTTAAGTCTGACTCTTGAGTTCAGTGCAGGTCATGATCTTGGGGTTGTGGGGTCCAGCCCCGCCTTGCACTGAGTGAAGAGCCTGCTTAGGATTCTCTCCCTCTCTCCCTCTCTCTCTCTCTCTCAAAAACAAACAAAAACTTTTATTACTGTCTTAATTCTCCCTGCCTGCATGTTTTTTGCAGCATATTAATTGCATTTTCTCTTAAAATTAGTATTTAAACAATTTTTTTAAAGATTTTATATATTTATTCACAAGAGACACACAGAGAGAGAGAGAGGCAGAGACACAGGCAGAGGGAGAAGCGGGCTCCATGCAGGGAGCCTGACGCGGGACTCAATCCCGCATCTCCAGGATCACGCCCTGGGCTAAAGGCGGCGCTAAGCCACTGAGCCACCAGGGCTGCCCCAAATTAGTATTTTTTAAATATTTTTTTTAATTTTTTACTTATTTATGATAGTCACACAGAGAGAGGCAGAGACATAGGCAGAGGGAGAAGCAGGCTCCATGCACCGGGAGCCCAACGTGGGATTCGATCCTGGGTCTCCAGGATGGCGCCCTGGGTCAAAGGCAGGCGCCAAACCGCTGCGCCACCCAGGGATCCCCAAATTAGTATTTTTAAAAAATATTTTTATTCATCTGACTTCTGACAGTCTCTCATTTCTATCTTCTGAGATCATGTTTTTGGCCATACATTGATTGCCCTTTTTGTTGTGTGGATGCCCTGGCTGCTAGATTATGGTTTCCTGTAACCTGTGTTACATCTGAAGAGGAGTAAGTCCCTTTAACCTGAAAGTTCCACATATTAGACTACATGATACTCAGAGCTTAGCTTGGGCACACTTACATACTTCCTGCTCCACCAGACTCTCCCAAGGCTATGAGAGCAAGATTTATTCTAGGCAAATGTAAAATAATGCACTGGTTTAAAAACACTTAAACAACATCTTGGTGACAAGTTATTAGGGCTTTAAGCCTCCAGTAACAATATAGGAAATGAACAGTACCTTGAAGTCATCAATGGAAGAGGATTAGGAGTGGTGTGAAAAGCATTGCCTCAACTTTTGTACAAAGTCGGATTGCTTCCAGTGTCTGGAAGGCTGCAACCATTATTGGGATACCATGAAAAAGGGTGTTATGTTGCATGAAAAAGCACAGAGGTAGCACCTAAAATGATGGGTATGGTAATGGTGCGTTCACTTGAGAAAGGAGTGGGGAGAAATGACTGACATTGGTGGGAACACATACTTGGGGGTCCAATCCTTGAGTAGTTGGAGCAGGGAGTGCCTTTTCAAAGTTGAGGGGGAAGAGTGTTATTTACCCCTCTGGTTGGAAACATAATGGAATTGTCATTCTGAAAGTTGATAAAGACCAGAACTCTAGGGTAGCTGGCTGGCTCATTCAGAGGAGCCTGTGACTCTTGATCTTGGGTTTGTGAGTTCGAGCCCCATATTGGTTGTGAGGCCCAGGGGAAAAAAATAAAAGACCAGAAATCTAAGTAGTGAACTTTCATAAGGAACACAGTTCCATTCTCACATGGTTTTAAAGAGCCTCACCAACTTCAGGTGACAACTTTAATCCTGGGGAGGGAAACCGTGCTTTCCTGTAGAACATCTCTGTGTGCCACTGTCAGCCAGTTGGTTGGGTTCACTGATGTTTTGGGATGGTTTAGCTGATCTGTTTTTGCATTTCACCCTGAAGCATGCAATTCTAGCAGTATCACTTCATTCTTTGTGCCCCTTAATCTACGGTTTTTGGCATAGGGTAAAGTTATTTTGCTTATTGAGTGCCACTGATGAATAAGTTGATGTGTTTTGAACATAGATTGGCTCCAGTTCATTATGGGGAATTGGATGATTTTTATGTTGGCTCTGCTTCATATGCTGGCTCTGTTAACATGGGAAAGTTACTTAACTGGCTCTGTTAACATATGAAATTTACTTAACCTATGGCTTCAGTTTACTTATTTCTAAAGTTGGACTAAGTACTAGTGTGGTAGGAGTATGGAGAGGATTGAATGAATTAGTATATGTCAGGCACTTAGCACAGTGTCTGACACCGAATAAGAGCTCACAAAATGTTCTCTGCCCTTACAATTATTATCTTCATTGCAGTAATCCTTGTCCATTTGTCCTCCTCCCCTGGTCTCCACACCTAACTCTGATTGTTGCTGCAGAGGTGGGACTGTAATATTTAGATGGAGAATACTGGTCATGATTTTGTTGCAACATGTTTTTTTTTTTATTTTTATTTTTTTAATATATTTTTTTCAATTTTTATTTATTTATGATAGTCACAGAGAGAGAGAGAGAGAGAGACAGAGAGGCAGAGACACAGGCCAAGGGAGAAGCAGGCTCCATGCACCGGGAGCCCGATGTGGGATTCGATCCCGGGTCCCCAGGATCGCGCCCTGGGCCAAAGGCAGGCGCCAAACTGCTGCGCCACCCAGGGATCCCTGTTGCAACATGTTTAATCTTGAACACAAATGCCAGTTGATACTGTGCTTTGTTTGCTCATGGATCTCTGAAAAGAAGGAAGGCACCTTTTATCCTCGCCCTCCCCACCCCCAACCCGTCATAAATCCTCAGTGAAGCCTTAAAAACACAAGCACAAACTAGCATCTAAGCTATGCATTTATCTTCACTCTTCTGAACTCTTTCTGAGGTAGTTTTAATTTTATTCAGGGTGTAGCTCTATTTACAATTTTAATTTTTTGTAAAATTAATCATTTTGCCATATGTTCCAATTCATGCTGAGTGGGATAAAAAAAATTTTTTTTTGAATATGTTTTTTGGGAGCCTGACACATTTCTCAAGCAATTTAGCAGTTTCAGATAAGTGAGGTTTGTGCTTCATTACATTTGATCAGAGCACAGGCCATTTGTACATTTGTATTCTCTAAGAGCATCTACTTTGCCTGTCATTTTTTTGTTTGTTTAAAATTAAAAAAAAAAAATCCCTTAGACTGCAGGTTAATATTTAGTAAGGTTAACTTGTGTGTTTATCCATTACAGACTTTTGACATGGTTCTGATTACCAACTTAGCTTTGACCAGATACTTAGGCCAGCAAAGAAGCTTATAGCATTAAATGACCCTTGAGGAAGGGCAGGTTGTTTTTTGTTCTGTAAAGGAGGGGAGAAAAGGAAGAAAAGTACTAGCTGTGCATTTCTTCAATTTATTGAAAGATTCCTTTCTGAACTTTGTTTTGTTCGTTGCCTATTTTTTCATCTGAGGAGCCCAGAGAGCCCATAGCTTTCATTAAGTTACTGGGAGTGTGGGGTTGGGGGAAGCCTATGGGCTCCCTGAAAATGGACATTTCAGAAGCTGAATTCCTCAGGGCTCCTGGTACAACCTTCGTTTTAGTGCACTATATTTCTTTGAGGAAATGAGAAAGTTTGCAAGGGGTTCGGGGCCTGATTCTTCTCACCCAAAGCCTTTTTTGTTCCCCTTAAAAAGCAAAAAGGACACATTTCTTCTGGGGAAGGCTCTTTAGACAATTAAAACAAAGTTGGGGTATGGTGGGGGAGAGCATTCTAAGCTACAGATGAATGTTTCCTCAACATCTGTGTTACTTTGTGATGCTTAATAAGGACTCAAGTGGACCTGAGAGTTTTTTTTCCTCCCCAGCCACTCTTCTCTGCCCCCAGTCCTGAGTTTTCTGATATTGAATGAAAGAGTGGTCACCAAAAAAAAAAAAAAAAAAAAAAGAGTGGTCACAATTGCCCAATGTTAATGTTGTTTAACTCTATTCTTCTTCTTCTTCTTTTTTTTTTTTTTTGCTACAGTGAATACATCTCTGTTAAACTGTTCTTGAAAACAGTGCAGTGGCCTGGGAAAAGTTTCAGGATCACAGGAGACTGGAACAGTTACCTGGCTGTAAGCTCTCCTTTTGAGTGTTCTTTCTGGAGGGGATGTTTTTTTGTTTTTGTTTTTAAAGATTTTATTTATTTATTTATGAGAGACGCAGAGAGAGAGAGAGAGAGAGAGGCAGAGACACAGAGACACAGGCAGAGGGAGAAGCAGGCTCCATACAGGGAGCTCGATGCGGGACTCGATCCTGGGTCTCCAGGATCACACCCTGGGCTGAAGGTGGTGAGGCACCCGGGCTGCCCGGCGATGTTTTTATTCAGGTTAACTCCCTCCTTAAGGGTATAGGATGCATTCGTCATGAAGCTCTTCCCTCGGTCCCTGTGCTGTTGCTCACTTCTTTGCCGGGCTCTTGTCTGAGCTTCATCCATGTACTGGGACAGCAAAACCAGCCCTTGTCAGCATATTAGTCATTGGGGCTGGAGCTAATGTAGAAGAGGTGGGGCTAATAGACAAAAAAGAATGCTAAAGAATATGTTTGGACATTGTAGAGCAGAAATGGCACCTCAGTCAGGTTTTGGGTGTTCTCTACCATGTCCTAGATCCAGCCTTGCTATTACCTGCCCCTTGTTTGAGTTTTTTTTTTTTTTTTAATTTTTATTTATTTATGATAGTCACACACAGAGAGAGAGGGAGGCAGAGACACAGGCAGAGGGAGAAGCAGGCTCCATGCACCGGGAGCCCGACGTGGGATTCGATCCCGGGTCTCCAGGATCGCGCCCTGGGCCAAAGGCAGGCGCCAAACTGCTGCGCCACCCAGGGATCCCTTGCTTGAGTTTCTAATTTCCTTCCCCCACACTTCTGTTTCTCCCCGTATCTGCCTCAGGCACACTCCTCACTGCCTAGCTGTCCTAGGACCACAGGGGGCTTACACTGCTCTTCACCCTGCATCTGCCTAGGGTATATTAACAACGCAATTTCTGGTGAGTGGTGGTGTAACACTTGAAAGTGAGCAGAGTATATGAGGTGCCTCCCAGAGCTTAGCACCCAGCCCTACCTACCTGTCCTTGCTATAGGAACCTTAGGTGAGTCATTTAACCCATCTCTGCCTCTTTTATCTGCAGACAAGGATACTTGCCTCATGGTGCTGTGAGAGCTAAATGCCCAAAGAGCCGAAGAAACCTAACCAGCATGTTCAGTGGGAACTGTTCAGTAAATGTTGCTTTCACATAGACTTGTGAGATCAATCCGGCGATGATTTCTCTAATTCTAGATTCTCTTCACTGTCTTTGAAGAGGTTTGATCCCTGAAGCCGAGGTAACCACAGTTCTGCCCTCACCCCTGGCCTCCACTATGTTGTGGAGAGAAGTGTGGTCTCCCTGGGCAAAGGGGTTTTTACAGGCATCTGCAATCAACAGATAAAAGGTTGACCTTTCCTTAGCTCTAGACTCAAAGTTAGAATCATTCCCTGGTGATCTCTCTTTGGCTGCTCTGATGCCATTTTCTGCCGAGAATAGACTCAAACTCACTTGCCAAGACTTAATTATTTATCATGTTCCCTTCCTTTGTCCCCTCCAGCTTTCCCTGGGACTTTTCCTCCCTCTGTCATTACCACACTTGTTCTTCAGCCACGTATACTCTGAAGATGGGGTCATGGTCAGAATCTCCTCTGTGCCATAAAAGGCTCTGAGGCTTTCCTCTGTGAGGAGTGTTCTTTTCCCTGTGCTCCCCTTTGTAATTCCTGGACCCGGCATTGATACTTAAATTGTTGTGGGAGCCTCTTACTTGGACCTTTTTCAGCAAACCTCCCCCCCAACCCGTCCCCCGCCCCGCCATTGTAGCAAACATTGCCATACTAATCTTCCTAGAGAGCAGTTTGGATTTGGAACTGTCTCTTCTACTCAGAAAGTATTCCTCATGGCAACATCTCAGAGAAATACTTAAATATAACCAAGAGTTTGTTGATGCTAGTGACACGTCCAGTTATACCTTCTTGGGGTTGCTGAGAGATGGGAGGAGAGAGTCCTGGGAGAGGAGTTATTTTTCTCTACATTACCAACTCCAGATGCTTATTGAATTTTCAAAAAAAAAAATTTTCTTTTGACAGACTTCTCATCTGAACATGGAAGTGCATTTCTTTAGCTTTTTAGAAATACTTTTTGAAATATAAAAATCTAAGTAAAAAAAAATTAAGCTAGCTAATGAATTAAACTGTTTTAAGAACAAACCAGCTGGTTATGGTGGCAGTGGTAGTTGAAAGCCTCAACGGAATGCCTTTTTTGATTGTCGAAGTTAGTGAAGACAACAACTGCTGAAGGCAGAGTTGAAGGAATTGCACAATCAGAGATAATCATAAACCCAGAGTTGCCAGCTCTGAGAAACACATCTGATTTATGACTTTTTCCCTCCCTGGATCAAATCATGAGCTCAAGGGCAGACCTTGATGCAAAGAACAGCAACCTCTGGGGTACAGTCAGCGTCATGAGCACTAACTCAGTGCACTTATTCTGGGAATTGGAAGGAAGTCAGAATAGTTTTCTGAGAGAATGTACAGCTGATAACACACAGTCCTCCTGTAGTGTAGGGGCACATGGGACAGCTCACTGTACTAGTTGATGTAGTTCTCACAAATTTACCATTCAGGTTATGTTTCAGAGAAGCTGCTTCAAATCTGGTGATGTGTTTGCAAAAATATATAAATCCAGCATGCTTCTGCTTGGCATGTTTACTTGGCCCTGTGGCCGGAGTACTCAGAGGCTTTTGAAAGTGTGCTATTCACCTGGCCTATTTTTACAGCTCTGAAGCACCCTTGTCTAAAAATATTTCTCCCTGGCTAAGCCTGCCTTCCACCAAGGCTAGGGAAGTCATGGAGCTATGAGGACATAGCCCTCAAATAAATTTTTTCCATTACAGATTGTCCTCAAGGGCTTACAGTGAATGGGTACTGTAATATAACACAAGAGCTTTAAATGGGTTGTTTAAATTGTAGTCACTCAAGGTAAAGTGCCAGAAAGAACTCTCCTTAATATAAAAATAACATGTCTATCGGAGGGGAGAAAAAAGACCTTTTTGTGTTCTGTTTCTCCACTACTATCTCCTTCTCAGAAAGTTGGGACCAACTTGGGTGGTATTGTTGCATTATGCAAGAAGGAATGTGGTGTCTTTGCATCCATGACACATGAAATGCTTTTCTGAGTAAGAGCCTTCGGTAATATAATGATTTTCACACTGAGGGAGGCCCTCAGGCATACGGATGAAAAGAACCCTGGACTTTCAGGAGATCTGATCTCATCTTGGCGTTCCAAGATGCTCAGTCAGTACTTCCTGAGGACCCAGCAGCTAGGTCGGGTCTTGGTGCTCAGTGAACAGAGACGAATGACATTTTTTTGTCAGGAGCCTGCTGTAGGAAAGTAGGGAAGCCAGCGTTGTTGTCTTAACAGTGGTGAGGGTGTACAGGGGTATTGTAGGAGCACCAGAGGGATACCCAGCCCAGGGCCAAAGAAGATCTTGTGGCGTAAGATCTGGAAAAGTAATCTCACTTAGTATCTGTGATATCCAGTACTTGGTATGTGTGATGATACTCAGACTTAGTGAGGAGAGGTTGAGGAGAAGGTGTGGACAGTGCAGAGGCCAGGAGATGAGACAGTAGTAGATGTGGAGGCTATAGGCCTTGCTGTGGTGTTGGGGTGTTAGGCATTAGTGAACAGTGTGTCTGGAGAGGAGGTGAATCTCCATCCTGGAGGGCTTTGCATGCCATACGTAGGAACTTAAGTTTTATTCTTTGGTCACTGGGTTCCATTGAAGAGTTTGATGGAGTAAGTATTATAGACAGAAGTACCTTTCATGCAATTACATTGTGGGTAGATCACTACTGCCTGTATGTGATCTTAAGTGAATAGTTTTTCAACTTTAGTTCTATTTCTTTCCTCAGTAAAATGAAAGTGTTGTGTTGGGTTAGAACAAAGGTATTTTTTTTAATTGTAAATATATACATAACGTGAACTATAATTTTTGCCATTTTTAAATTGCAGGTATTCCCCGCTTTCCAAGAACTTGCTTTACACCACTTTGCTTTTACAAAAGATCTACATTAGTCCCTGTTTTTGGTAATTGAAAAAAACGCATGGTGGATTTTACTTTTATGAAAACAGGTGAAAAGCCAAAAAAGCACTCAGCATTTGTTTGGCAGTGAGCCATTACAGAGGCAACACACACTGTAAACAGCTTCTTCCCTGGGAACTACACTTAGCTTCAAGGCATCACAGCTTTGAACTGTGTCTCTGAGCATCTGTGCTTTATCTAAATTTATTTTGTGTATCCATTGGCAAGATGTGTCCTAAGGTATCAGAAAAGCATAAGAGGGGTTATTTTTTGGGTCTGAGGAGGCTCAAAATTTTTCCATATAAATTAATGGTAATTGCTTCTTTGTTTTACATCATTTTGGCTTACACAAGTTTTCATAAGAGTGCTCTACTTCGAGATAGTATCGCCAGGGAAACCTGTATGCAATTCAATGGGATTTAGATCTCTACAAAAGATGGTTTTGTTGCAAAACCATCACCATCATCTATCTCCAGAGCTCTGCATCTTACAAAACTGAAGTTCTGTACCCACTGAATGATAACTTCTCTTCACCCTTCCCCAGCCCTTAGAACCAGACATCTATTTTCTATCTCTGAATTTGACTGTTCTAGGTACATAAATGGAACCATACAGTATTCTTTTGTGACTAGCTTATGTCACTTAGTATTATATCTTCAAGGTTCATTCATATTGTACCATGTGTCAGAGTTTCCTTCTTTTCTAGGGAATAATAGTTCAGTGGAATATTTTTAAATAGAATAATGTATATACTGTATTTTGTCTATCCATTTATCTGTCTTGGGATACTTGGGTTACTTCCACTTTTTGGTTATTGTGAGTAATGCTGCCGTGAATATAGGTATACTGAGGAATAACAAGGGCTATTGGAAGTCCTTGCTTTCAGTTCTTTTGGGTATATACCTAGAAGTAGAATTGCTGGATAATATGTAATTATCTTTAAATTTTTGAGGAATTGCTATGATGTATTCCACAGCAGCTGCAACATTTTACATTCTCAGCAGTGTGCAAGGGTGCCAGTTTCTCCATATCTTTGCCAATATTTATTTTCTGTTTTGTTTTGTTTTTCTAATAGCCATCCTAATGGATGTGAATAGATTAGAGGTTTTTACACTAAAGACTGATGGACTTTAAGGGTTCTATGAATCTCCTTGGTGGTTCGCAAACTTCCTTTCCCTAACCTCTGTTTTATATATTGCTCTTCTGTATGTATTCCCATAAAGGAGGATTTTATGGTTAAAGAAGTTTGAAAGTCACTACACTGAACGATCTTTAGAGTATCTTTCTGCTCTAAAAATCAATGGTCTTGGTTTCTGTGGCTAATAAACGTGAATAAATGCTTTTGCTGATCCCTGACCTTGCAATAGTTGAGAAGCTAAGGTGCCGTGGTTTGCCCAGTGGGATAAAGGAGAAACCTGTGTTGGAGGGAGTGAGCTTGTGTGTCTGTGGCCATCCTTGACCTGGCTTACACATGTGCCCCTCACAAATGGTCACAAATACTACAGGGTTTGTATGCCTCTAGCCTTGCCTATAGCTTCTTTGATAAAAAGGTACAAGATGTAGTCATATCCTGGAAGAAATTAAGCATAAGTTCATTTTTGAAATCACAGGGTACTCATACTGCACGGCAGTTGTCCTTCAGTTCCCCTTTTGCCTGATATCTTAACCACCGGTGCCAGTAAACAGTTAATGTGCTTGCCAAAATGACAGAGACTGTTGGAGCAGTTTTTCCCCTTGGTAATTGACTAAAGGACTCTGGTATTAGCTCTTTTTGTTGTTATTGTTATTGTACTTTTCAAAGTAGTGTGATTTTTCATAATTCTGAAATAACTTGAAAGTTACATAAAATGTATTCCAGTTTCTAGTTATAATCATGACTGTTTTTCTTTTTCAGGTTTTTTTGAATTCCAGTTAGCATACAGTGTAATATTAGTTTCAGGTGTAGAATTTAGTGATTTGTCACTTACATACAACACCTGATGCCCGTCACAAGTGCCCTCCTTAATAATGATCATGCATCTAACCCATCCCCTGCCACCTCCCCCCAATAACCCTGTTTGTTCTCTATAATTAAGACACTCTTTCCTGGTTTACCTTTCTTCCCCCTCCACCATGTTCAGCTGTTTTGATTTTTAAATTCCACATATGAGTAAAATTATACAATATTTGTCTTTCTCTGACTCATTTTGTTTAGCATTATACTCACTAGCTCCATCTGTCTTTGCAAATGGCAAGATTTCATTCTGTTTTTATGGTTAAGTAATATTCCATTAAACACCCCCCCCCACACACACACCCACCCCACTTCTGTCCATTCATCAGTTGATGGAGATTTTGACAATGCTGTTATAAACATTGGTGTGCATTATCTCCCTTTGAATCTGTATTTTTATGTCCTTTGGGTAAATACCTAGTAGTGCAATTGCTGGATCATAGAGTAGTTCTATTTTTTACTTTTGAGGAAACTTCATACTGTTTTCCAAACTGGCTGCACCAGTTTGCATTCCCACCAACAGGGTACAGGAGTTCCCCTTTCTCCAAATCCTTGCCAACATCTGTTGTTTCTTGTGTTAACTTTAGCCACTCTGTATAGTCATGACTTCTTGAGAACTTTGCCTTAAGATAATTTACAAGCTAAGGCTTTTTAGAAAGAAATCTGTCACTCATGTGTTCTTTTCACAAATACTAATAAGTGTCTTGCATGTGCTGGGTATTGGGGAGGGTAAAAGGCAATATGTGGTTGGTGCTCTTGAGGAGCTCATTGTCCAGAGAAGGAAATACAAGCATGAACAACTAATTAATAAAGACAGATAGATTGCCTTATTGTCATATCTGGAATGTGACCTGATACAGATGAAAATTTTGGTTTAAATACCTTAAGGTAAGGGGTGCCTGGGTGGCTCAGTTGTCTCCCTCTCCCTCCACCGCTCCCCCTACTCATGCTCGCTTGTGCACGTGCATGCTCCCTCTAAAATAAGTAAGTAAATCTTAAAAAAATACCTTAAGGTAAGACTTTTAAATATATAAGATATGATCTGATCTATCTGATGCATCTTCTATGGTAAGGAAAAAGGGACATTTAAAAAGTATATGTATAAGGGCATCTGGGTGGCTCAGTCAGTTAAGCATATGACTCTTGATTTTGGTTCAGGTCATGATCTCAGGGTTGTGAGATCAAGCCCCAAGTCTCGCTCCATTCTGGGAGTGGAGCCTGCTTAAGAGTCTCTCCCTCTGCACCTTCCCACCCCTACCCCCAGCTTGCACGCTGTCTCTTAAAAAAAAGAAAAAAAGGCATATGTATATATTGTACTACGTATGTGTATATGAAATTTATATTTACTGGAAATATTTTTATTTTTTAAAATATTTATTTATTTATTCATTCATTCATTCATTCATTCATTCATTCATGATAGACAGAGAGAGAGAGGCAGAGACACAGGAGGAGGGAGAAGCAGGCTCCATGCCGGGAGCCCGACGTGGGACCTGATCCCGGGACTCCAGGATCCTGCCCTGGGCCAAAGGCAGATGCCAAACTGCTGAGCCACCCAGGGATCCCTGGAAATATTTTTAAAAGATTTTTTTTTTATTCAGAGAGAGAGAGAGAGAGAGTGGGTGGAGGGACAGAGAGAATCTCAAGCAGCTCCATGCTAAGCATGGAGCCTGATACGGGTCATAATCTCAAGACCCTGATACCTGAACCGAAATCAGGAGTCAGACACTTAACTGTCTGAGCCACCCAGATGCCCTTACTGGAAATTCTGGTTGGACTACAGATGGAGTGTGCCAGAACCACCCTGTGTTGGTATTGGGGTAACAGCAAATTCAGACTCTGAAGTGGATGATGCAACAGCTCTTTTGAGAAGGTCTCTAGGTATTATGTTGAGATCATCATTAAAAGTTGGTGTTGCTCAACTTTTCCTTATCTAATTTATCTTTTATTTTTCACATTTGGAATTTCTTCCACGTACTGGTTGGTTAGTGACTATTATTCTGAACTATGTGAGATTTTTACAACATAAAATAGCCTATGACCAATTTGTTTTTGATTTATCTGTTGTGTTCATATCCTGATGATTGCATTGCCTTTACAAAACAGAGCAGCAGTTGATAACTGATGGCTTACAGCAGCTCTGTGTTTTTTCATTCAATGTTTGGAGTCCTACATGAAAGATATTTTGTATCTATAAATTAGTAGAAGTGCCAAGAAGGTTAAAGGTTGGGAAAGTTTTCACCAATGGAGAAATAGTCTCTGTGTTGAATTATAAAAGATGATTGGCGTCCCCCAAGTAGTAGTTAGGGAGAGGGGGCATCATGGTGGAGGGAAACACCTGCGCTGGGGTATGAACCAGTGAAATGGTACGGAGGAGGAAGAAGTGTGGTGTGGCTGGAGAAGAGTACAGGTTCAGGTTACTATACTCCAAAGCATTTAGTACTTAGCAGTTATTTAGGGGACAGCCACCATGTGCAAGGTTTGTGATAAATACCGGAAGACATAAAGAAAAAATCAGTTTCTGCCTTAAGGAACTTCAATCCAGGCGTAGAGATTGCTAGACAAAGATCCAAATGACAGTTTACTTTGGTATAAAGTAGTAGAGTAAGACCAGTAAAAATCTAGCTCTGAGGTTTCAAAACAAAAAAGAGCACATTCATTTGGAAAAAGGCTCCATGAAGATGGTAGCATTTGAAGTGGGTCTTGAATAATGGGTAGGATTTTCTTGGACAGTAATTAAGGGTTGAGATTAAGAAAAAAAGTGTTGTAGAGCAAATTGTGACCGACAGAAGAATGGTACCATTAATGAAGGTCAAAGAGAACTGGTTTTAGGGTCAAGATGGTAACTGGGGACAGAATGTTAGTTGTAGGCACAGGTGGAATTATGAGAATGTTTGAGATTCCAGAAGAAAAAGAGAGACAGAAAAAGAATATTGAAAGCAGAACCTTGAAAGATACCTTTGTTTAGAGGCTGAGAAGATTGAGAAGTCAATATGGCCAATAGGAGCAGAGATAAGAAATAGAGAAAGAAATTGAAGAGAGAGTTTAAAAAATAAGCCGTAGTTGGCCGAGTATAGGGCTCTGGAAAAAGTAAAGGATGAAGTCAAAGAACAGATATTGGCTTTAGCAATTAGAAGACCACAGATAAGTTAGCTGTAATTTCGTACAGCAGTGGTGATGGAGGAAACCATACTCCTAGGGTTTAGGAACTGCATGGCTGGAGAGAAGGTGGAAGCACCAAGTGTGGTGACCAGAGTGGCAGCTAACAAGCATCATTGCACTTTCTGTGTGCCCAGCATTGGTCTAAGCACTTGGAATGCATTTGCTTCTTTAATCGTCACGGCAGTCCAGTGAGATGGATACGGTGTTATCCCTCATGACACATCAGGAAACCATAAATAGGCTGAAGAACTTGCCTGAAGTCATGCAGTGAGTGGCTAAGCCAGGATTTAAACCTAGGAAGTCCAGTTCTAAACCTTGTGTTCTGTATGCTGCTCTGACGCCCAGTAGTTGAAGGATTTTGGTGGTGAAGTGAAGGCCAGCATTAGGCAGTTAAGGCAGTTTGCAGGTGCTCCCTCCCCACTTTTTTTTTTTTAAGTTTTATTTATTTATTTTAGAGAGAGTGCAAGAGTGCATGCGTGCACACCCGGGGTGGGGGGGCAGGGAGAATCTCTAGCAGACAGACACCCTGCTGAGCCAGGAGCCCGATGTGGCCTCAGTCCCACAGCCCTGAGATCATGATCTGAGCCAAAACCAAGAGTTGGATGCTTCACTGACTAAGCCTTACTTTCTTTTTAAATGAAGAAAGATCCCAGTCTTTTTGTAAAAATGGAAGGACATAGAAAGGAAAACCTGAAAATGAAAACCAGAAAGGACACAAGTCTTGGGATGAGAAGGTATAAAAACACAAGCAAAATAAAATGATTTACCTTAGGAGGCTGTACCTGGATCCAGTTTAGGCCTCAGACTGTCAAACAAGGTGGAAGGGAGGTCCTAGAGTAAAAATGATACGCTCCTGTGACATGCCAGGTACCATTTTGGGTGTTTAACATGCATTAACTCATTTAATCCTCTCAACAACCTTGTTGCCCTGTTTTTCCCTAGATCAGGAGATGGCCCATAGAGGTCATGGAATGTTTCCCATCTCACAGCTGGGAATTGAGTTCCAGGTGGACTAGCTCTTGCCCAGCTCAGAATGGTCTTGACTGTTCCCCTTAGACCCAGCCATGCCTTTTGTGTCAAGAATAGCCAGCATGTGAGCTCCAGATGCAGACAGCCCTACCTTCAAATCCTAGTCATCTCCAGACCATCAGCTTGCTTATTGTTAAAATGCCCAAGGCTGTTATGAAGATGCAATTGGGTAATTTATAAGTGAAAGCTCTCTGAGAGCAGGGAATTTGTTTTGTTCACTACCTCATCCCAGAGTCTGGAAGAGGCACAAACAACATAGGTATTGAGTTAGTGGTAGGCAGTAGTTTAAGGAATGAATGGAAATGTGGCCAGCATGGTGCTTGAAATGGTAGTTCCCTCCATTCATAGGGGAGCGCAGGTGTTGGGGAGGGGATCAAGAATGCTCATTTCTAAGAAGCCAAGTGTTTTTGTCTGTGACTTGGTCATTTGTTGAAAGCATTTTTTAATAATCCTACATTTTTCACCCGACCATTCTCAAAGGCTTTCCCACTGTGCAGATTGTTTGTGTACCCCAGTACAATTATTTCGCTTCCAAGAGCAACACAGCAGTCTTGTTCTGCTCTTAGCCTTCAAACCAGAGTGTAACTGAAAGCCATAAATGAAGACCTCACCGCTTTCATTGGGAAAGAGTAATTGGAAAGCCACAACCATGAACCACCGTATCAATCATAGGAGAGAAGTGTGCCTCAGCAGCAGTTAGGTATGATTCTTATAAGAAAGAGAGGCTAGATGGGAAAGAGATCTTAAAGTCAAAAGAAGAAGCTAAAAGAACTGTGTAGGATGACCTTAGGAGTTATGAGTTTCACACTTTTAGACCTGGGTGGTTAGTGGAGGAAGAAACATGAACCCATGGAGACTTTTTGACTTGCACTTTAAGAAAATGAAACAAACATCTGTTAAGGTTGGGAGAGATGAATTTAAAGTGGGGAGACTCATTTGGGAGGCTTTTGCTGTTGAAGAATGTGCCCCTACACTACTAGTGTATTATTTTGTGGGACTGAAAGAAGAATGCTGTTGAACCCCAAGTGTCAACACTGTTTCTTTTTTTTTTTTTTTTTTAAGATTTTATTTATTCATGAGAGACACACGGGGCGGGGGGGGGGGGGGGGAGAGGCAGAGGGAGAAGCAGGCTCCATGCAGGGAGCCCCACGTGGGACTGGATCCCGAGTCTCCAAGATCAAGCCCTGGGCTGAAGGCAGGCACTAAACTGTTGAGCCACCCAGGGATCCCTGTGTTTCAGTTTAAAGGTGTAGCACTTTTTTTTTTTTTTAATTTGTAACTTTTTTTTTATACACTTCTTCTTAATATTAGATATTATGATTCCAGAAAGGTTAGATGAGGTCATTGTTTTTCAAACTAAAGTCATTATGAAAAGAGGATTTTGAGGCTCTGAAAAGAAGTGGGAGAATAGAATGGTTACTAGAAGTTGGTAAAGATGTAAGCGCTCTGAATGCTGAAGAACTGAGCCTCCCAGCAGTTAGCAGAATGCTCAAGATATAGATACTTATATTGCATAGATCCTGTCTTGGGATCAGTAATTCACTGTGGGAGTAGTAGTAGCTGCATAATGAATTTTCCTGTTCTAAGTGTCAAAAATAATAATTTTATATGCTCTTTTATTGCAGATTTTAATCTTATAAATTGCCTTCAAGAGAATAAACTATAAAACTATAAAGTGACACCTTATTAAAATTGGCATTTGATACTTGAGAATTGATTAAATAAATGAGATAGGATAGGCCTGATGTGTGGCACATAGGAAGTGCTCTAAAACTGTAGTTGTTACTAGGGATGGAAAAACCTCTGTGGACTCAGGTTTCAGCTTGTGGAGTTTCTCAAGGGATTTCTTCCCTAGGGAACTCAGTGGTTTGAGGACCCAGAAGGGCTGGGGTGGGTGGGGATAGGAACCAGGGTAGATAAGTTCTTTATTTTAGAGTGACGCTTTAGCACTTGGGCTGCACATATTAGGATCATCTGAGGGAGTTTCTTTTGTGTGTGTGCTCCTGAGTTCTCTCTCTAAAATAAATAAATCTTAAAAGGGAAGGGCGCCTGAGAGCGCACAGTCAGTTAAACATCTCTTTTTTTTTTCATTTATTTATTTATGATAGATGGGGGGGGGGGGCGGGGGGCAGAGACACAGGAGGAGGGAGAAGCAGGCTCCATGCCGGGAGCCTGATGTGGGACCCTGATGTGGGACTCGATCCCGGGGCTCCAGGGTCGCGCCCTGGGCCAAAGGCAGGCGCCAAACCGCTGAGCCACCCAGGGATCCCCCTAAACATCTAACTCTTGGTTTTGGCTCAGGTCATAATCTCAGTGCCTTCAGACTAAATAAATTAGGGTATCTGCAGATGAGGTTCGGACGTTGGTTGGTTTAAATATTCCCCAGCTGATTTTAATCTGCGACCAGATTTGAGCACAGATCTTAGAGCATCAGAATCAACAGGAAGGCTTTGCTAAAATTCTGGCCCCAACCCGTAGTTTGTGATATATTGGGTTGGGAGTGGAGTCTGAGAATTTGCATTTCTAACACCTCCCCAGATGAGGTTGGTGCTGCTGGTCCAGAACCTACACTTTGAGAACTGTCCTAGAATCATAGGGTATTTCAGGTGTCTTTTGAGGCTTTAATGCTCACATGGCAGATGTCTTTTTTTGGATAGATGTTCTTGTTTATCTGGTCATTTTTGCTGTGAATATGACTATTCAGTCATGAATACATGTCATACATGAATATGAATGTGATTTGATAGAACTGAAGGCTGCTTCTGTATGTTATTAAACCACTTGTTAACCCTAACCATGGGATAGTGTACAAGTTACTGAACCTCTTTAAGCCCCAGTTTACCTCATCTACAAAATGGAATTGTGCTGCCATTTTCATAAGGACTGCGTAAGTGTATTAGGACTCCAGTTTGGGGAAGAACTGACATGTTATTTAAGAGGAATTTTTATAGATGTCACCAAATCCATAAGAGTTACTAAAGAAGGCCTGGGGGAAGGAGAATACAAAAAAGTAAGCAATTTTTGTAAAATGCTATTATTGTATCTTGAAATCTGGTTGTCTCAGCAAATATGACAGCATTCCTTGTACTCCTCTAACTAGATTACAAGAAAATTTCTGGAGCCAGGCAGCCTTGGAATTTGAACTCTGGCTTCACAGCTTAACAGCTGAGTGATACTGGGCCAAGTGACTCAATCTCTCTAATTCCTTCTTTTACAAAACAGAGATGATGTCTGCTTCAACAGGGTTGTTGGACTGATCAGAAATAATGTTGGAAAATGCAAAGTATGTGCCTGGCACATAGTAAATGTTTGGTACATTGCATCTCTTCATTTTGCTGTATTTGGCCTTTTTTTTTTTTTTTTTAAGGGCTTTTGTTCTTTCTGATAATTGTTGGTAGAGACTGTTAACTTCTGGAAGCTCTCCCAGCTCTCAGGGATCTCATAGGAGAAATAAGACAGGTGCATTAATAATTTAGAAAGAAACGAGCTGGCCTTTATTAAGTGGCCTGTGGCTGTCTAGCCATGTTTAAGACTGCCTCAGCTTATTGAGACGATCAGAGTCGTGCAGCTTTTCAGGTCTGACCTAGAATTCATGGGGGCAAGGGATAGACTGCTTGCATCCTGAATCTATCTTAGTACTGAACAATTTGGACATACAGCAGTTGAGAGGAATGAATACCAACCCCATTTAGAGTAGATTAATACGGTCAAAGAACATTGGACTCATCATGTGGAAATTTTATTAAGCATCTAATATTGTTGGTTTTTTGGTTCATTTATTTAAAAAGTAAACATTGAAGTGCTGACTATGGGCCAGGCACTTAGAGTTGCAAAGACAAAGAGGGCTTGAAGTTGCCCTCAAGATACTGCTGACCTGGTGTCCTTAGGGTATGTGTGCAAGAAATGATTGCAAGGGACTGGAACCTCAGGGTGCTTTGCTCTCTGCAGGTGGATAGAATGAAAATGTTGCTATAACTTGCAATCACCTGAAGTTATGTTGTAATGTTAATTTGTTTCTACTCAAATTGTGACCTGCACTAAAGCTGCTTCATAAAATAGTAAATATTTCAAGGCGAATTTAATTTTCTTTTTTGCCTATATTTTCTTTATTCAGACCTAACCATATCCACTTTGGGTTTATTTATTTATTTTTTTTTTTTCACTTTGGGTTTAAATAAGAATGTCTTTTCTACCTATGTCTCTACTGTGAGATCATGACCTAAGCTTGAAATCAAGAGTTGTATGCTTAACTGACTGAGCTACCTAGGCAACCCTATTTTTTACAGAATTGTAAATACATTGTCCTTTTGATTAGCTTGCTTTATTTTAAGAATACAGTATATAATATGTGAAGCACGAAAAATATGTGTTAATTGATTGTTAGTGGTAAGGCCTGTGGTCAACAGTAGTTAAGTTTTGAGGGAGTCCAAAGTTGTTTGTGGATTTTCAATAGTGCAGGGTGCGAGGCAGAAGGAGTCAGCACCCCTAACCCCAAGCTGTTCAGGTGTCAACTGTCTAAGGAAAGCATTGTGGCTTATCTGTTACATAACCAAAAATGCCCCATGACTCCCAACCAAACATGATATACTAACTTTGGAAGTGGGTTTCTGGAAAAAAGGTAATATCACCCCTCACTTGTCCCTCACACCCCACTTCTTTATGCTATCACTATCTCTAACTCCTTGAGGAGCAAAAAAGCCTGGGTGATGCCTGCTGGAGGTAAAGAGGGGGAAAGTAGACCAGGACCTAAGCAGGTAGAAATCTGGGAATCCTTTCTGGCCTATTCAAAGGATGATCTAGGTCAGAGATGGAGAGGGACAAAGTAAAAATGACTTTGTGTCATTCCACAGGAACTCTCAGAGGAGCCAAAACAAAAATGGGAGATCCCTAAGCTGGCACTCTGCTCATTCCCACCTTGCAAGAAAGGTGCCCCATCAGTGGTCATCACACCTACCCTCAGCTGTTGCTCCCCAGGGGTGCCTGCCTCAAAGTAATTTACTTTCATTTCCAGCTGCATCTGGGATTTGAGATTTGTTGTCTTAGTTTCTGTGTCCGGATCCTCCACCAAATGCCCCCACTCCTCCAGGTTTGGGGAGTTAGTCACAGGACCCAGCATATCATTATACTCTTGGCTACAGTTTATTTCAGCAAAAGGATACAAAACAAAAACAACAGAGAGAACTGTGCAAGGGGCAAAGTCTGGAGGAAAGCAGGGGCAAGCTTCCAGAGTCCTCTCCCTGTGCAGTTACACAGGACACACTCGGTTCTTCCAGCAACAGGTTGTCATGGCACATGTGAAACCTCTTCCAGGGGTGCTCATCGGAGACCCAGGGCCCTGGGTTGTTACTGGGGCTGGTCACACAGGTACTCTCTGCCTGGCACATAGCAGAATTCCTGACCCCTAGAAGGAAAGCAGGTAGGTGTGCAGCAAAAACCGCAGAGCCTAAGCAGTTTCAGGTCCAGCGAGCCCTTCTTGTCAGGGAAGGATGGAAACTCTGCAAAGGCCCGGGGCCTTTCTAAAGATAACAGTCTTGGGCCTGTTGTGTCGCTTTTTCTGCAGAGTTTCTAAATTTTGCTCTTGCTTTTTTTCACTCTGAATTAATGAGGGGTTCAAATTTGTGCCACGTGACTTGAGGTGTTGGCAAGATGAGCCTCAGTCTGCTGTTACTCTGGGAGAAAGCCTGCTTGGATTGATGGGTGCTTTACGTGGGCCACGCTGCCTGCCTGCAGCCTGTGTTTCTGCCAGCCAGGCAAGTTCACTGGATGCCTCTGTCCTTTTATCAAAATGATTCTCGTTACCCAGCTGTGCTTAGCAGATCTTCCTGTCCTCGCGTGGTACTCTCTTGTCTTGGTTTCCAGGCAGGCTCTGGGGCACTGGCGGTATTGATTCTCCTGCCCACAGGTTCCACAGGCTCAGACTTGAAGCCTCGGTAGGAAGCTTTCTCAGGCTGAACCCAGAGGTGGTGGTGTAATTAGCTTCCACGTAAACCCCATCTTACCACTTTTACAAGTGTTCTTTGGAAGTCTTGGCTCAGGGGTTTGGACCTCTTTGCCTTTGAGTTTTATTCTTCTGTTACTTTTTTGTCTCTGGTTTTCAGTTTGGAATTTTGGTTGCCTGGTTTCAAAAATCTTGCATCACAACAGTGGTCTAGAACTGTTTCTTACTGTCATCTCTGCGTAGGTTCATTTCAGCCAACCTGCTTATCTCCTGTGTGCTGTTGATCAACAGAAATTTTAGAGCCTTGGTTCTGTGGGGGTCTTCTTGGACCCTGAGGGGCATCTCAATTGTGCTGGCATCCTGTATACTTATGTTTGTCGTAGGCCACGTCTGTCTTCTTACTTATGGCTTGAACTGAGTCTAATGCCTACCTGTAATGTAACCCAGTGACCTACTTTTAGCCACACTATGTATTCCACAGTCCTTGCCAAAGCTGTTGGCAAATTGTGATGAAAAAGGGATTGACTTGTCACTACATGTGGCTAAACTAAGCTGGCTTCAGGTGAACTTCAGGCACCTGCATTAAATGTACCCTCAGAATTTCAGCCAAGGTAGGTTGGGGAATTGCCCTTCTAAATTGGCTGATCACCAACAACCTATGTTCATGGGAGTTGTGTCACTAAATAGTCCTTGGAATCTTTTTTTAAAAAATTAATTTATTTGAGAGTAATAATAATAATATTTGCGCCAGTTAGTGCACACATGAGCAAGGGGAGAGGGAGAGGGAGAATCTCAGGCTGACTCCACACAGAGCCTTACATGGCGGGCTCAGTCTCATGATCATGACCTGACCCAAAACCAAGAGTCCAATGCCTAACCGACTGAGTCCTGCAGGTGTCCTGGTCCTCGGAATCTTTTTGCCATCATCATTGAAGTCTTACCTATTACTGGTTTAGGGATTACAGAAGAGATGAACTAAGCAGTCAAGCTGCACAGGATGCTCCAGTTTTAAGGAAAAAAGATGGTGGGTGGGGGATAGGTGCTCTCTGAATGGGCTGTTGAGCACTTGGAATATGGCTTGTGCAACCAAGGAACTGGATTTTTAATTTTATTCAATTTCCGTTAATTTAAATAGCCACATGTGGCTGGTGGCTCCCTTGTTGGACAGTTGGAGAGTAGTTCTTATGTGGCATTCAAAGCCTTGATTCAGATCCCAGCTCTGCTCCCTACCTGTTGTGTGATGATGGTGCACATACTTAACCTTATAAGGTGTTTTTGAGAATTTGTCTTCCGTGTAAAGGCTCTAGAGCAGTGCCTGGCAAATAGTGTTTGTTCAGTTGATGTTGGCTTATTATGTTTACTCGGTATTTTAAAGAGAATAGAGGCAGAGTTGGTATGAAATACAAAACTCTGTTTTTTTTTTTTTTTTTTTTTTTTTTAACTTTCATGTTTCCTTTTTCTTTCTTTACTCTAGGTTGCTGCAGCAACTGGCCACACAGTAGTGTTGGTGGACCAGACAGAGGACATACTGGCAAAATCTAAGAAGGGGATTGAGGAAAGCCTTAGGAGAGTGGCCAAGAAGAAGTTTGCAGAAAACCCCAAGGTAATTTTTTGTTTTATGTGACCTCAAGTCCTCCAAACATAACACTCTTGGTGGCCTTTACTTGCTTTTTCAATTTGTTGAGTAAAGCTCATTTTCCCATAACTTTAGACCAGTATAAATAACATAATCCCTGAATGTTCTGTGAGGAACTGAGTACAAAACAGGAGAAGTAAATAACCATATTGTTGGGTAGGTTTTGAAGCAGGGAGAAGGTTTCTGCGGGTAGTAAACTCATTCTGTCCCCTGAGAATTTGGGATTGAAGATCACCTGTTTTGTCATACTGATAGAAGAGAGCAGAAGTAGGAAGAGAATTTTGGTACTTACACATTAAAAAGAGAATGATACAATAAACATTGCATTTAGATAGAAAATTCTGATTGCTTAGATAATATCTTACAGGCGTTCTAATGTAGTTACCAGAGAATACAGAGTGTCATTCTCACTCCCCACCAGCAGAGGGGGTATGAGAGCTTGAGGAATGTCTAGAAGGTGGGGAACTCTGGTTTACTGACCCTTTCTCATTGGACCTTCATGTTTAATTCGAAATACTGAGGAAATCAACCAGGTGAATTGTGGTTTATCTTTGCCACCTTGTTAAAGTTGCTTAAGATTGATCTCCTTACATTCACACTGTTGTGCAGCCATCACCACTTTTTACGAAACTTTTTCATTTTTCTAAAGAGAAACCCTATACGCATTAAGCAGTAACTCCTCATTCCCTCCTCCTCCCAACCCCTGGTAACCTCAAATCTATTTTCTGTCTCTGAGTTTGCCTCTTGTAGGGACCTCATATAAGTGGACTCAAGCTATTTGTCCTTTTGTGACTGATTAATTTCATTTGTTGTACTGTCTTCAGGGTTCATCCAGTTTATAGCATGCATCAGAACTTCATTCTTCTTCCTGCCTGAATAATATTCCATTGTATGTATCCAACCACATTTTGTTTAGCCATTCATCTGTCAGTGACACTTGGGTTCTCACCTTTTGGCCATTGTGAATAATGCTGCAGTGAGTGTTGATATACTGTCTGTCTACTCCTTCAGTTCTTTCTTGTATATACTAGAAGTAGAATTGCTGGGTCATATGACAGTCTTGTGTTTGGCTTTTTGAGGAACCACCAAACTGTCTTCCTTAGTGGCTAAACCATTTAACATTCCTACAAGTAGTGTATGAAGGTTCCTATTTCTCCACATCCTGGCCAACACTTGCTGTTTTCTTTCTTTCTTTTTTCTTTTCATAATAATAGCCCATCATCAGGGGTGACCTGGTATCTCACTGTAGTTTTGACTTGTATTTTCTTAATATGTAGTCATTGTTCAAAAATTAGAGGGGCAGGAGTGGAGTTAATTTTTACCCCCTCCTTCACAGGCACATTAACATCTCTGTCACCTGTCCCCCCATATTCTTAATGATAGGGGGACCTGAGGTAGGGCATGTTGTGATGAGGGTCCAGGCAGGTGAAATTTTTAAGAGCCCTGGGCTGTTGTTTGGAGTGGAGGACAGAGTGAGTCTTAACCCAGGTAATCTGCATTTTTCATTTGTTTGCAAACTTCTGCTGCTTTTCCCCTTTGGGCACAGGCCCTGAGGATAAAAAATAAATAAAAAATAGTGCCTATGCTCAAGATGCCCACCTCCTGACGAGTGACTCCTCAGGAGTGTCCTCTCTCGGTGTTTCTCATCTCTGGCCGGGGATGTGGGTGGAGGAGGGACGTGTGAGCTCCAGCTTGCTCTGGTTGACAAGCCCTACGCACTGGCGCTGCACCAACCAGCACAGCGGCTGCTAGCTACAAGTGGCTGTGGGGCGTGTGTTGTGGGGCTAGTCTGAATCAAGGTATGCTGTGCTTGCAAGGCAGACACCAGAATTCAGAGACTTGAGAGGAGAAAAGAATATAAAACATTTCAATGCTTTTTATATTGATTACATGCTAAAATTGTAATGCCTTAGATGGATTGGATTATATAAAATGAATTTTACCTGTTCAGTTTTCATAGCACAGCCAATAGAAAATCTAAACTGCCCTCTCATGTTACAGTATATTTCTGCTGAACAGCTCTAGGAGTTGTTTTATTCCATGATGGTTTTGTCTGCCTTTCCTGATGATGACCTTTTTGATGACCCAGGCACAGATTCCATTTGAGATAAAATGGCAGTTGATAGAGATGCTGTCTTTTGCCCTGAGGTCTATTTGTGGAAACCTAGGGTCACAGGTCACATGGAGGTGGGACTGCGAGCTCTCTGTGAGCAGAGGCTGTGCCTGATGTGTTTTTGCAAGCCCCGTAGCTGGCCCGTGATGGGTGATTACTTCTTGCAGAATGACCCCGAAGTCCAGCGCTCTCACCCTCTCTTGCCCTTAACTCAGCTCTTGTCCGCCTGTAGTAGAGAAGAATAGTTAGCACCACTTCTCAGACTCAGTGGTGCTGTGAACTAAGCTTTTACTCTTTGCCGGAAGGTCACATCTCAGGACATATTTCCTGCAGCTGTGCATGGAGATGGCAGATAGATTGCAGGCCCAGACAGGTGCCTCAAGAGGACCCTGTAGTAACTGGAGCCGAGCTGACAGCGTGAAGGATTACGGCGCGTACACGGCAGAGAATTGTTAACCAGCATTTGGGATGTTCCCAGTTGATTCTTGCCCTCGTGTCTAGAAGTATGTGAGACGCCATCGTCCCTAAGCAGATATGTAGGGAGTTTTATTTCTCAGAATTTCTGGGCACTCTGGGTTGCATGTGGGACATGTTCGCCTGTCCTCACCCTCCTCTCTCCTTCTGCCTTAGCAGCAGATCATGCACTGTTGTCTGGTGGGTCCAGTGAGTGCTCTCTTCTTCCTTCCACCGTTAGGCGGGCGATGAATTTGTGGAGAAGACCCTGAGCAGCATATCGACCAGCACGGACGCGGCATCTGTAGTCCATAGCACGGACCTGGTGGTGGAGGCCATCGTGGAGAATCTGAAGGCGAAAAACGAGCTCTTCAAGAGGCTGGACAAATTTGCCTCTGAGTATGTGACCCTTGGGTGTTCTTGCTGGGTCTGAGGACTCCATCCCTGGGCTTGGGCTTTCCTCCCGGGAGGGAGTCTTTTGACACCAAGCCCACTTCTCTTTCTGCTCCCCTAAAGCTGTTTTCAGAAGACCTGACACCATTTCCCCTGTTCTCCATCCACCCACTCCCAGACTGCTTCCCAAGGCTTGGGCCACCTTCATCTGATTCTTGTCCCCAAATGAAGGTGGAATTTCCCACAGTAAAGTGGAGGGTCCTCTCAGGGACAGTTTTCTGTCTCTTGCAATGTCTGGACCATGGGCTTTCCCAGGCCAGAGGATGAAGAGGCTTGGGCATGTCCTCAGATGTCTGCTGAGGAACCTGAGTAGTTTGAGTGGAACATACAGAGTGGTGCCATTGAAGGGAGTGCCTTCCTGTCTACACAAAGTTCCTTTGTTATCCTGTTTTGAGCTGTAGCTGGATTAAGTCAAAACACTTCGGAGCATTACAGGAGCATTGAGTTCCTTCCAGGCTTCCTGGCAAAAGCTGGGAGGGGAGAGTCAGCCCCACGTAGGTTAGGCCTACGGGTGCCTGGGACTCAGGACTGGCTGTGCCAATAAGCAACAGCGAGTTTTTGGTCACAGAGTCCCAAGCCTTCCTTAGTATTTGACTTTGGGCTTTTGGCAGTTGTGACACCTGGCTGATTTATTCGTGCTCTCCTTGGGGCTTGGTTAGCCATTAGCCACACTTCACCCTTCTTGGTTAGAACTGAGTCAGAATAAGATTATATGACAGAAGTAATTCTTAGGCAGCCAGTGAGCAGTGAGCGGCTGAAGAGGGACACTTGCCTGCTAGCCTGCTGGAATGTCAGCCCTCATAGGTGTATGGCCTGGTGTCTGGAGAGAAGCCCTGTCCCTGACAAAAGAAGAGACCCGTCTGTCACCTGTATGTCACTCTGCTGATGACTGTGCTTATGCTCTTTATGTTGACATTTAGGGACTGCAGAAACAGAAAACTCTTTGGTACGGATATTGGCTCCCCAGTGAGCAGGGAGCCCTCAGAAATAATAAGAGCACCCTCCACCCCAGGAGAGGTTTAGTCAAGTAAATTGGCCTTTATTAAAATGTTGGTCATTCCTTAGTGACAGTAGCAGGTCTGACTGCCCTCGTGTCAGTGTGAGTAATGCAAGGACTGTTAGGGGAAAGTCAGATGGCCTGGGGTCATGTCCCCACCTCTTCCCTCTCTGTCTTTAGTCATGAAGCCTTTCTGGCCCTCAGTTTTTTTTTCCCTCTAATTGGAATGAGCACTTAGGAGTGAATAATTTCCAAGACCTTCCCAGCTCTAACTCTCTCAAGACTAGTTCCCCTAGCGATCTCTGCAGAATAGGGGTAGCGGTATCTATTTACATAGTTGTTTAGGATGTTAATTTAATTTGGCCATTTCCTGAGGGCCTCCTGTGTGTCAGGTACTGTACTAGGCACTTTCAGGCAGGCTTATGTCACACAGATGTGACACGGGAAAGGGCACACCATAGATGTGACCTTGCTTCTGGCCATCAGCTGTCCCTTCTCTACACTCTTGTGTTCATTTTAGACCACCACCTTTATTGCACACCTACTAAGTTTTGTGTTTCATTTGTTTAAGTAGCTCCATTGAGATACCCTTGACTGTTACGTTCTGTAGTGACTCCTGCAACAAGAGAGGAGCGTACGTGCTAGTGGCCATGTTTCTGACGGCAGCCCTGACACCCTGGAAAGGAACACAACTCTCCTAGCTGCAGTCTGAGGAAGGCACACAAAGAGCTTGGCCCAGGTCCACAGTGAGCGCCAGCTGGGTCCTGTCCTTCTCTCCTGTCTGCCACACTCCCTGCCAGCCTCGCTTGAGTTCTCCACACTAAGGCTTGGGGGCGTTGCTGATGATCACTATGTTTGTGCTGTCAATTGTCTGTTAGTACATTGAAGAAAGTAGTGTTTTGGGTACCTGAGTGTCAGAAAGGGAAGAACCAAAGACTGTCCAAGGGTCCAGTGTTCCAAGGAAAACGTGTGAATGTACTTTTTCATGGAAGGTAAGGCAACCTAGTAAGTTTAATATGTCACAACAAACATTGTGTTTGTGTGGGAAGAAGGCAGTGCGAGAGCTGTTGGGTGCAGAGCCAGCACAGCTGACTGGAAGAGGGGGAGGTCGAGGTCTGTGAGGAGCATCTTTCCCCTTCTGCTAACATGTATACTGGGAGTACCTTGGACTGGAGACGCTCGGGACTGGGCTTTGATGTCCTTTAATGAAATGTGCTTTCCAGTGTGCCTGCATATCTCCTTTCTGCATGCAAGTCACCCTTCAGTTGTCCTATTAAAAGGTACCACATTATGAGTGTAACAGCCCCTGCCAGCACAGCCTTGGGGCGGCCCCATGGACCTGCTGCTGTGGTCTGTGGTGTGCATCCGAACAGGGCTTATGTCATCCTCACTTGTGTTTCTTCTCCCACTCACCCCTGACATCAGGCAGATTGTAATATTGCCTTTTGGGTAAGCTAGAACCCCCAAATCTGGTCAGTAAGGGACCACTCCCCTTCCTGCACTGATCCGGCCAGTATGGTTCTAATTAGCATTAGGCTGTTTTATGTATGCGAACCCACAAGGTGGCGCTATAGGAAAGCCTAGAAGTCTTGCTTGTCTTTGTGCCTGTAATGCCTTTGGCACCCCGCTTTCCTGTGCTCTTTAAAAATTGAATTTGTTTTCAGTCAATACAGATTTTGAAAAATAAATATTATGTACACAAAAAAAGATGGTACTTCTTTTTTAAGGAGATTCCTTCTTTCCTCTTCTTTCTCTTTCTTTCTTTCTTTCTTTCTTTCTTTCTTTCTTTCTTCTTTCTTCCTTTCTTTCTCTTTCTTTCTTTCTTTCTTTCTTCTTTCTTTCTTTCTTTCTTTCTTTCTTTCTTTCTTTCTTTCTTTCTTTCTTTCTTTCTCTTTTTGAGATAGTGAATAGGGTGGGGAGCAACAGACAGGGAGAGAAAGAATCTTAACTTGGATGTGGGGCTCCATTGCAGGACCCTGAGATCATGATCGGAGCCGAAATCAAGAGTTGGATGCTCAACCAACTGAGCCACCCAGGCACCCCTGCTTTTTTGGGATATCTTATAAGCAGACTATCTTGAACTATCAAGATACCATGTACATGTATCCTTCCTTCCCCAGGTCTACCTGTGCAACCTTGAAACTGTTTCTGGACCATGTTGGCTTTCTTCTGTCCTCAGTTTAATTCCCATTTAGTGAAAATTAAGGCTTTTCACTTGAGGGGAAAAGATCTTAATGACTTAGGTCTCTTGTTAACTTTGAGGGTCTGTGGTGCATCCTTTCCTTCATTAATCCGTGCTCATTTAGGGTTTCATTTTGTGACTGAGATTGACTAAGTAGCAGCCTCCGTTTTCCCCCACATACCATGAAAATCAACTAATAAAAGTGGAGAAATGTTGCTCCTGAAAATAAATGAAAGACTGGTAGGATTAAATATGCCTTTGAAACAGGTGAGTTTAAATTACCTAATTTAAAATTTCAAACTTTATTTTATTTTTTAAGGATTTTATTTATTTATTCATAGAGACACAGAGAGAGAGGGGCAGAGACACAGGCAGAAAGAGAAGCAGGCTCCATGCAGGGAGCCTGATCTGGGACTCGATCCTGGGTCTCTGGGATCATGCCCTGGGCTGAAGGCGGTGCTAAACCACTGAGCCACCCAGGCTGCCCAAAATTTCAAACTTTAAATGAAACTAGTCACTTGATTTCAGCTCTTGTGTGAAGATCTCTTTTCCCTCACTTCCTCTAGGAGTCAAGACGACAGATCTGGATGCTAGACCATGGCCTTGTGCATCGCATCCAGAGTAGTCCTGTTTGTTTCCATGAATTCACCATCTTTCTCTCCACAGACACACCATCTTTGCCAGCAACACTTCCTCTCTGCAGATCACCAACATAGCCAATGCCACCACAAGACAGGACCGATTCGCCGGACTCCATTTCTTCAACCCAGTGCCCTTGATGAAGCTTGTGGAGGTCAGCGGGTGTTGCGTGTGCCTGCTTGCCCTGCCAACTTTCCCAGTCCTGCTCCCTGAGTCATACCCTTTGTGCTGGGGATTGCTTTGGGTGGATTTTAACAGGAGGGTGGAAGGTTGTCTTTGGGCTAGCATTTCTCAGGCCACAGCATTTCTCTGTCCTTTGAGAGCCAGAAGAAAGCCCTGAGATCTAGGAAGG
Source organism: Canis lupus dingo (assembly GCF_003254725.2). Lineage (NCBI taxonomy): Eukaryota > Metazoa > Chordata > Mammalia > Carnivora > Canidae > Canis > Canis lupus. Next base: position 28,527,014 of record NC_064274.1, read on the forward strand.
CCTTTGTACTTTGTCTCTTCACAGCCCAGTGGTCTGACCAGTGATGTCCAGGAGGGCTGCTAACTTTGTGGAATGTCATTTATGTATTTGTGCCGTATGTGATGGGCAGTGCAGAGAAGAGGCACCTGAGTAGGAAGACAGCAGTACAGACCACTGGCTGATGAGACCACAGAGGGCAGAGCCACACGTTTATACTGTCTCAGTGAGGTCAGTTTGCTCTAGGCTGTAAGTGGAGTTTTATCAGCCTGGTTTTACATAGGAGCCACTGTACCCCCTTGTCCAGCATTGCTGGGTTGATTTCCGGCTCAGGTCACAGGGCCTTAGTATTTATTGTCCCCAGATGAGGCACATCTCCCTTGTGTTCTGATCCCAACTATTAAAGCAGCTCCCTATAGCCTGAACCTCCTGAGCGCAGACCCTTGAGACGGAGGGGAGTGGGCTCCCAGTGATCTTTGGGTTGCTTCTGCTTGCTTGGAGACTTGGGTACAGGGAGACGAGTCACATAGACAATTTGCACCTGAAATGTGGCAACTTGCCTTTTACACGGGGCTAATTACAGGGCCTGAGGAGCAGCTGCTATTAAAGTAGCATTTATTCTGGGGTTGAAGAGTTACTGCCGTGCGAAGTGTGGGGGATGTGGAGCCAAGCAGACCTCCGGGGATTGGCCAGGACTCCCTGGGAGAGTCCCAGGGTTTGCTTTCTCCACTGGTGCCTTCTCCTGCCAGCCTTTTCCATCCTTCATCTCACACGCCCTCGGCACCTCCCCCTCCCATAAGCATTCGCTCCACTTTAATTATGACTGCATTTCCTTAGTTTCCTTTCAAAGACGGCTCTGACCTGCGATAGGAATTTATTTATTCTGCTAACATTGCTCTTCAGCCTCTTCCAATGTTCTCTCCCTTCCTAAGGATGTTTTTGAAGAAGTTGAGGAATGAAGAGGGGGTGGTGGTGCAAGGAATAAAAAAAAACTGCATTTATCCTTAAGCAGAAAAGAGTAAAGAAGTGGAATGGTGGAATTTTCAACATTTCAGTGCTTGAGGACTAGTCACTTTCCTTAGTTACTGTGTCAGGTACCAGTATTTTGGAGATAAAGACACATTGTATAGATTCACTTCAAACTCTAATGTTGTTTTCAACTGTGTTTATCTAATATCTTATGTTTTTGGAAATGTAGCATGTTGGTTAACAGCTAATGCTTAGCAAATTTACTATTCTGTAGAAAATGTTTTTTTAAAGATTTATTTATTTATTCATGAGAGACACAGAGAGAGGCAGAGACATAGGCAGAGGGAGAAGCAGGCTCCCTGGGGAGCCTGATGTGGGACTGGATCCTTGGATCTGGGATCACGCCCTGAGCCAAAGGCAGACGCTCAACCACTGAGTCACCCAGGCGTCCCTAGGAAATGTTTTCTAAAAAAAGTGCTCTTTATTCAGTTTTTATTTTTAGGTGTTCACATATGTGTTGCTGGTGGTGAGCACAAAAATAAATCGTATCCTAAATTGAGCAGCTCTCCTTACTTAGGACAAGACACACACATATGTGTAGATGTATTTTTTCAGACTATATTGGAACTATAAACAGAGTATCGGTAGTATGTTGCTGTTTGTTAAATGGATGAATAAATATGCATCCTTCTGTTTAAAAAATCTTTACTGCTGACTCCTTTAAATCAACAAATTATACTTGAAACTTTATAATTAGCAGCCTTTGTTCTAGTTTAACCTGTGGGGTTCTATTGGAGACCTTTTTATACTTCCTTTTGGATAACTCTTGGACTGCTGTTTGATTTATGGTGTTTGCAGAGTAGTTTCTGGTCTATCTCATCCCATTCCTCATCCCCATGTTTGTGGTGCCTTTTTCTGTGCTGCTCATTCACTTCCCTTAGTGTCATAACATACCACACACCCGGAATTGTGATCACATTAAAAGATGGATGGTAATAGTTCTCTTCATTTATATAGCACCTTTCATCCTGCACAGACACTACTAGCTTATTAAGCCACACAGACCTCTTACAAGGTGGAGGATATATCAAGTATCATTATCCCTGTTTCATAGTAGAGAGTGAGGCACAGGGGTTGATTGAGTTGTCTAATCTCATATGAAGGGTCTAATGGGAAAGCCAAGCCAGTTTGCTTTGACTCTCATTGAAGTTCCTTAACTGGCATTTAAGTTATAGATACACTTAAGTTCAAATTCACCTGGGTCTCTATTTACCAAAATCTAGTTCTTGACCGCTGAATTTTCTAAATGTGTCCTGGGGGCTGACTGCCAGGTGGGGGTGGGGTTGGGGGAGATGACCTCCTGGAGTGCCAGTGGGCCAGTATGGGAGAGCGGGGAGCAGCTGTACTCTTGCCTGCATGCTTGCACCTCATGGGTCCAGAGGGCTGCCAGGAGCCTTCCCTAGGTGCCTGGCAGGTGTGCTGGAAATGAAAACCTTCTTCTGTGGGATAAGCCTGTTCTGATGCAAAGGGAGCTGGTGGGCTCTAGGGCATCTGTGTGGGATAGGGTGGAGTATGGGAGGGATACTCATCAAAATGTCCAGAAGACCTGTGACTTGGGGAAATCACTCTGTTTTCCTGGGATACATTCTCCTCATCTAGACTAGGGGAAGCTGGCACTCCAGGCAGAGTACTTGAAGGGGTGTTGTCACAGTCAGTAGACATCCAGTTACTTCCATGAAATAAATTAACAATACCAAGTAAAGCAGTAAGAAAAGACAGCATTTACCGAGCACTGTACACCTCCTAGGAGCTGCACTTAATGCTTTACCTCCTAATCTAATTCGACTGTGTCCCCTCACTTCGGTTCTTTGAGGTGGAGGGAGTGAATTCAGTGTCATTTCAATTTCAAGAACCGTGCCCAGGATCACTGTGCCAGTAAGTGGTGTGATGGATATTTGAACCCCAGTCTGTCTCGGGGACAAGGTCTATAAAACTCTCTTCCACACATACACGTTTATTTTTTAAGCCTTGATCTTATACATTTTGTAGTACCTCACTGTCTTAAAGTGGACATTTTGGTCAGCTCTTTGTTTCTGGCTTGAGATCCTTGTATTCTGAAACAGATGATTTTTGCCTCCTTCTGTGTAGACACTTTCACATCAGTGTTTTCTTGAATCGTTGTGTTGCTGTTGTTTGCTAATTCTGGTCATAATTCTCTGCTTTGCATTTCCAGGTCATTAAAACACCAATGACCAGCCAGAAGACTTATGAATCTCTGATAGACTTCACCAAAGTCCTGGGAAAGCATCCTGTTTCTTGTAAGGTAGAGTATAAGTACCTCTGGAAGGGGGGTGGTTTTCCTTAGAACCGACTTATCTGGGGTAGAATTCTTCCATAGGAAGATGTGAAAGATGGGGCACCCTCACCTCAGGCCTGTCTGGGGGCTGTAAAGAGCAAACTGTGCTTCTTTTTTAGTTTGCCAGCAGGGGAGCCATACCCTAAGCCTCTCCCAGGGCTATCAGGTTGGTAGTTCGAATTCTGAATAGAGCCAGAGCTTCAGCTGAGTAGAAAACTCTGGATCTTGCTTTTGTCTGTTGATGGGCTGCTGTGTTTCCCTAAGTGGTTTTTGTTATACCATTGGCTTCAGCCTCTGCTGGACCTGGGGGAGCCAAGGAGTCTTTGCGTCGGCACAGTGCGGTGGACACAGCATTACAAACTGAACACCAGTGCCTCACTTTGGGAAAGAGCACAACAGGTGGTTAGGGAAATGAGAGAGACAGGAAGAGCCCGCTCCCCCAGGTAGGATTAATGAAGCTGTTTCTCAGGGAGTGTGGCATTGAGGTTTGGTTTTGTTTTTCATTAAGAAGCATAGCCGAGTGGGAAGCATGCCTCCAGGCTTTTTTCCCTCTTGGCAATACTCAGTTGTTATATGGGAAATGACCCCAGCTGCAGTCTCCTACTTTGTAGATCCCCTTCGGTCTCCATTTGTTGTTAGTTCCTCTTTAGTCCTCCCAAAAGTTAAGCACTGCACTTCTGCATGACTTGGTAATCTTCCTAAATGGGCAGTTGTGACGTGCCGTGCCGTTAACAGATTTTTATAAGTAGGCATCTACTTTTGTGACCACAATCTTTTTCAGTAGTTGTGGTTCTTCTTACAGTATGCTTTTGCTTTCTAAAATATTCTCCAGATTGAACTCACAGTATTGTAGTAACCTACAGAACCTACAGAAACTCCTGTTGTTCAGGAACATCTGAGTAAGTCATCTGTCGGTGCGGACTCCATAGCTTGAGAGAGCAGACTCCTGTGCCAACCCCCCCCTCACCCCCCCCCCCAGGAGTGTAGCATTGTTAAGGAGTCTCATTTTTTAACCCTTCCTTCCTTCCTTCCTTCCTTCTTTCTTTCTTTCTTCTTTCTTTCTTTCTTTCTTTCTTCTTTCTTTCTTTCTTTCTTTCTTCTTTCTTCTTTCTTTCTTTCTTTCTTTCTTTTCTTTCTTCCTTCCTTCCGTCCTTCCTTCCTTCCTTCCTTCCTTCCTTTCCTTCCTTTCCTTCCTTTCCTTCCTTTCCTTTCCTTCCTTTCCTTCCTTTCCTTCCTTTCCTTCCTTTCCTTCCTTCCTTCCTTCCTTCCTTCCTTCCTTCCTTCCTTCCTTCCTTCCTTCCTTCCTTTCTTTCTTTCTTTCTTTCTTTCTTTCTTTCTTTCTTTCTCTCTCTCTCTCTCTCTCTCTCTCTCTCTCTTCTTTCTTTCTTTCTTTCTTTCTTTCTTTCGTGGTTTTAAATTGTCTGCACTTAAACAAAATTCACATCAATAACCAGATGTTGTTTCTTACTGATTTGTGCTTTGTTAGTGGTGGAAAGTAGTAATGGTGTAAGAAAGAACATCAGGGGATCCCTGGGTGGCGCAGCGGTTTAGTGCCTGCCTTTGGCCCAGGGCGCAATCCTGGAGATTCGGGATCGAATCCCACATCGGGCTCCCAGTGCATGGAGCCTGCTTCTCCCTCTGGCTGTGTCTCTGCCTCTCTCTCTCACTGTGTGCCTATCATAAGTAAATAAAAATTAAAAATAAATAAATAAATAAAAAAGAAGTATGCTTCTTTAAAAAAAAAAAGAAAGAAAGAACATCAGTGTGTAGCAAATCAGAAGCTATATAAGAAGGTGAAAAGTGCAGGGACAGGCAATGATTATCTTTAGCAGCACAGTCATTAACTCATGGAGGGTGATGATCCATTCTTTGATTGGAGTGGCCCCGGGAGGTGCTGGGAGGGGAACTCTGATCTCATAAAATGGCCTGGTTACATCATTTCAGACTCTTTCCTGGGTGATACCTTAAAGCTTTTGGGTCAGTTATGCAGGTTCTCGATGAAGAGCCCAAATATAAGGCAACCACAAAGAACAAGGATCAGCATACTTTCCTGTAGAGCACCAGATAGTAATGTTTAAGTATCCACAGCCTCAGTTGTACCTACTCAGGTCTGCTGTTGGGGGAGGGGGCACCATAGCCCCCTCGCATTGGGGGTGCATGGCTGCGCTGCGGTGGAACTGTACAGAAGCCGGCTGGGGCCTGGATCTGGCTTAGAGGATCACAGTGGACCAACGCTCAACATAGCAGAATGACATTGATGTGCCCAGAATGTGTCTTTCTTCATAGACTTCTTGAGAGCGCAGTATAAAAAGGGTGAGATCATGGACTCTGGAGCCAGTGTAACTGGGATCAAATCTAAACATCTGTTAGCTGTGTGTTCTTGGGCAAGTTACTTAACCTATTTGTGCCTTAGTGTCCTCTCCACCATGTAAAGGTAATAATAGGCTGGCCTCATAGGGTTATCATAGGAGTAAATGGATTAATACTTGTAAAGTACATAGAACAATGCTTGGCACATAGTGCAGTAAATAAAATATATTTAATAAATGAATATAAAATGTACATAAAATTAAATTGCTTTATTGAGAGACTGTGTCTCTCTACGATTTACATACCAGTATCTTGAGAACATATGTGTGTCTGAATCGTCAATGGCATTGAATATTAGTAATGGGGGAAAAAAACTTTTGCCAGTCATCTTCTTGGCAAAATGCTATTTTATTCTAATGAGTGTACTACTTTGATTACTAGTGAGTTTGAATATTTTGTGAGCTTTAGCACTTTTTCGTTCCTGAGTTCTGTGACCTCTTTATGTGGATGATATTAATTGTATTATGTGTAATTGTGTATCATGATTGGGGCAGACGTTTTCCCTAGAGTACTTTCTGACTTCTAACCTTGTATCTGTGTGCTTCACGTACCCTGTCCTGAGTTTCTTCCATAAACTTTCTGAAGTTGAGAAGCACTTTTGCCCTAGTTATAAAGTCAGCATCATTTCATTAATATAGTTGTGGTTAAGCTGATAAAGCTGTTTTGCTCCTCTCTATGGGAGATAGGAGTAGGACAAGATCTCTGTTGGTCCAGAGTCAAAGGAGGTACAAAACCTGTGGCTGTTACTGCCACGTTCACACAGCATGCGGTCAGGTTAGCTCTAAGAGTAGTGTGTGAGGTAGGCCTTCTTTATTAATTATGTTTATGGAGTGCCTAGTGTGTGCTAGAAAGGGAACACAGGCTCAGGGCTAGAATGAGGATTTCTGCCTGCAGGAACATCACAGCCTTTGGTTAAAATTTACACCATTTACTTAGTGGAAATCAGTTTCACATAAATACCACCACAAAAATTACCAGCCTAGCCTGCCCCACAGATGCCCTCCAAAAAAACAGTAGATAGACTCCAAATCCCACAGCGAGCCTCCAGGAGAGATGATTAAGCATGTTAATGAGGAGGAAATCAATGAAAGGGGTGTGTAGTACAAGGGGGTCATCCAGGATAGAGAGGCTGAGGTGCCTTGCCATGGAAGGCCCAAGGTTCGTCAGGGCATTTCCTTGTCCTCCCTGGTACCATCCCTGGTGCAACCTCCTTGTGCTGTGTGCTAGAGCATGAGAAAATCCCAAGTAGCCCAAAAATGGCTCCAGGAAGCTCGAGAATTGGTGCTCCTGTGAAGATTATTATTCAAGATGGAGTACACTTTTTCTAGATTCCTGAAAGTGATGCAGGAGAGGAAAGTACTACCATTTGAATGTAGGGCACAGCATGGTGTGTGTTTTCTGATTTATCTTCACAATTTGTGGAAATTATTACTCCCATTTCACAAATGATGAAACTGATTTCAGAATGTCACAGTGTCAGAAACTATTAGAATTTAAGCCCAGACTGCTTGCCATCACTGCTGTGTTCTTTCCAGGGACCTCTCTGCCTCGATCTGCCTTTATTTCAGGACTCCTACAGTGGAGGCATCTAGGTTTGAGTTTTAAATTTTTTTTAAGTATTACAATTGTTGGATAAATTGTCCTGTATTATAGAAGTAGAGCTGTGCTGGTACTTCAAAAGAAGTTTTGAAAATGTAGAGCTTGATAAGTGTGGGTAATATGATGCAGAGTAAGAATGGCAGTCTGGTGACTTCACAAAAGAAAAAGTTCAGTGAAAATTCATTTGTCTCTTCTCTCTCCTAAAACAGGACACTCCTGGGTTCATTGTGAACCGTCTCCTGATACCATACCTCATGGAAGCAATCAGGCTGTATGAACGAGGTAGCTGTCTGGACCCGGGCCGGGAGCGGCAGGTCTTAGCTCTTGGCATGCTCACTGTCCTCGAGCAGGCCCTGTATTAATGGCTAGCCCATGCTTAGTGTGGAGGGAACCTGTTTTTTCAGCTTTGTGAATCAACCTCGTCCTGGACCCCGGAACCTTTGTCCTTGTGTTCCCCAGTTCCCCAGGGTTCCCTGCGAGGCCTCTGAGCCTCTGAGATGTAGCTCTGGAATGTGCCCCCCACTTTCACACACGCCCCCCATTACATGCGATTGCTCAGCCAGAGCAATTGCATAACCAGCCCGGATTTATATACTAAATCTCTGCTTTTGATTAAAAAGTTTCTTGTTTAAAATAATGTAAGTCACTAGACTGAGGGACCTTTAAATTTCCTTAAAGTTCTAAAATTTTGCTGTGACAGGTGATGGGAAGTGAGTGACAAGGCTGATGGTGACAGTGATTTCCCCATCCTTACTAAATGATGCCGATGCATTTTTTTTTTTAACCTTAAGAATGATCTCAAATGCTTTTTTTGATACTTGTTGATTTTACAAAGAATGATTTCCCCTGTTGTAGAAATATAAAACTTGGGATGTGGTCCAAGGTTATAAAATGGCATGCATCCTCCTGCCTACCTTCCCTACCACATTTCTGGAAAGGTAACTATCATGTCTGCTTCAAAGGCAAATAGGCTTTAATAGGACTGGATAAAAAGCAAGTGTAATTGTTTTCAATTACTTCATTCACAAATGCTTGGCTCCTGAGAATGTCATTTTTGAAACAAAATATTTACACCAGTTCTTCCAGAGAGATGAAAGCACATTTGCTTCCTCAAAATCTGCTTTAAATATTAAAACTTTTCTGTTTTATGGAAGCATTTGCCACACTTGTGTTCCAAGATCAAACCAGCACTTCTGTGTTTATCTATCAACAAATATGCCTAATTACACCTCAAAGAATGCGTGAAGCATTTTACCCTACTTTGAACGGCAGGGTTTTTTTTTCTTTTTAATGTAATGTTTCAGAATGTAGCATGTGGGTAATCCACCTCTTAATGTTTTTTTTTCTCACTGAAACATACTGTCACTTTGATATATTCTCAGATGTACCTTGTATCTGATTGTGAGTTGAAAGGCACTTTCTTGTCTTTTCCTCCCCTCCCACTGGCAGTGGTCCCTTTGACCCTCCATCATGTGCCCTGCCTCCCAGGGGACCATGTTCTTAGACCGCCCTTGGTGCTGCCCTGGACAGCACACCACTGCTCACCCCTCTGCCTCTTGCCCCATGGCTTCTCAGGGCCTGGGAGCTGGAGCATCTGCTATGGGAGCAGCTGGGGTGTCCAGGGTGTGGGTGCTGTTGCCCTGCAGACACACCATGGTCTGGACTCCATATGTCATACCTTGGGCTTCTTACCGTGTCCCTTTGCCACACCACTGCGGCCCCCAGTCTGGCCCACTGAGGGGGTGCTTCGATGTACACTCACCCGCAGGTCTCCATGTGCCTGCTCTGAGCAGCTGGCTGAACTGCATCAGTTCTGCTTTGAAACTCGAAGCTCTTCTGGATTCTTCCTCTCTTGCCTGCCATGTCTGTTTGTTCATTTGTCATGTTGTCCAGGATGGTGGGGAGACACTATGTACTGTCCCTACCCCCACACAGCTTGGGGAGTCTTGGGGTCCAGCAGCAGAGTCGTGCAATGAAGATACTCTGTGACTTTGGTTTTTTCCCCCAGCCTTTCCCAGACTTCTGCGGGGAGAACTTCTCCGTACAACACCATCTTGGTCAGTGTGGGCTTCTGTAACTCAAGTACCATAGACTGGGTGGCATATAAACAACAGTTATTTTTTACAGTTCCGAAGGCTGCAAGTCCAAGGCCAGGGTGCCAGATGGTGGGATTCTGGTGAGGGCCTCTGCTGGGATGCACACCACTGACTTCTCGTCATATTTTCACGGGACGGGGAGCAGAGAGGGAACAAGCTCTCCTGACTTTTTGAAGGGCTCTCGTTACCTCATGGGGCTCCACCCGCATGATCTCATCTAACCCCCATCACCTCCCAAAGGCCTACCCCTGTTACTACATGTTGGGGGTAGGGTTTTAACGTGAATTCCGGGGGCACATAACACTGTCAGCCTGGGAGGTGTGTGCTATATGTATTGCTTAGCGAAGTGCTGCTCTGAGTGGGGGAGGCCCATCAGGAGAATGTGTTGGCATCAGAGCAGAGTCACCTCTGTCATCACCACTCACACCCCCCAGGCAACTGAGCAGCTCTTAGAATGCTGGGGCCCGCACCAGTGCTGTTCACCAGAGCCACGGGGCATCTGGTGGCGCTTCATCTCCCCCTCGCCACTGCTCTCTGATGCTTTCAGCCTCATGGCTTCTTCCTCCTTGGACCTGCCTTCTGTCCTCATTCAGTGTGGCTTGCATTTGTTTGCTGTTAAACTGAGGCCTGGCTGGTGCAGTTGGTCACCCTTGTCCCTTTGAGGGCTCTCACCAGATCGTTGAGCAGGCTGGCACCCAGTAGCCACTTGCCCCCTGTCAGATGCCCACTCCCAACAGGTCCCACTCCCCACGCTGGTGGGGCCAGATGGTTAGCTCTTCGGAGAGGGCGAGGCTGGTTGCAGGCTCTGGGAGTGTCATTGCCTGTCCCCCAGTCACTGTGTGACCTCCTGTCATTCCTCTGCTCAAGACCTCTTGGGTGTTTCGGTTGTAGACTAATCCAAATACAGTTCGCTTACTGGGGAAGCTGCTCTTACTGCCAGTTGCCCCTGCTGTCGCCACGTACCTTACCCGCACTTTACTACAAGGTCCCACCAAGTGTCCTCAGTGTCCCAAGCTGGACATAATCTGTGTTACACTTTGGCTTTTCCTCAGGGTGATGGCCACTCTCCTCCCTGTGGCATGACGTGGCTTTTTTTTTTCTTTGCTGCTATACTGTTTTGCAGTACCTGGAAAGTATCTCCTCTTCCTGCATCCCAAAGTGCTTGTATAGGACAGGCACATAGGTGGCTGTTGAGAGGAATGGTGGCCCTGTGGTGGTTGTGATCCTTGTAGCTGCCGCCCAGGCTTCTTGTTAATACCAAAAATGGCTGGCAGGTGGTGCCAATGAGCCAGCCTAAGAAACACGTCAGGGCAGGCCCCAGGTCCCCACCCACCTTGCAGAAGTTCTGGGGGTTCATGAGGAAGCTTTTCATTGTTGTCTAGAGTTAGGGGCTCTTAACTGAAGAGAGGAGGGAGCCCCCATGAACCTCCTGAGGATGATGTAAAGTTCTGGTGCATGTTTTCTTTGGGACGCATGGTGTATTCTCGGCGAAGTGCTGGACTCTAAACAAGTCTAGAAATTATTGGTCTAAAACACATACCATCTTTACTCCCGCTTGGCATACCAGTCTGTGTGTTTTATTTCTCCCTCCTTTTGCCTCTCTTGCTCTGTAGTACTCAGAATTTTTAGGGTTGCTGACTTTGTAACACTGCTTAGATTTTTTGTTGTTGTTGATCTGTTTTATCTTCATATTATTTTTTGAAATCAAATAGTCTTCAAGTGAGTCACCGAATCTGGAATTACGGAATTGACTTTAGGGTTCATTACTTGTCCTTGAATATAGATTTAGTTAAATGGCTTTAGGTAAGAAATCTCCCTGGGATCCTGTATTCTAATGAAAGGAGGCAGACAGTCCACAGTAAATGAACCAGTCGGTAATGTGTTTGGTTGCGACCAGTAAGCCAGGAGAAAGATAAAATGAAGAGGATGGCGGGGGTCCTATCCTGGAGTTCTTACAGTTGCTAGTTTCTATGCAGGGAGGGGGCAGGGTGCTCTGATGAGGTGACACCCGAGCAGAGAGGCCTGTGGGAAGCAAATGTCAAATGTTGGAGGAGGGAGGACACCAGGCACAGGGAGCAGCAGGTGCTGGGCCGGTAGTGGGGTGTGCTGGCTGGCCATTTAGCATTCTGGCTCCAACTGCATAGAAGCCTCAGGGTCAGATGAAATCCTCTGAGCAGAACCCACTTGCCAGTCGCTGTGTTCCTGCTCATTTCTCCTTTGCTCATGCTGTTCCCTCTGCTTGGAATGCTTTTCTTGCCTATTCATCCCTTGGGATTCTCTTCAGCCTTCAGGGCCTGGGCCTTAGTGGGTAGTTTTGGTGAAACGTTGGCACTGTTAGTAAATCTCTCCACCTTTGCTCACACAGAGGCTTGTGAATCTTCATGAATCTTCTGCACTGGTGTACATATGAGTCCTTCCCACTCTTATCACAAGTACTGGAGTGCTTGTCTTGTTTTTCTCTGTCTTATCCTAAGTCTGTGGTGCCTGCTATGGAACAGATATAAATTAAAGTTGAATGAATGAAGGATGTCACTTGCAGCTGATGTATATGATGATTTTTGCTCTTTTTGCTTTCTTATGGCCTGAAACTCAAATCGTGATTCTCAGCATCCTCTGGTTGACTAATTAGTGAAGCATTAATAATGTCACTCATAAGAAATAATCTGTTGGTATTTTAATCACCTTCAAATGTACTTCATATGCTTTTTAAAAATATAGTCTTGGGGTGCCTGGGTGGTGCATTTGGTTAAGAGTCCGACTCTTGGTTTTGGTTCACATTGTGATCTCAGGTCATGATTTCAGGGTCATGAGATGGAGCCCTGTGTCGGCCTTCACGCTCACCACAGCATCTGTTGGGATTTTCTCTTCCTCTCCCACTATACTCTTGCTCTCTCTAAAATAAATCAAAATATATATAAAATCTTTATAGATGTTTAAGACTATTCCTCATGCCTAAGAATCTGAAATATGTTTAGGTATGAAGTTCTCTTTGAAGTTTTTCTCCTTTTATTTAGTAATTGACCATTTCTTTATGCTTTGGAGCAAAATTCTTGCGGATCACTTGTTATAGACCATTCCTATTCCTGATTTTGGAGAAAAGGAACAGGTTCTCTAAAAGACTTCTTGTGGCCCCAGAACATAATAGTTGAGGGTAAAATTCTAGGGAAGAAGCACATTGGCTCTTGTCTGAATCTGCTAAACACACTTTCAAACTTGAGTGGCAATTCTAAAGCAGATTTGGGCTTCTTTTTAACTTTTATTTTGACTAAAGGGTTGATATGAGTGTGACTTCAGAGGAATACTCATTACTTGTAAAACCAAGAAAGCTGGAAAAGAAAAATATGCATGGGGTGCTTGAGTGACTCAGTAGGTTCAGCATCTGACCCTTGATTTTGGCTTAAGTCATGATCTCAGGGTCATGAGATCCAGCCCCATGTTGGGCTCTGTGGTCAGCAGGAGTCTGCTTGAGATGCTCTCCCTCTCCCTTTGTGCTTCCCCTTGCTTGCTCTCAAATCTCTGAAAGAAAAGAAAAATATGCATATAATACATATAAACATATAAAGCTTAGTTCTTTCCTACGTTAAAGAAGTCCATTTGTCAATTAAAAAAATATGCTCTAGCTTTAAGGGATGTTGTAAATTATTTTAGAGTTGGAAAATCCCAATCCATTAAAAATAACTAATGTTTCTAGACCATCAGGGTCTTCTCTCCCCATGAACACAGTAGCAGTACTCTAGAATTCACCTCACAGAATAGCCTGGTGGTGGAATAGCTTTGAAAATCTTGTGATCTCTTTGGCATGTACCTCTGAGATGAAATCTTATCATAGCCAGAAGCCCTAACTTTGGATGGTTTTTGAATGTGCAAATTTGTAAAATTCTGTGAATTCTAGGACTAACAGTATGACAAGGACAACTGTAGGAAGGATGGTGATGGTTCCATGCTGCCCTCTTGTCCGTAGGTGACGCATCCAAGGAGGACATTGACACCGCTATGAAGCTGGGAGCTGGGTACCCCTTGGGCCCATTTGAGCTTCTCGATTACGTGGGGCTGGATACTACAAAGTTCATCATGGACGGTAGGAATTGGAATTCTCTCTTGTCTGTCTTTAATGGAATTGAGGTAGTCTCAACTGTGAATTATAATGCCTATTTAAAACAAATCACCAGGGGACTCAGTAGACTTTCCAAAGTTCTGCCTACCAGCTTAAAGATTCAGGTTAAAAGATGGCAAGAAAAAGGAAAAACGTGATTGCCTGGTGTCTCCTCACAGGGTCTTATTTTTAAGTTGTTTCATTTTGAATTAGAGACTCACAGGAAGTTTCAAATACAGCACAGCCAGGTCCCGTGTACCCCGTCCCTGGTTTCACCATAATGGTTCCACAGGATCACAACCACACTGGCATTCTGTCCTTTTGTGTGACCTCCACTTGAGCAGAGGTCTTCTACATCCCTTTAAAGAGAACAGTGTGTCTAGGTTACTCTAGTGGCTCTGAGACAGTACAGGTAGGTGTGAAAATGGCACTGTTGAGGTTGAGCGTAGCTCCTGCTGCCGTGTTTCACAGAGGACGCTTGATCTGCGAGGAGCAAGGCGGCTTCTTACTGAAGCATGAACTTTTGTATTTTATGAGGATGCAAAATGCCAGTGGTCGCAAATTCAGATTTTTAACGTGTGTTCTAAAAGTTGCTTCACGGGGCTAGTAGTGGTCCAGCCAGCAGATGAACTGGTTCTGTTTTGTCCTTGGACTGCGGGTATCAGCAGTTTCCAGGCGGAGACGGGCTGAGCAAGCAGGCCGGGGAGGGGCGCTGAGCCCCGGCTCAGCTGCTTCGGGGTGCCCCGGCCGTGCCAGGCCGGCCTGCCTCTGCCTTTGCCACGGTGGCCTGCTGGCTCGCGCACATCACAGTAGGGACCCCTCTCCCCAGCCGTGCCCCCAGCCTTGCCCCGGGAATGCTGAGAGGTAAAAATAAACCCAGCACCTCATCCTCAGCCCTTTTTCCTCCTTCCAATAGGGTGGTATGAAATGGATCCAAAGAACCCCCTGTTTCAGCCCATCCCGTCCTTGAATAAGCTGGTAGCGGAGAACAAGTTTGGCAAGAAGTCTGGAGAAGGATATTACAAATACAAGTGAGGCGCAGCTTCTCTGGCTCCGGGAGGAACCCCGCAAGCGCATACCAGCAGCATCCCCAAGTGCCCGTGGGAATGTTCTTTGGTCAGATGTTCCCCCACACAGCACAGTCTGTTCGATGTGCATTTTGATTGTAATCTGTCTGAAGTAATTATTTACACTCGTTATCATAGCAGATTCCTCCATTGAGAACTAATTCCCTTTTTTAGTCTGTGCGTTTCTGTGTATTTTCTAAAAAGCTTTACGCCCTTGGTGCCTTGGAGCAAACATTTCTTTTGAACCTTACCATTTTCGTAAAGAATTGCCTGGATTGATTCACTTGTGAAGGGGACAGTGCTTCCTCCGAGTGCATGCTGTGTTCACCATGGCCACACGGGCGAGTCCTGAGCCATTGGACGCGTATGTGGCCTGTCTGTGAAGTGCTGCAGGGAGCAGCACCTGCGTCTTGCCTTTCTGAGAACATTTGCTACCTGCAGCTTCAAGCCTTACCCTACATTTTGGGCACGACCTAAAATGTCATGTCTTTATTCAGCTCATGCTGTTGGATTGGTGGGAATACCTCCCATGTACTTGGTTCGCAGGGAGAGGCTTCATTCATATCCAGAATCTGAATGATTATTGTCTGACTCTTTTTTTTTTTTTTTCATGAGAAATCATTGCTGCAGACTGCCTGTAAATTGATTCTAATAAAATGCAATCTTTTAATATGTGAAAATTTGAATCAAAATAAACATATATAATTTAAAATTGTAACATGCTCGAATGGTTGCAAAAGTAAAGGTTGGTAATTTAGGCAAAAGCTATGCCCCATCTTCTTTGGTCCTATTGTTAGTATATTTTTTCAAGTGACCGCAGCAGGGAAGGCATTTACGTAGAACCTTCCTGCAGCTGTCACTCTGCAGATTTCTTACCAGTAAAGCAATAATAATGGCACAGAAAACAATTTTTTAAGGAACATCTGGTTCTTTTTTGCCAACAAAGAAAAATAGTGTAACATAAGCTTCTTTTAATCATTGGCTTGAGAAAGTGTCTTCCAAGATAGAGTTTTGAAGCTGGAAAGACATCAGAGACCCCTCAAGTCCGGTGGCCTCAATAGAGGGCTTGAGTGACGTGCCTAAGGTAGCAGACCTGGGTCACAGCAAAATAGCAAGTTGGAAAACCCAACAACCTTTCAACAGGACTGTGCCCAATATGGCCATCCTTGTTTGGTGTCCTGGGTCACAGGGTTAATGGTTGAGAGATTCCCCCCTGCAACCCCCCCATTTCATGGTTGATAAAAGGGAGCTTATTAATCTTTTTACTGACTCTAACTATAGCATCATGGGAAAATAATACGTTACATACATTTGTACCACATATAGAACCTGGTTTAGGAAACTTTTAGGTTATTCTTATAAAACATTTCCTAACGAAAGAAAGGAAGCACCTGTGAGGCCACCACCGTTTGCCTTACTGAAGTCCCCTGTGGTCGCACAGCCCCTGCTGCTCTCAGGCTGCTTCTTGACCTTTGACAGGAGCCCTGGGCTTACGAGGGAACTTCATTTCCTCCTCACTGTGACTGGAGTGCCCGGAGGACAGGGGCCCTTGTCCTGGAAATGGCAGGACTCTCTCTCCACCATCAAATTCCAGGGGAGAGCGAGCGAGCGAGCGAGCTTGGTGATGTGACCACCGCGGCCGGGATGTGGGGCTGGGGTCACGGTGGCCCTTTCCTGGCCGAGGTGTTTAAGTGCACTTCTCGCCTACCAAAAGGTCGGAGAGTGTGGCCTGTGAACATTCTTCATTTTCAAAAACCCTGTCTCCTACGTGATGTTTGGGGCCAGGGAAGAGTTGTGAACATCCTGTCGAATGTGGGAGTCCCGCGCTCCTGGTCTCTGCGCTCCCCGCTGGCCCGGCCGGTCCCCCCCCACCCCCCCCCGACCCGGCGGAGAGGGCGGGTCGCCCCAGGTCCAGGTCCTCAGGTCCTCAGGTCCTCAGATCCTGGCGTGGGCCCGATGCTGGCTGCACCGGTGTTCACGGACTAGGCCTTAGCAGGAGCCGGGGCGGGGGCGGGGGGCGCTGCTGCCGGGCAGCCCTGGGGCAGGAGCAAGGCAGGAGAGGGCAGGTGGGCAGGGCCGCAGGGCCTGGCCTCCCCGCTGCTGCTGCTGCTCCGCCCCGTCCTTCCTCCACAGCAAGCGGGGACCTTTGATGGGATCCGGAAAGTAGCTACCAGGTGTTAGGTCAAGAGGATGCTTGTTTCCCCGTCTCTCCTGTACCCCCCCCCCCCCGTGATAGTTTTATTTCTAGAATAGAAATGAACATCTGAGATGAAAAAGAAAACCACACAATTGCTGAAATGGCAGGCCCAAGGCAAGGCCCTGAGCTCCGAGCTTAGCCGTCCCCCTGGCCCGCAGTCGGGGTTAGGGCGGAGTCCTGTGAGCCCGTGCGTGCTAATTGAAGAGGTCTTTTCCTTTTACGATGTTATTTGTTCATACATGAGAGAGGCAGAAAGAGCCGCGACACAGACAGAGGGAGAAGCAGGCTCCCTGCGGGGAGCCCAATGCGAGACTCGATCCCAGGACCCCGGGATCACACCCTGAGCCCCCCAGGTGCCCCGAAGAGGTCTTTGTAAAGTTGAAGCTGTGGCCCTTTAATGTCTGTAAGATTCACTCTTAGTTTCTTTGGGGAAAACTGTTGGCTGACGCCTGTTGACATTCATCCAGAGGTGTATTTCCAGTCTGGGGCTGTTGGGTGGTGCGGCATGGGGGGAAGGTGGCTCTGGGAGCCCAGAAACCTCTGTGTAAACATCTGGCGGTACTAAACGATTCCCCTGTGGGTGCTGCTGTGCAGTAAGCTCTCTGGCTCTTCAGCAGGTCAGCTTTCACAAGGCCGAGGAGGCCCAGCCACCCACCCTTGGGGAGGTTGGGGGGAGTAGATAGAGCTCGTAGGTAAGCACCAGCTTAGATGACGTATGCGGATTACCCTTTTTTTTTTTTTTTAAGATTTTATTTATTCATGAGAGAGAGAGAGGCAGAGACACAGGCAGAGGGAAAAGCAGGCTCCTTGTGGGGGGCCCGATGCAGGACTCTATCCCAGGTCTCCGGGATCACGCCCTGGGCTGAAGGCGGCCCCGAACCATTGAGCCTCCGGGGCTGCCCCATGATTACGCTTCTCTGTTGGTTTGCAAGTCGTCCTTCTCACACATTTGAAATAAGCTTTTGTCTTGTCTCACCTCGATTTTAATCCCCGTAACATTTCAACCTACAGAACCGATGAAGTCTACCAAAAGTAGGAGGGTGCAGCTGGAATTTTGTGGGGCTTGTTTTCTTGGAAATAGGTATTGATGCTACAAAAATAGTAACTCAGAGATGCTTTGAACAACGGAAGCATTGCTGTACTCTCAACACACGTGTTTGGGTAAATTGTATTTTTTTTTAAGATTTTTAATTATTCATTCATGAGAGAGACAGAGAGGCAGAGACACGGGCAGAGGGAGAAGCAGGCTCCATGCAGGGAGCCCGACGTGGGACTCGATCCCCGGTCTCCAGGATCACGCCCTGGGCCGAAGGCAGGCGCCAACCGCTGAGCCACCCAGGGATCCCCGGTAAATCGTATTTTTAAAATCGGTCCACGGCAGAACAAATTTCACCCACTGGAAGACGGAAAAAGCCCATCACGGATCCTAATCCTATTCAGTGTTTCATTTGAAATCAGCAAGCAGCTCTGCGGCGGGACAGTCAGTGCCCACGGTGCCTTCCGCAGGCCGCACCCTGCCCCGCCCTGCCCCGCCCTGTGCCCAGGCGGTGGGGGGAGGGCCTCGCCTCCTGGGGAATGTGCCAGAATGGGCAAAATGGTGCAGCGGGCTCGGGATTGTTGAGGACCAAACGGGATGATGGATGGCGAATGTCCGGGCACCCCGCCAGCAGCACGGGCTAGTTGTGACCCCACGTCCCCCCTCTCTGGCCCGTTTGTAAGGGGAAGTTCCCGAAGACCTATGGGCTTCCCGAGTCCTGAACACTGGGCCTCCGGGAGAGGGCTGAGCGTGGAGAACCGGCCCCGGTCTCCTCCAGGAGCCGGGAAGCCGTCGCGGCCCCTGGGTGAAGAGGCGCCCGCCGTTGTCCCGTGGGAGCCACAGGCCGCCGAGGACCAAGGCCCCAGCGGACAAGCGCGCGCCGCGGCCCAGCCCGTGCCCTGCGCGGCGGCGGGAGCGGCGGGAGCTGAGCCCGGGCCCGCGGCTCGGCCCTCGGTCCGCCAGGTGTGCTACCGCCGTGTGCGACAGCAGTTTGCGTGCGCCTCCAGGTTTTTACACTGAAGACGAATTTGCTTTAAAAACACTCAAAAGGTTTGTTTGTTTTTAAGGGAATAAGCTGCATAAATGTCATATCTGATTGCAGAAATCACAGCACAATTCACGAGCAAAACGAAAGCCCCTCGGGCTCTGGGGTTCAGGCGCTTAGTTCCCGACCCTCACCCCGTGAACCGAGGGGGGTTGTTTCCCGGGTGTAGCTCAGCGTGAGGCCTCAGCGCTTTCCTCTAGATGCGTTTGCTGGCACATTCCAGCGGAGGATGTCGGCCTTCTGGGGCAGGCAGGTGTCAGGAAAACCCGGAATAGGAAGAGAAGAAGTGCGCCCTGCGACCCCTCCCTGAACAGCCACCGCACTCCGAGGTGGGAGGGAGGCTTAGGGACGAGGGGACACGGCCCGACACCGGTGCGGGGGGAGGGAGACCGGGTGCGCCCGAGGCCTCCTGCCCGGGGACGGCCCCGCGGGCCTTCCTGCGCCTTCCTGCGCCTTCCTGGGCCGCGGGGCTCGCGCAGACGGGCGGGAGCTGGTCCGGGGGGCGGAGAGGCCCGGGCCTGGGAAGCCGCCGGCCGGCCCAGCGCTCGGCCCCCTCGGCCCCTCGGCCCCGCCCGGAGCTGCGCTGCCTCCCTGGTGCCGCCCAGGGGAGCCCGCCCGCCCGGGGAGCCTGCGGGGCCGGGCCCGGGCGCTCGCCTTGCTTTGGGGCCTCGCCTCCTCCCCGTGGGAGAAGAGCCCACGGCGGCGCGGGACGGAACCCGGGTCCCCCCGGCTCACCTGCCCAGCCGAAGTCGGGCTCCGCCGGCAGCACGGAGGGGGAGGCGGCGAGGGAGCCTCTCCCCCATGCCCGGAGGCGGCCGCAAGGGTGGATTCCCCTCCACGACCTTGCGGGGCGCCCTTGCGGGGCGCGGGGTCGCCGCCCTGCCTCTGCCGGGACGGGAGCTGCGGGGCGCAGCCCGCAGGGGGCCCGCCCAGGCCCGGTTCTGGACCCTGGACTCTGGACTCCGCGTGTTCCCGATCTTCGGTCTAAGACAGGTTGTCGGTTAGTCCCGGTTACCAGCGGCTTCCGAGGGCGGAAGGAACAATGCTCGCACGTCCTGCGGCCACAGGAGATGCAAAACCAACCCCTTATCCATGTTGGCGACAAACGAGAAGCCCGTTCGCAGGGGGGTGCGTCTGTGAGTCCTTTCCTGGGTGCGGGCGGCCCCGGAGGACTTGACCGAGACCGTGCCTCGTGCTTCCCTCTCGTGCTTCCCGGGCAGCCCGACCTCGTGTGTCTCTGCATTTTGCCTCAGGGGCCCCCGAGGGCCTCCTCAGCCCGTCCTCCATCTCCCTTCCTCTGTTAACCACTTGAAGAAGGTTAAGGTGAGTGAAACCAGACACTGAGATAAATTATCACCGACGTCAGCGTGTGTTCACATATGAGAACAAAAGAAAGGAGGAACCCCCACCCTTTTTGTTTCTTTTTAAAGATTTTGTTTATTTATGGGAGACAGAGAGAGGCAGAGACACAGGCAGAGGGAGAAGCGGGCTCCCTGCGGGGAGCCTGAGGTGGGACTCGGCCCCAGGACCCCGGGATCTAGGCCCTGACTCAAAGGCAGGTGCTCAACCACTGAGCCACCCGGGGGCCCCCAAGCCCCCCGTGTTTGACAGCCCACTCGCGGAGAGGATGCTCGTGCGTGAGAACACGTGCAGATGGTCAAGAGCCCGACAAAGCATAAAGCCTCTTTCCTCGGGTCTAGCCCGTTGGCAGGTGCTCGGAAGCAACGTTAGGCCAGTGGGCACAGGATCATTTCTTTGTTACCAGCTTCCTGCCCCCCACAGGCCCGCTGATGAGACACATTAGCATCGTGTCTTCAACAGGAGCAAGCCAACAAGCAGCTTTCACTTGAGTTCTTCAAGTTTTACTAAAAATTATTACTTCTATATCACCTAACACGGAGAGTTTGAACTTGGGTTGCTTCATGCCAGCGACGTGTATCTCAGATGGCAGGTCCTGGCGTGCCCTTCCTCGTTCCTCGTGCGAACGGCTCCTCGTTGCACAGCGAGATCATGCGGGTTTTCCCACCAAGGGCCGCGCGAGTTTAGCGCCTTCCGGAGCGGCCCCGCGGACTGGTGGCCCGCCCTGCCGACCGCCTTACTGTGTCCCGTAGTACATTTACAGTCGCATCTTTCCAGTAGTATTAAGATGCTCAGCTGCAGCCGACTATTTAGTTTCCACTAAAAAGCAGTTCAGATTTTTGCGTATGTGGGTATCCCTAGAAGTTAGGTGGATTTCTTGGCAGTACGTATCACTAACATATAGCAGATGGTTCGCGTGTACGATATAAAGATTTGGTATTTGTATATATTGTGAACTGATCAGCATGAGCCTGGTTCCCATCACCATCGCCATAGTTACAGGTTTTTTCGTGTTGTGAGAATTTTTAAGATTCTCTTAGCAGCTTTCAAATACGCATTTATTAACTGTAGTCACATGCTGTACGTTGCATCCCCAGGACTTATTTTTTGAAAGATTTATTTATTAGAGCACAAGCAGGGGGAGGGGCAGAGGGAGAGGCGCAGTCCCCGCTGAGCTAGGAGCCCGACGCGGGGCTCCATCCCAGGACCCTTGAGATCATGACCTAAGCCGAAGTCAAGATGCTTAACCCACTGAGCCACCCAGGCGCCACCCCTCTCCAGGCCGTGTACCTGGAGGTTTGTACCTTTTGACCCTCCTCACCCATTCTTGCCACCATCCCATCCCATCCCACCCTCTTCCCCATCCTCAGGCCACGACCAGTCTGTTCTCTGTATCTGTGAGCTCAGGACCCCGGGATCACGCCCTGAGCCGAAGGCAGATGCTCAACCACTGAGCCACCTAGAAGTGAGATCATGCAGTGATTGGCTCTGTGTGGTTTATTTCAGTTAGTGTAATGCCCTCACAGGTTCTATCCAAGTTGTTGCAAATGTCAGGACTTCATTTTTTCTTATGGTTGAATGGTAGCATTCCATTGTGTCTGTTGTACCATATTTTCTTTATGTACTTTTCCATCGATGGATACTTCGGTTGCTTTCATACCTTGGTTATTGTAAATAGTGCTGCAGTGAATACGGGGGTGCATGTAGTTTTTTGAATTGGTGTTGTCTTCAGAAATGGAATTGTTGCATCCAGTATAGTGGTTCTTTTAATTTTTTGAGGAACTTCCACACTGTTTTGCACAGTGGCTGCACCAATTTCCATTCCCATGAACAGTGCACAAGGGCTCCATATCCTTACCAACATGTTATTTGTCTTTTTGATACTAACCATTCTAACAGGTGTGAGGTGGTATCTCCTTGTGGTTTGATTTGCATTTCCCTGCTGATTATGATATAATGCATCTTTTCATGAGTCTGTCGGCCATCTGTTAAGTCTCCTTTGGAAAATGCCTATTCAGGGATCCCTGGGTGGCTCAGCAGTTAAGTGCCTGTCTTCGGCCCAGGGCGTGATCCTGGAGACCCGGGATCGAGTCCCACGTCCGGCTTCCTGCATGGAGCCTGCTTCTCCCTCTGCCTCTCTCTGTGTCTCTCATGAATAAATAAAATCTTAAGAAAAAAGAAAATGCCTATTCAGATCCTCTGCCTATTTTGTAATCAGTGTTTGGGGCTTTTTTCTATGGGTTGCTGGAGTTCTTTATATAGTTTGGATATTAACTCTTTATAGAAACTTAGAAATTAGGTTTTACAGGGCAGCTCTTGACATTCCCCAGGTTTTTATGTATGAAAGATAATATCCTGTGGCAGAAGTAGTAAATGTAATTTGTAGAACAACTACTATGTCATGTGGAGCATTTAAGTTTCTCTTTTCTGTCAGAACCATGCATTACTCCTCAGGATTTTTCTTCTTTAAAAGGAAAGCCACACAGACATCTTGTTATTGCTCGCAGGCCCTTGATTAGAGGTTTCCATGTTGTCTCAGCCTTAGACCAAACTCCGGAGGAAAAAAATTATTGTATTTAGGACAGCTGTAGTCACGAAATAGTTCAAAGGCCCCTTCGAACAGCTCAACAGGTAGTTGCCAGCAACCTTAGCAACCACACAAACTAAAACCAGGAGGAAAACACCCTTTCATAGGAACCAGCATGCCAGCTGTGGCCTCAGAGGAAGGCTGGGCTCCAAGAGAGGCTGACCCATCCTCCTCCTCTTGGCACACAGTTCAGCTCTGAGCTTGCAGCAAACGGAGCCAAATCACTTCCAGATCAAACAGAGGCAGAAGCAGAGGCGCGTTCCTCTGCCCGCAGATGCCCCAGGATGACTGTCCTTGGGCCGTACCGCTCAGGGACTCGCGACTCTCCCTGCCCACACTGCTGCCTGCAGCAAGCAGCGTTTTGGTAGGGTGGGCCAGCCAGGAGTGAGCACTGAGCTGTGTGCCATCCAAGGATCTGGGAGAAACACATTATTCTAGAGGGAACTCTTTAGTTTTCTCTAAAACTAGAGGGGTACCAAGTTGGTGGAAGGAATAACTGGCTCAGAGGTCCCAAACAGTCCGTCTTCAACATTGTTCAACCCCTTGTCTGATGTTTACTCATGTTTTATGTCATAAAAATGTAGAGGAACTACTGAAGTAGAGAGGACTTGAGTGGGCTTTGGCAGCTTTCCATTCTCAGCTTCGTATCCTTGCTCATACTTGGAGAACAGACTATTATTTTGTTTTGTTTTGTTTTGAAGAGACTATCATTACGCAGTTTCCTTCTAAGATCCAGGGGAGCCAATCACTGTTGGCATAAGTCCTCCCCACCCCCCTAAAAGTAACCCTTAACTATTACCTCCTACACCATTTTGTTTGGACTTTCTAGTTAATTCCCAGCAAAAGCTTGAATGGCAGCATTAGACCATTTGGTTCATGTACATTAAGAAAAGTCAGATGATTTTCAAATGAATATGAAACCTAACAAGTAGGTCTCCTCAACATAATAGTTTTCCCTGGTTCAAGTTTAGGAGTAAATGATGAGGAATTGGAGAGGTTCCAGAGGATAGTAATGAAAATGATTAAAGGGCTGATGATGAAAGGTTCAAGGAGTGGGGATCACTTAGCCTGGAGAAGAGAAATTGGAGGGGTGTGATTTAATGGCAATCTTCAAGTACAGTCGGTGGAGGGTTATTACAAGTATGGCATCCAGCTGTTCCCCAGCTGTACTGGAGATTGGGAAAGGGAAACCAACTACAATTTCAGCAAGAGATTGAAGTTAGATCAGTGCTATCAGTAGTTCTCAAACTAGTTCAAGTTCAATACTCATTTTTTTAAACTTAAAGTATAGTTTTTGGGACACTTGGATGGCTCAGTCAGTTAAACATCTTCCTTTAGCTCAGGTCATGATCCCAGGGTCCTGGGATCGAGCTCCACATCGGGCTCCCTGCTCAGCAGTGAGCTTGCTTCTCCTCCCTCTGTGATCACTCTCGCTCTCTCTCAAGTGAATAAAATCTTAAAAAAAAAAACAAAAAACAAACCCACAACCTTAATATACAGTTTTTGCTAAATCAGATACTGACTTCTATACTAGCCTAATAAAAGCCTAAGAGAAAATTATGGAATACAACTAAAAATTGGGAAAATGTAAACTTTTGGGAGGTAAGTGGGAGTTAAGGCCTTTTTTTAACATAGGGACACCTTGCTTTGGGGGGTCCCAAAGCACCCCAGAGAGTGAGAACAGATGAGCTCTGATGATGAAAAATGACCTGTACACTTACTGGTGGCTGGAGTCCGTGAGGGCTGTCTGGGGTGCTGAGGGGGAAGAAGAGAATCACTCCCATCTGAATCCTGGTGACAGTCTTCTTCCCATTGGCCCCCTTTTATGTCTACACCTGGAGAGGAGGAGGTGGTGTCCAAGTTGTGCAAGTCCCTTTGAGGACTGTGTCTTGGAGACAGGGGAAGGCGCCCCCCTCTGATGTGGACAAGCCAGTTCGGGCCTGGCCCATGGATTTTAGTTCACCACTACTAGCTCCAGATTATCAAGAGCTTCACTCTTTAAAGAAAGGACACATTGTTTTTAAATGTTTTATTACAAAGCTTCTTTTAAAAAATGCTCAGCACGTTAACTCAAACTGGAATGACAAACGTTAGATGGCAGTTTGGGGCAAAGGCTGTGCCTTGTTATTTAAAAAAAAAAATGGGTACATCAATGCTCATTTTAACAACTGGCATAAAATCCCACTAATCGGCTAATAAAAACAGATACAAATACAGAACATTTAAAGTAATAACAATTCAAGTGCTGGGCTTTTTACAACAAGGGGGTGAAAAAGGAAAGAAATGAAAATTCACTGCAAACCGGCCTGCTGAAAGTATGGGTTAAGGTTTACCATTTAAACAAAGGAGATCAGAAAAAATAAAATAAAATGAAATAGGACTGCCAACTGCTACCAACAGGATGGGTTTGGCTGTTCCATTTATTTAGCTCTATCAAACACCTTACAAAGACAGAGGCCACTATTTGTTACAAGTAATTCACAGAGAAGCCACTTGTCCAACAAGATACCGCTCAAAAAAGGGCGGCTTCTTTTCATTTTTATTTCAACTTTTCCAGATCTTTGAATTTTACTCAAAAGCTCATAGCTAGCAAAATATACAACAAGAGAGTTTAAACTAAAAAGTGAAAATTTAAAAAAATTCAAGTTTAAAAAAAAAAGCAAATAAGATTGATTCTTTTGCACTGTTAAATAAAAGCCTTAGGAGAAAGGAAGAGGGAAAAAAAAAATGAAGACAGAAACAAAGCGGGAACTCTTCCACAAAGTCCCCCACTGGGATGCTGATGGATGTGCTGGCTGCCCAGTTGCTCCTGGCAGGCAAAGTAGCCAAGTTACTGTCCTTGCCAAAAGGTTACAGGTATGGACGCAAGATGCTCTGGGAAGTGCGCGCACAGAGGAGGGGGACAGCTGCTCGGCCTGCTAGCATTCTCAGGTGCTTTGTACTTCTCATTTAGGAAACCTTTTATGCTTTATTTTGGAACTTGGCTCTTGCAGTAGATGAAAGGGGGTTTGGCAGTGATTGTCTTTATGGATCAGCGTCTCTAGCGGTGACCTCAGGGTGAAGGTGGTGTCAATTCTCCGTTGGGGTCGACTGGGCAAGCCCTGGAGACAGTCTGGGTTTTCAACAAGCTTCCATCTCCAGAAGAGGTCCCGGGGTCGCTGCCTTGGCTTTGCACGTTGGGAATGAGTTTCGTTTTCCACCTCAAGAAGGAACAAATGAAATGTTGTTAATGTGCATTTGTCATAGGCCTTTAGCCTCTGTGGCATACAGCACGTGTCTTAAGATCTCTGCACTTAATAGTCCACTTTTTTGATTTGGTGATGGCTAAAATGATAGCCTTGTGGTAGCCCCACATCTTCGGACCACGTTAGAGAGTAAGTCTACTTTACTGAAATTTTGCTTTGGTTCCATGGATGCGTATATGTGCGCACAGGGAGGCGGAGTGCATTAACCCTTGGGTGCTGGCAAAGCGCATGGTGGGTGCAGAGCAGTATTAGGCCCGTTAGCACTCTAGCGACCTGGTAGCTCTTCTTACCATTAATGCAACTACTATAAACACTGTCCCTCAAGAGGACTGATGGAAACTGTGAAGAATCTATGCATACAGGTAGCTACCGAAAAAAACAAATGGGAGCAAATCAGCCACAGAATGCTGTCAACTGAGGAGGTCTGTAATGCCCATTTCAATTCCTATTCTTTGGTAAAGCTAACCTTTCCCTATTTAGCAGGGGAACACATGCTACAGCACTTTGGTGGTTGAAATTTCAGCAGGGTACAGAGCCTTCACACAGGAAAATCAAAGAGCTAAGAAGGAGCAAAGTCTGGCCCAGAGTGGAAGGCACCTCACAGATCCCTATTTACATGTACTCTTGCAGCACAGATTTTCAAAGGTTGGGTCCAAGCTGCTCTTCCGGATGAGGAATGGCCTTGCACCCCTGGGCTAGGAGCTCCCAGCAGCTGGAGACAAGTCCTGTGATCAGAATGGACTGCTTGCCCCAGCTGCAGGCTGACTCCAAAGTCAGGAGCTGAGGACCACGGGCCCCCACTCTCCAGCAGGCCAACGTCTCCTGAGGCAGCACCCAGCACGTCTGGTTCACCAAGCCGTCCTGTCCTTCCCCTCCCTGCCCCACCCAGAGGGCCTTCCCCTCTTCCTTTCTGGAGCTGAGCACAGTCACACAATTACTAAAGCGAACCAGGCTGTCCAGAGTGGCCATTTACTACACGGATACTATGTGTGAAAGAATCTCAACGTCTTCTAATAAAACCATTTCTTTTTATTTTTTTATTGTATGTATGATATTCACAGAGAGAAAGAGAGGCAGAGACACAGGCAGAGGGAGAAGCAAGCTCCATGCACCGGGAGCCTGACGTGGGATTCGATCCCGGGTCTCCAGGATCGCGCCCTGGGCCAAAGGCAGGTGCCAAACTGCTGCGCCACCCAGGGATCCCCAAAACCATTTCTTTCTACAGCCTCACATCTTCCCACTGTTATTTCATTATTTCAGTGTCCTCTTACAAATCCTAATAGCATAACTAGTATTGAAATAAATTGGTAAAGAATTTGTCCTGCTATCAAATAAGACAGACTGAATGTGGTTGCTTCTTTAAACTACAGAACCATCAGGGCAGACCCAAGTCTTACCTCCAAATGGAAGAAATGGGGGCCTTAGAGAATTGCTTTATAGATATAAAACAGGTCAAATCAAGATTCTTTTCAAGAAACCACAGGCATGAGGCTCTGGAGACTGGAGACTTCCCACATCTAAGGCTTCACTGGGGGCCTGTGGCTGGGCCAGGCCAGGCGAGCCCCAGCGCAGCCCAACCCACCAGTGAAGTCGGTGCAATCAAAGCTGGCAATTACTGCTCCCGCTTCAAAGGCAGCCAGCGAGGCCCATCTTACAGATGTTAAGGCTTGGGCTCCCTCTGCCAGGAGTCACTGCGTGGGCTAGTTGGAGAGTGGGTTTGAGGCAGCAGAAGACACCCACCCTGCCACCCACCCCCCTACCATCTAGCTGAAACCCCTGAAGTTCTCTTGGACCAAACTCCAATCTTCACAAAAATATTCCACCAACCAAATGGAACCTGGAACTCAAATGGGCGGAGTCACCTATGAAAAGCCCAAGTAGGAAAGGGGAAGCTGAAGATTTCATGAGCAGGTCTATTTCTGGAAGATAAACAGCACTAACTCTGAGGCATTAGGAATGTCTAGGCCTTGACCAAAAGCAGCGAAGGAAGGGCAGGAGGGAGAATCCTTCTCCGTAAGCTTAAACATAAGTGACTACTAAAAAGCTGAGTGCTTCACTAGCCCCGTCCTTGAGTGCAGCCCAGCCCCCTGCCCCAAGCTGTCCCCCGGCAGGAGGGGCCAAGGAAACAAGCCCTTTAGTGAGGCTGAGGTGGACACGAGAGGAAAGCTGTCCAGGCCCGTCTGGGGGCAGCAGAGCTGGCCCGAAGGAACAACAGGGGAAGACCCCTGCCCCGTAGTGTATCAAATGGCATCATATCCTTGTTTAGAAATGCTGAGGAACCCAGAAAGATGAGCTGGAATTATAGATCCTGCCTCCCCCTCCCAAATGTTACTAGTAAGGAACAAGAGCTTTAAACTGTTTTTAGTTAGTACGTAAAATGTGAGGAGAGATTATCACAGTTGAGTTTTGCAAGAGGTGAACAGAGGCAGATTTTAATTGCAAAAACTGCCTTAGAGCAGCACACCACACACCTCCTGCCAACTGCCTGAGTCCTGCTGCCTGGCCTAGGGGCAAACTGACAGAAGCCTGTTATTTGAGGGCGTGAACTCTCCTGTTGCGCCATGTCGTGCACACGTGTGTGTGTGTGTGTGTGTGTGTGTAGGGAAGAGGCACAGACTGCCAGAGCAGGACGCCGGCAGGATAGAGCTAGTCTGGCCATGGCACTGTACAGGACACTGAGGCACAAGGTTGTTGAATGATTGGTCCCAGGGGGCCCCTCCAGAGTACAAGCCTCCTGGTTCCAGGTGGGTCTCAGCCTCATGACTTCCCTCGTGACTTTGAGGTGGCCCTGTCTGCCAGCTGGTGAAGGAGAAGGAAGAAAAAGCGTCCGCTGGGCACTGATGCACCAGGCACTGGGACACGTACTCTGCGTGTGCAAGGTCTCATCATCACAACAGCTCCCCAAATTTCTGTTTACAAATAAGGAATGGGGGCTGTGTGGGGATAAACAACTGGCCTAAGGTCACTCAACCTGTAGGTGGCAGGATGCGAGTTTGAGTCCTAAACATATATTCTCGGGCAGCCCAGGTGGCTCGGAGGTTTAGCGCCTCAAAACATCATTTTAGTTCTATAAATTGAAGTACTTCAGGAAAACAATAACTATGTAGACCCACCTCATCCACCCATCTCCAAATTCTTTATCCAATTCACATTTCTGTACATTTTCTTACACCAAAGATGCTAACTTCGCCTTCTAAAAATGAAGTAACAGGATCGGCGCATCCTTTTCAAAACATTTTCCCTGTTAAACACCTGTGCGTGTGTGCATGTGTCTATGTGGCAGAGGCGGGCAACAGTACACCGTGGGGTCACAGCAGGGCTCCGAGGACAGTCCTACGCTCGGTTTGACACTGACTCCAGCATACCACCAGGGTTATCTTGGGCAAGTTACCTGGATCTACCCAACCCCAGTTTCCTTATCTGTAAAATAGGAATAATTAGTTCCCACCCTTCATAAAGTGTGTTGAGGGGGGGAAAAGGAGATCACGTGTGTGGTGAGCTTGGGGAGTATCTGGCATCTGAAGGGCAAAATAAAGTTTCGTTACTGCAGCAGGTGGAGACTGGGAGTTAAGAGACGGAGCCAGGTTTGAACCTGACCCTGCTGCACAGCAGCCATGTGGTCCTGGACAAGTTACTGGTGTTTTCTCATCCCCCATACAGGCCAGAGGTTTACTCTGCCCAGGGCTGCCCCAAGAGCAGCATGAGGCACCCCAAGCAGAGGTGTCTACTGGAGCACCCAGGACACAGTATGTGATCCAGAAATGTCCATTCCATTTCTGCTATTCCACCCTCAACATGTTTAGGGTAGTAAGCAAGTTTCATGCCATTAATTCTGCAAAATCTTTCTTATGAAATATGTCTCTTATGAGCCAGAGTATCTCCAGAAACCGAGAAAAGTAATCCCAAAATAGCAGCAAAAAAGATTTGTTATATTCTCAAAGAACACACCTAAAGTTGTAGAAAATTTCAGGTTAGTATGAATTAAAATTCAGGCAAAAAGGCGAGCAGTATTGTCTTTCTGAAATGCTCTAGCTTTTCTCTCATTCTGGCAAAAAGAACAAAGCTCACGGACGGTTTTAAACAGGACCACCGGGCAGCCCTGGTGGCGCAGCGGTTTAGCACCGCCTGCGGCCTGGGGAGTGATCCTGGAGACCCGGGATCGAGTCCCACATCGGGCTCCCTGCATGGAGCCTGCTTCTCCCTCTGCCTGTGTCTCTGCCTCTCTCTTGCTCTCTCTGAATGAATAAATAAATAAATCTTTAAAAAAAATAAAAATAAACAGGACCACCTAAATCATCTGGATCTCAGTTAACTGGCAGCCTTGGCTCTAAAGAATACAGCTGAGAGGAAAAAAAGCCTCAAGCTATCACCATGCTATCAACAAATCCGCGCACAAAACCAACACCTGTCACCCTGCCTTGTAAGAGTACCCCCCATATACCAACTCAAGAGCATTTACATTTAACTTATAAATTCTTCAAATAAGTTTCTTTTCCTGGTTCCTGAATCCACACAACAGAGCAGAGGAACACATTAGGGGAGGGCAGAGTCCCAGACAAAAAAAGGAAGACGCAGAAATTATAAAGAGCAGATTTCTTAAAATCCCGCATTATTTGTGGTCATTTAGCATCATGGTAAACAGCACCAATTCCTTGTTAGCACATACTATATGCATTGTAGAATAACAGCATCAAGTATTAAGATATGTTTAATTTCCATGCACTCTGTTAAAAGAGATAGAGGTTGCACTCAAGACTTAAATAAATTACAGGTTTTGATACTTACAGAAGTAAACCTAGAGTTCTCTGGGAAACCATTCTCCAAAAGGGCTCATTTCCTCAACAGTTCCAGATGGCTCAGTGAGAAAAACATTCTTTTTAAACCAAATTTGTCCAAAATAATTTTCTGACTCTATAAACTATTCTTAAGTGCATTGATCTTAATTCAATTTCATGTTCTTTCATGAACAATACTAAATATCACATGTCTCAAGAGGGTTTAAATGAGCCTCTCCCTCTCCTATTATTTGTTAATGGCACATGATCAACCCTGGTAGCCAAGGGTCCAGTTCCCTGTTTTGGTTTCCCAAGGCAACTTCAACACAATTCTAGCTCTTTTGACCATTAAAGAGCAGAAAGGGATGGACAGAAAGGACACTGAAGCACAGGAGAGATTTTAAAAGCTTTCACCTGTGTCCTCTCTGGGGCACGGCCGGCTGGATCCGATCAACCTGTCTGCCGACCTAGCAGACCCCAGCCAGCTGCTTACTGGTGAGCTGTAGCGGACACCTTGTCGGGTTGCTGCCTCGCTCCTCTCTTGATTGTCCAGACTCCCAACATACCCACAACGAGAGCACAGTGCGTCAACGGCAATATTGTACGGTGTGACCGTCCCCTGTGGCCACAGCTGATTACAGACTGAGAAGTCCGACTCCTGCTGGGCTGACCGAGGTCCCTTCCCTGGAATTTGAATCCTTTCTTTAGGAGACTGACACTAACAATGTGTAAGCTTAGGAGTTCTGGATATGGGGACCAAAGAACTGAGAAAGTCATCAACAGAAGGGAGAAGGAGGCAATTTTTCAGGGACAGAGGTAAGAGCAGGAAAAGGCCATCTTCCAGTCCTCTCCTTGGGTCATGTGTACTGTTGTCTTTGGCTCCCACAAGATGCTCCTGCAGCCTTAAGATGGACTTCCCCATTCTCCTTAATTCCAACATAGGCCGTCTCTTTCTTGACATCAAAGG
Organism: Canis lupus dingo; assembly: GCF_003254725.2. Classification (NCBI taxonomy): domain Eukaryota; kingdom Metazoa; phylum Chordata; class Mammalia; order Carnivora; family Canidae; genus Canis; species Canis lupus. Next base: position 28,558,751 of record NC_064274.1, read on the forward strand.
ATCCCATCATATGAGTCAGCATAAAGTGCCCTGGAGAATGGTCAAAATTTGAAAACCTGCATTCCACACACCAATTAGTCTAGCCACACAGTGTCCCGTGCAGCCAACTCTCTTTAGGACAATGTGCCCAAGCCTGCCCTTTCTGCCAGACATCTGGATTTTCCTTCCTGAATGTTCTTACTCTGGAGTTCCTAGTAAGAGAAGTAATCAAGTGTCCTTGCCTTGCAAATCCTCTACAAGGTTTCTAAGAATCTGGACAAGTTTAGCAGGAATTTGTGGACAAGCCTACGAAGAACGAAATCCAGAGAATGCCACCGCCTCAGAGAAGATGCCATGCAGGAGCCTTTCCGGGCCACCACAATCTCCATTTGCCAGGAGAGCAACCTGCTGACCCTGAAAAGACAAGTGCCACACTAAATGGCACACCAGCAGCCACATGGCAAAATGCCAGGCAGGAGCCCCCCCCAACCCCCCCGCCACACTGGGCTGGGCCCATTACCGGGGAGCAGGGTGCCGCCTGGGGCCCAATGGAGGCAGCAGAGTCCTGCCCTGCCACTGCTGCTGTGTCCTAGGGGTCTTGCTAATTCCCAGACCTCCAGACCTCAGCCCCTAGCCCCCACACACTCCTGCTTGCCTAGTAACAGTTCTAAGGGTTTGACCAAAAGATGAAAAATGGAAAGCAGGATGCCATCTTTTCACTTTCCCATTTTCAAAGTCTTAATTTTTGAGACTTTGGACAAGGCTAAGATGCCCTTGTTTCTGACTTTATTATTTTGTAAGAGCTTGTCTTTGCTTTCCAACAGACATGGCAACCAGAAACAAGTACCCAGAGGCTTACTGATACCTAATGACTACATCTGCTCTCGTGGCACAGGATTCGGAGCAAAGATGAGGCAGAAGCAGCAAACTCACCAGGCTGAGCATCAGAAACTGTATGAAATGGTTTTTTTCACTGAGGCCAGTGAACACAGACCGCCCCCTGACTCCACTGGGGCACGGGCTCCAGATGACCTTCTCCAGGCTTCAGGGCCACGGCCAGTCCTGAAGTGGCTCCAGCCCCATTCTAAAGTTCTGCAGTGATGCTGCATATGCTCCAGGGGCCCCAGGGCCCCAGGCCTTAATTACTAGCTCATCAGGCTCCCCAACATCACCCTGAAATGGGAAGCTAAAGACAGTTTTTCAGAAGATGTGAATCCAAGCACGGCGTATTGAACTATTGTGTTCTATACTTCACACACCTCTTGGCCTCAGGGAAATAAAGGCTGAAGTAAAAAATACATTTTAATTTCTCAGTTTAGCAAGTATACAAGGCAGAGATCACACCAAAGTCAGAAACCTAAAACCTATGTTTTTGCGAGTATGCTTGTATGTGGGTGCCAGTGTGTATCTATTTAACCAAAGGTTTTTTTTGTTTTTTGTTTTGGTTTTTTTTTTAGATAGCTCGTTTTTTCTTTTAAACTAGCTCTTTGATGTTATATAATCCAAAAGCTAAGGATGAATTTGGCTTTCTTGCAAGACTGCACAGCTTGGGAATCATGTCTAACCTGAAAGAATGTCTTTTATGGAGCCCATTTCTGATTATCCTAAAAGTTGAGACTAGGTTAATGCTCATTTGTTTCAACCTGATTCCACCAGAGTGGATACATTTATAAAGCGCTGAAGCAGAAACATAGGGAGAGATGGGAACACAGCTGGGTGTATGAGGAACTCTTAACAGGCTAGTTTCTATGTTGGGCTGCATGAGGCACCTGTAATGGTATTTCCCACCAAAATATGAAAGCATTAGATGAAACATACATCTCTTAAGAATCAGAAATACAAGTTTTGAGAGAGCTTTTTTTGTTCACTGAGGAGAGCCTTTCCTTTTTAAGTGGGGGTATATTCCTTACTGTGACTAGTTCAGAGGAATGAGAGTTCCCTAGCCTTTGTGCTACATGCATGGCCATCTGAGCTCAAAGATCTAACTGAACAGGACTTTTCTTTTAGGACACCAAGACAGTGCTAAGTTTCATTGTGTACATAAGAGAAACTCTCAAAAACTCTCTTCTTGTTGGAGTCACGGTCTCTTCCCCTCCTGGGCATTTGGTTCCATTAGCTCTACCTCACTGACTGGGAGATGGAGAGGGATTTAGCTAATACTCAGCAACTTCCCTGCGGAACTGAAACCAGTCAAGGGAGATTTCACTCCCCATTGTTGGCAGGATCAGCTCTAATCAAACATCTTATCTGTTGTTGGCTTCTCAGGTGAAGCCAGCACTTGTGTGGCTGTAGTCTGTCAAACAAGGAGCCATATGCTGACACATGAGTGGAGTATCAAATCCCCAAACTACAGGCAATGCTTCTGAGGCATCTGCCCTGGTGGAAGAGTAGGAGGCAGGAGATGACCTATTTAAGAGCCGAAAAATAGCCATACTGTCTTTATGTCATTTTCAAGACCATACAGGTGCTTTAATAGTTCTACAGAACCACTCACAGAATGAGGACTACACATCAGTAAATATAAAAGAGACCTGAGTCTCTCTGACAACACTGGGAGGCAGTGCAGACCACGGAAGAGCAAAGCGGCCGGGAAGTAGGGCCACAGATGGGTATCTCAGAGGCCTTAGGACCCAGCGCTTTCACTGCAGTGAGGAACTGAGGAACCGGAGGTCTGCAGCTTTAAAGGACCTACCCCAGGCCATTCACGGTTGGGGAAGGGGGCCTGAGAATCTGGGTGGCCTCATTCCCAGCCTAAGCGCTTTCCACAGCGTGATGCTTGGTTCCCCATGTCTTTCATTTCTCTGCCACTGCTATGTTCCAGAACCAGACACAGAATACCCTCCATTTTTCAGGGATAACTGGTCATTACCAATGACCAGTTCACCTTCTCAGAAGAGCCTTTCCTGACCATCCCATCTAAAGCAGACCCCAAAGTCGGGCCCTGTTTTATTTTTATTATAGCATTCGTATGTTCCTGTTTATGTAATAACTGCCCTCAGCCACATAAGCACTACAAGAGCAGGGACTTTTTTTGCCTCATTCAACACTGTATTTCCAGGTCTTATACTGCTATCTGGCATCTGTTAGGTGCTCAGTAAGTGCTAAACAATGACTAAAGTCAACTACTGTATGAACAGAAGTTTCTGAAATCCCAAAACAAAGGGGAGAGGAAACTGGCAGGAATAGTATCATTCCTAAATCACTGAAATTTTTATGAATGTGAATCGGAGCTCCTCTCTGCCGTTCTTATCAAATGACCGCCAGTGCAGCTCTCTGAAAGGAGGCCAATGACTTCAAAGGCTGCAGGACCAGCCCAGCAATGATAGCAGTAGAAAAGCCACGGACTCTGATAAAGTGAAGGAAACCAATCAATCAACTGGAGCAGCTGTTGAGAAGGGGCTGGGGTGGGTGCAGGAGAAGGCACTTTGTTTTTCTGGGATAGGGCAGAAGGAACATCTTAACTTTTTTTTTTTTTTTTTTTAAGATTTTATTTATCTATTCCTGAGAGACACAGAGAGAGGCAGAGACACAAGCAGAGGGAAAAGCAGGGCTCCCTGTGGGGAGCCTGATGCAGGACTTGATCACAGGACCCCGGGATCACCACCTGAGCCAAAGGCTCAACCACTGAGCCACACCCAGGTGTCCTGGACCACCTTAACTTTTAGAAAAAATACGTTAAGTGTCAAGAAAGCACAGTGACAGCTCTGACATTAAAAAAAGATGTTTGGGATACATTCTAGGACAAAAACATTCTCTGCCTAATCTTCTAGTCTAGAATATTATATCATGTTGATCATTAAGGACACAAACCAAACAGCAAACTCTGAAGTATAGAAACAGATTTTTGTATGGTCTTCAACAGAAATAGTGTTAAAGATTTTGGGGCAAACAAGATGGAGCAAATCAGCAAATGCCGGTCCTCAGCACACTACACTTGTGAGGGTTTTTCATTTAGAAGCAGAGTGTGGAACAGCTGCTGTCCATACCTAGGTATTCAGTAATTAAAAGGACAACATTCTTTCAAAAAAGAATGCAAACATCAAGTACAAAAGCATGAGTATGTGCTTGCTACTAGAGTTACTTCTACTATGCTTCAGGGCCTGTGATCGTCTTCTCCATGCTCCTAATGACCAAGCCACGAGGCCAGCTGAAAAGAGGTCTGCCAGTAATAGCCATTATATTGAATTAAACACGGACATCATCTGTGATACCGTTTTTCAGGTATTGTTCGGCCATCTATGTGAAGGGGGCATCCTCTGTTCAGTCAGAGAAAAGGCTGCCACTCAGTTTGGAAGAATTTTGAGGTCATAAAATTGTGGCAATGGCATTTTGAAGAACCTGGGCAATCTGAATAAAGGTCAAGAAAGCTTCACAGAGAATAGAACTAAGTTAGGTCTCAGTGAGGGGTGGGGGGAAGGAGGAAGGCATATATGATACACGAACAACCATGGGTGGTGCGTGTCATTCCTGTTTCACAGTTGAGGAAAAGTCAAGAGGGAAAAGCTCAAATAGATTGCTCAGGCAAACATCTGATGGAAAATTCCTACCTATCTGGTACCAAAATTGTCGACAGGCTTCTTCGGGAAAGTCCACTGAAATTTCAGCACCAAAATGAAACTGTAAAAGATTAAGTGAGGGTCATCTGGTTCTAGTCAAGAACTAAATAATCTGTAGGCTACTGCTCTCTCCTGAGAAACACTGCAGATCTATCCCTTCCTTCCTCCGCAGTGGAAATGGGCTTTGCAAGCACAGGGACAGCATGTGCCTTGGCTATGGTGTGTATTAGGGAACCACTAGTCATCTTGTTTGGACTGAGCACAGGACTCAAAAGGGCTAGGATAGAGGTGAGCAAGAGAGACGGGAAGGGAGAACCCAGGAGTGGGTACAGGTAGACACAATAAGTGGTTTACACTTTATTTTCCAGACAACAAAAAGCACTGACTATTTGTACGTGGGGAAGTGGCACAATCACTTTGTGTTTTAGCAAATCCCTCTGGGGGCAACATGGAGGATCAATTGGCAGGAAAGAAGCCTGGAGGTGGGAAAATTATCCAAAGGCTATTCCAATAATCCAGACAGAAAGTTTGCACCCCTGAGCAGGGGTTGTGGCCGTGATGAGTGGAAGAGGAAAGACTCCATCAACACAGGCCCGAAGGACAGACCTGGTGGGACCTGGATGTAGGCTGCTGGAGAGGGAGCAGAGTCAACGGTAGCTCCTTTGTCACTGGGAAATATGTCAATGTCAATGCACTGTGAATTCAAAGCTGAGCAAAACTAAGTTGATTTATAAAGAGAGGTTTCCACCCATCTGGTCAAAAATATGGTCACTACAGTAAACAACAACTACACATTGCCTATAAATACTTGACAGGGATCTAGCAATGGTTACCAAGTCAGAAAAGTGCCTGATAGCAGAATACAGTCAATCAAGTCCCCATGCTGCATTTTTAAATAATAGAAAAAAATACATAAAGCTGCTCTTCCTCACTAGAACTCTATTACTTTTAAGTATCTCTGTATCATCTCATCTGAGAAGTCTCTACGGAGCAAAAACTTCCAAATCCTGGGCTGCAATGGTCTGGGCACCTTATGTGTAGCCCTGGGCTTGCAGAGTTAAGAGGGCATTTTGCTTGCTTGCCAGTTTTGTCGTTTGTTTCTTCAGCAGGCTGATTTACCACTGGTCAGTAAGGAATGGCTGAGAAGAGTTAGGGGAAAGGGAATCAAGAAAAATTAAAGGGGCAAAAGAGGAAGAAAAGAAGAGAGAAATGCATACTCATACTATATTGCAAAAACATAGCCGGTATAAAAACCATCCGATTTTCCTAAAGCACTAATTTGATTTTGTTGGAGTTTCCTCTTTAAAAGGTCAGTGTTGGATGCATCAGCATGAGCAAGAAGGTTCACAAGCAAGTGGCCTCTGTTTATAACTAGTGTCAGCAGTAGGACCAGAGAGTCGTTCTTACCATGTTTCAGATGTAGGCAGCTGTCATTCTTGGACCTGTACCTGCAGAAAATTGTGTCTTTAACAAATTTTTATTGAAGAGGTTTTTGTACATTTGTAGTAGTACAAATACGTAGTAGCTACAACATCATGTGGACTTGTTTGCTTTACTTTTTATGGTTCTTATACCAGCCATTTTTATTTGTGCAGTACAAGTAGTGGCCTTACATTTAATGAAAGAAAAAGGGGAAATAAATAGGACCTCACTGGTTGATGCCTTGAATTAATGTCCAGGAAAGATAAATCCTATCGTCATGTTTTCTATTTTCAGAATACCCAAGCCACAGAAAAGATTCTCTAGGACACATAAGGTAGTATATTATAAAATCAGAATAAAAATTGTTATTGTGAAGAGTTGTACAAATAGAAACATAGCAGAAGTATTAAAGAGGATATAGACAATGAAAGCAAAAGCCACCAGTTAACAACCAGGATTTGGGAAAGGAGCATTTATAGACATACCTTCACACAGTCACATTTAAAAGAAAGGTCTTTAAAACATTTTTAAAGAATTTCAGGAAGGAAAGCAGAGTTTAAAAAAAAACACAGGTTACAGCTGCAGAATAAAGCAGTGTCTAGAAGATGCAGACTACCTTAAAAGGTGTTTGTCATAAGCAGGAGAATTGACTGGAAAGTTACATGGAGCCTACCTGATGTTGATTCCTGGAGTTTCTCTCTCTTCCTCTTCTTTTTCTTACCCTGGAAGAAGATGGGTATATGGTCATGTTACAGACTGGACTATGAACACATGGATGGATATGATACTAAAGTACAAAAGGTAGGCAGTCAACAAAGAGACAGAGGTGCTCCCACTCTTTCTCTCTCTCTTTGCCATCTATACCTAGCAACAGCGAGGGAAAAGTTCTTACCTCTTTGTGACCTTTGTCTCTACAGCTTCATAATTTAATATCTGTATTGACAATGGAGGTGGTTTTCCATATACATACAAGGGTAATGATGTCCCAGGGCTGTGGCCACAGACTCCCACTCAAGGAAAGCCCACTTACAGAGACAGTCTATTATCAACTACCACACTTAGAACCCACTTCTGGTAGTGTTCATGATAAATCCTTACTGTGAATTCCACCATGTAATTAAAAATTCACGACATGAGCTAAAGAACCTTAGCCCCTATGGCACAGGCATGATGGCAATCAAGGAGAGTGGCAGAAAGGTAATACTGAACCTGAGAAAATGAAAGGTAATTTCAAAGACATTTCTGGTAAATTCGGACCTTGTTTCCTAAAACAGACATGATAACACAAATATACCTCAAAATCACCTTTGGCACAGATTTACAATTTTAAGTCTCATTTATAGTGGTCTTATTTTCTATCTTCATAATTTCCTCTAAAAAATAGTTGAAATACAGCATAGATACAGCACATATTTGATTTACATGAATAGTAAATAGCTGACCTGGATTAGAACGGTATTTTCAAATAACTATAACAGAACACATATCACATCGAATAGCTGTATTTTATGTCTACTGTAATAGTCACATTAACAAAGAACAAAACATAAAACTGTAAGATTACATTGAACATACTGCGTGAATATATAAAAGTCTATATTTTTATGCACTCCAGGGTAGTTTTTCTTCATGTCACATGACCTGACCATTGAAGCTTTAAACCTTTGGAAGGTTGACTCAAACTATCCTCCCAAACAGCAGATATTCGTGACCCTGGGAAACAGCATTTCAAAAATAATGGAGTCATCTTTAACACTATTATTAAAAGCACTCTGAGAGGAGGGGACCACACAGAGGGAGAGCATGCTTCTCATGGGCTGCTCCTACCTTCCAAAGCTTCCTTTCAAATGGCATAACTGTGGTTTTCAGAAGACGCTCTGAGGTTGTTTCATGTGTCAGTAACTTCTCACTTTCTCCTCCTTGTTCCCATTTGCCTGTTCAACACTCATCTCAAGTGCCAGCTCTTCCAGGAACTTTCTCAGCCCCACTCAAAGCCCATCCCCTCTGGTCTGGTCTGTCCACACCCTTCCCTCAGGCAGACCTCACCACTAGAACCTAACTCCTCCCAGGTGCTGTAACATGCTGTGTCCCTGAGTCCCTCACCACATGGCCCTTGGCTCCTAAGAGCACCCCGAGCGTCTCAACACATCTATGCCATTTTGTGCATGCCCAGTATATGTGACTGGCCTGAGGTGTTGGACTGCTAGAGCCTTTGTGAAATAACCTGTGTTATATTCTAGGTATGAACCAGTGTTTCAAGAGAACCAACATTTTATGATAGACAAAGATGACCTAAGTAGTTTGGATGTACTGATGTCAACATACACAAAAAAAATCATCTGTGTGTGGTAAATATAAAAATATTTTTCATTAAAATTATGTATAATACTGAGGTTATTAAGCATTAAATTTAAAATGCTCTAACATTATAAATATCTAGCTGATTTAACCTAAGAAAATATGTGCACTGCTGATTTATGAAACCTTCAGTTATAAAAAATAAAAATTAGAAGAACTGAAGTAATAAAATCTATGATGCCACAGAATAGAGCATTTTAATATTCAATAACTGAGATATATTTAATATAATCTCAATAAGGATAAGGATAACAATCTGACACTAACTGCTAAGATACAAGGCATAAGGCATGTATCTTGTTTAGATTCCATTCCTATGCTGTTATTTTCAGAAGAATCTTTTTAGCTAAAGTGCTATCACTTGATTGGCTTCTGTTTGCCTTAGTCATTAATAGGCTTATATTTATTGTTATAAGAATTGTATGTCACAAAGCTGGGTTTTCCCTTCATTCCAGGGGATCCCACAATCAAGTTATGCAAAACAATTTCTTTTAAAAATCGTGCAGAAGAATTTAAAGGTAAATTTACATTATACCGGCTTTCTTTAAAACTACTTTCTTCTCATCTCCCCACATGAAGAAAAGGAGAGAGGGATAGAATATGTGTTTATCTCTTTTTAAAGTTTTATCCTTTACCTAAGATTCAGAAACAGAAACTTCACTCAAAGACATTCAACCAGCAATGCTAAATCTATACAAATTTCACAGCACGGCTCTTCCCTGGGTCAAATCTATCCAGAAGGATGCTAATTATTGCCTGGAGAAAAGAAGCACAGCTCAGGGGAGAAAACTCTTGAATTAAAGCAGTCTACTAAAGAAGGCACTGGAAAGACTGTGCTAGTCTGCTATAGAGAAGGCAAACTGCATAGCTTTTGAAAGTCAGGGAGAACCAGGTATAACTTGCAGTTTAGCCACTACATGGCCTTGGACTAATTACTTAACCTGACGACCTCTCCATTTCCCCCATATTGCATTAAAATGCAATAATGCTCTTCATGACCCTAAATTATTATAGGGATTAGAAAAATATCACAGAAAACATTTAAGACAGTTCTTGATGACAGGCATATGGTAGTCATTAAAACAACCAAACAAGAGCTCAGGAGAGTCCAATGAGCTGCCGCTCCTAAGTAACAAACACCATGATTCTTCCTTCCTATGTCATGGTTGTAGCCAATGTTTTAAGCTTCAAATCCTGACCAGTAGTGACTTTTCGGAAGCATGTTACAGGAAACAAATATGTTCCAAAAATCTTGATGTTCCATTATATGGGATGTCTGACCTCAGACAGGGGGCCCCACAGAACCATCTACAGCAATGGTCACACATTAAATTATATGTTGATTAATGGCTTCAACGTCACCCTTTTTAAAAGGGACAGTTCCACCTAATATTATTAGTTGGCTTTTCTAATGTCGGGCTCACATGGAACGTGAATGATCTTCAAAATTTTTAAATTAGGAGCTTAAATAATCAAAAGTGTTCCCTTCCATAAAATCTAAAACTGAAATATATAATTTATAATACACTTTCTCAGTAATAGTCTTTGCTGTATCAAGACCACGTTAGTAAAATCTTCAAATTCCAAAGTAATAAAATAACAGGCCCTATAAATGGGGTATTTCTGGCCAATTAGTACAATTTAAAAAATAAATACTCCATCTAAATAAAATACATAATAGACATCAAGGTACACTAATATGAAACAATTTTTTAAAATCCAGCTTTAATTAGTCTGTGGCAAAACAGTCAATTTGAATACATTCTTTTTAAGAATTAGATAATATCCTTTTGGAAAGAAATAGGACAGTAAGTACCAAAGAGCTTATATCTTTTAATTCAACAATTCCACTACTGTGAATGTATCCTACAGAAGTAATAGCCCTAAATATAAATAAATAAATAAATAAATAAATAAATAAATAAATAAATAAATAAATAAAAAAAAATTGTTATACACAGATCTCTTCATTGTAGGATTGTTTCCAATTGTTAAAAAAAAGGTAATTTAAATATCTAAAAAAGAGGAAAAAATGGTTACATAATTGTGACATTCACTCAAAATACTATAATATAGCCATTAAAGTTGATATATAGGGGCAGCCCGGTTGGCTCAGTGGTTTAGCGCCACCTTCAGCCCAGGGCCTGATCCTGGAGACCTAGGATCGAGTCCCACGTCGGGCTCCCTGCATGGAGCCTGCTTCTCCCTCTGCCTGTGTCTCTGACTCTCTCTCTCTCTCTCAATCTGTGTCTATCATGAATAAATAAGTAAAATCTTAAAAAAAAAAGTTGATATATAGAAAAACTATCCCATAACAGAAAAATGCTTATTACATATAAAAGCAAGCATGACACAAAAGTATATGTATACACACACACATACTTATATCCATGTTAAAAAACCAAACACAGAAAAAAATAACTGAAAGATAATATAATTAGTTATTACTACTGTTGCCTTTACATGATGAGATTATGGACTTATTTTGATTTTAAAGATTTGTTTATTTGAGAGCGAGCGAGTGAGCACAGGGGAAGGGCAGAGGGAGAGGAGAGGGAGAATCTCAAGCAGACTCCCTGCTGAGAGCAGAGCCCAGTGGGAGGCTCAATCCTACTACTCTGAGACCATGACCTGAGCTGAAATCAAGAGTTGGCCACTTAACCAACTGGGCCACTCAGGTGCCCCGATATTTTGGGCATTTAAAACAAAATCTTTTTTACCAACATTTTAATGGATTTTTTTGGATTACAGTTTTACCTAAAAAAGTCCATTATATAACTAGAGGAAAAAAAAGTATGACAGCTCGAAGCTTTCTAAATGCAATATATCCTTGAAATCTTTATTATAAAGTTCATTAACTTCCATTACATATACAGTAGTCCTCCCTTATCTGTAACTTTGCTTTCCACAGTTTCAGTAACCTCTGGTCAAGCAGGGTCTGGAAGCAGACAATCCTCCTTCTGACATGGTGTCAGCAGATCAGCAGCAGCCTAATGCAATATCACAATGCCTGCTCAGTCCCCTTACTTCATGTCCTCATGTTACCATCTCACATCATGACAAGGAGAGAGGTGAGTATGGTACAAGAAGAGATTTTGAGAGAGGCAGACTACTTTGACATAACTTTTAGAACAATATATTGTTAACGATTGTTCTATTTTATTGTTGTTAATCACTTACTGTGTCTTTATAAACTTTATCATAGGTATGTATGAAAAGGAGAAAACAGCATATACAGGGTTCAGTACTTTTGGTGGTTTCAGGAATCCTCTGGGGGTACTGAAACATATCCCCAGTGAATAAAGGAGGATGGAGGGAGCTACTGTACTCTAAAACACCTTTCCATCACAAAAGTAACAGACAGAAAAAGTGACAGTACGGAGCTTTTGGTATTCAGAAGGAGCTTACATAATTGTCTCTTGCAGACCAGCCTGGATAGAGCTGCATATGTAGCTGTCTTTCCTTCCGTGCTAATTCATAATATTTGGCCTGCTCTTCACGGGAGAGGGCATGCCACTAAAACAAAAAGAGGAAGGAAAACAAATCAAATGAAAGCAAGCAAAAGAGCAACAATATTATATATTTCATGTTTCAAAGATTAAAGAATTAAAATATTAAGCACTTAAATTCTGATTTATTTTTAAATGGTGGAAGAGCAAGGACTGCGGAAATCCACTTAGAGTCCAGCAGGGAGAGTGAAACTCAAACTTTGGTCTCTATCCTGTTCCTCCCACATCACATGAAACATTCAAGGTGATTAAATATCCAAAGTAAAATATTCTGTTACCCACCCTTTCTCTTTTCCCATATAAATTAGAAAGAACTTTCACTGGGGAGCCTCAACACCCAACTTAGGCCTTGTTCACAGTCTGTACCATATTCTGATATTTGAGACCAAGTACCATTTATTTATGCAAAATGTGATAATTTCCAGATGTCTTTTCCACACAGATGCATCCTCACCTCACATGGACACTCTCCCACCCACTCTGTCATACAGAAGGTCAGAAACCTGCATCCTGTGATCCTGTCTATAAAGCAAGACCTTAAATCAGTCTGTCTTAGCCCCTTTCACCCTATCCTCACACTTGCAAAACACTACTTGTCTAGAGGGAGCACACTGACAGCACTGTCCAATCGTATGTGCACTCTATGGCTACAGTTTTTAGCTTCCTTCTGACAGAAAGCAAGGAGTACTGTCTAGGTTTGTTTTGCCATCTAGAAACTGAGACTGTGGTATCTAATTTGGAGAACGTAATGGCTGACACCTGCGAACTTTCCATTTCCCTTATAATAGCTGACATAATTATGTATCATATACAGCAAGATAGCTAATGTACGCAAGGCATCCATTTGGTAATTTAAGCAGCTTATATTTGGATATTGCTCTGCATATGTTCACACATGACTCGCTCTAGGTGCCCTAGCAGGCAGTTTTCAAGTATTTTCCCCATTTCTTCAATGCTAGGATCTGCCAGTGGAACCTTCCAGGAGAACCTGCTGGGCTCTGGGGAACCAACTAGCCAGAGGGATGGCATGGAGGCGCAGCCACGGGTGGGGCAGGTCTGACCCACACCACACGTACCCACGCTCTGGGTCAGCTCCCACCTGTCCACTCCTCCTGGCCCCAGCTCTAAAGTGCTAGGAGATTCTCTCTCATTCATGGCTGGTCTGCCCTGAATTTAATTTCCCTGTCCAGTTTTAAAAAAATAAGGAAAAGAAAAGAAAGATGTGGCTGAACTGGGGAAAAGATGGAGGAGCGAGGAAGAGAGGCCATGAAAGAGAAAAAGTTCTCCTGGAGGAGGCTCCTGAGGTATGGCTAGGCAGCTTTCCTCAAGAAAAACAAACACCTGCTTGCTCCTGTTTGTTAAAAGACCTGGGACGATCCCAAGAAGAACACTAAAGCACCTTCTGCCACTCCCCACCCTCCCTCTCCGGCCTCCAGCGCAGGAGGTGCCCCAGAGCAGGGCATCGGATTCAGTTCCTCCAAAAGCCCCTGAGATGCCTGGGCCTCTATGTTGGATAGCGCAGATGGCTTATTTTTTTATTGCTTTAGAAGAACAGAGCATTGAGTAGTTAAGAAGCGTGACACACAGCAGGACTTGGGTACGAACCTGAGGGCAAATCAGGAAATAAGCCTTTCTTTTAAGAAATGATGGGGACGTGGGGGGAATGGACACTGGAGAGCTGACAGGGGGAAAAAAACCTGAAAAAAGTTACCTGAGACACAGTTCTTTATACACCAGCAAAGTAAACACAGTTAGTGAAAATAATCTTAAGAAGGAGGCAGGTCTGGGACAGTGGTGTGAGTTTAAACCAGGCTTCTGCCCACCACTGGCCTTCCTAAATCTGGAACAATGACCCAGTACCAGAGACCTACACAGGGTGGAAAACAAACTGGACACAGTGGAGAAGATCGGCCTTGATTATTTGTTTGGGGTTTTTTGGGGGGTGGGGGGACAGGGTTGGTGGTTTTTTTTTTTTTAAGAAAACACTGATCATTAATATTTACACAGTTCTGGTGTTAAATGTGATTGGCAAGAGGCAAAATGTTACCAAAAAGGAACAAATTGGGAGACAAAAAGGAAAAAAAGTAAAATTACAACTTTTGTAAATTTTTATTCATTTGACTAACGAAATATATTGGCATAATTTTATGTAGTTTATGGCAGCTTTATAACTTGCTGAGAAAACCTGGATTAAATTTTATAAAACTTCTCTCAAAATATGTATGGGGGTTGGGTCTTTTATCCAAACAACCAGTTATTCAGTTAAAACAGAGCATTTAGGTTGACAAAATGATCCCAGTTAACTGAGCAAAATGCAAGGAGAGAAAAAGCAGGCCACAAAGTATTGACTTGAAGTCTCAATCGCTTTTAGTTCCCAAGTATTTCTAATGCACAAAATCTATCCACAAAAAGATCATTTACTAGAGTAAAACAGTAGATAGAACAATGGTATTAAAGCCTTGTAAATGAAAACAGTCCAGTACAAACTAGAAAGATGGCCTTTTTTAATAGGAATTTCTGAAACACAATGGGCTTAAAAAAAACACTTTTGTATCTCTTGTTTACTGAAAAACTGAGTTAATTCTTTTTTTGAAAAAATCAGATTTCATTGTCAACATTTCCAAAGTTGTTGGAAAACATATTAAAAATTCTGACAAATTTGCAACAAATGGGACCTCCTTTAACAGCCTGGAAGGTCTGAAAAGCCTTCTTTTAAAGTAAGATTTGTGCTATTAATTCATATGACTGAATATTTCTTTTTAGAGAGACAGTATAGATGAATAAAATAAAAAAGATAAAATGTTCCAGGGTGGATTTAAGGTCTACTTTTAAGAATTCTAATTATTCCAGTATAAAACTTCATGATTTTAAAAGCAGGAACTTTAAAGAACTAGCAAGGACTACTCTGCCAGAGGGAAGTTATGAAAGGAGAGAAAATCTGATCTTAATCAAAGATCTCAGAGACCTATAAATAGAAACAGGTGTCCAAATCAAAGACAGAGAGAGACCCCAAATGAGAACCATCCTTTAGGACACACGCTCTGATCTGGGGATCGTTAAGGAAGCTGAGAAAGTAGCAATTGTTGGAAATGTGCATTAAAAATAGGAAGCATACCTCCGTATCATATCCTAACTTACTCTCTTGAGCAGAAAAATAATTACCACTGCAGAGCCAGGGGACTTTTAACTCAAAAAAGGAAAAGAGTCAAGAGTTCTATATAAACTAGAAAAGAACATCAACCCTTCTTTCCCTCTGGTTTCTTCTTTTAAAGGGTCAGGGGGAATGGTCATCAGCCTTTAAGCTTTTAAGGCAAAGTTCCTCAAAGATGATGGGAATCATTTATCTGCTATGTTCTGGCTTGGAAAATCATTGTAATTATTGTTATTAAGTGTTTAAGAATCCACAGGGAGGGAGGGTATTATACACAGGGCACCAAGAGAGCTATAATCTGCTACCAAATCCTACCCCTGAAACCCTGGTGTCCTGCGGATTGGAAATCACATTTTTATTCTCTCCAACAGGAATCGATAATGCAAGAAAGCTTACTTCTCTCCATCTGTTCACATGGCTTGGAAATCTCCTGCATGTCTTCTATTATGTATGTTGAAGTTTATTAGGTTTGTATCAAACATGGTAAAAATTACCCACAATAGCTAAAACACGATCATTTAAGTTTTACAAAAGCTGTTAGACCTTCCTTGTCTAAATGTTCATTTACAAATCATGAATTTCTTGAGGTTGCAAAAACAAATACATAGGGTCATAATTTAAGTAACTATCACATACATGAAGAGCATCAACAAATTAAAATGAAGCATTTCTAAAATTATAATGTAGTATTAGAAAAACTCCAATCTTTCTTACCATTCTTCATATACCTAATGTTTTAAGACCATTTCAATCCTTATAAAAAGCACCTGGGAAGACTAACTAGCCTTTGGGCTGGTGGCTGGATAAAGAAATCTTACAGCATCTGCCCTAGTTGTAGCCTTGTGCCTGGTATACACAGTAGGTGATCAGAAGAGCATCGTGGAGTGAATAAAAGAAAGAGTGAAAAGAAAAGAGGCAATGCAGACACCATGCACATATTTTAAGACCCAGAGAACAATTTTTCTAGAATAAAGGCTTCTCCAGCCCATATAAATTCTTCCAGTTTCTGAGTAGAACAGATCTTCTACCTTGGAAGGAGTGGCCACCTGTGTTTGCCGGGGTTCTTCCAGAAGCATGGCTGGTACTGCAAAGCCTTTCTATAGTTCCCTAGGTGGGCTAAGCGCTTTCTTGCTTCAGTCATGAGTGCACACACGTCACTCCATTGGGGAGGGTCTACCTCTCTCCACTGATCATGTGGTTAATTTCTACTCATTCAGGTCTCAGCTTAAATACTGTTTTTTTTTTTTTTTTTTTTTTTTTCTGGGAACTTCCCTAGCTCCCTGTTATTCTTTCTCATAGAATCTTACTCTTTACATTCACAGTATTTATCATCATTTTAATTATATATTGGATCATTACCTGTCTAGTGTTTGCATCCTATCACAAAATGTTAAGCTCCATGAAGACAAGGACCTATCTATTTTATTCAGCAATTATTATCTAATGCCTATGAGTACGTGGCACATAAAAGACACCCAATAAGTGTAACAGGGAAAACAGTTAACATTTATATATAGGAGGTTTTGTGTGTGCTAGGTACAATCTAAGTTGTTTACAATGCATTCTATCATTTAATCCTCCTAAATGTTTTTATCCTATCTTTCTGTTACTTCCTAAAGTGGCTGGTGATTATACAGCCACATTCCATAACCACCTTTAACGAAACCGTTCCAAGGTTACCATGAACATTTACATCCCACCCCACTACTTACCCTTCTGCCTAGAATCTGGTTGATAGCTGCACTTTCTTTTAGGGTACACTCAGCTACGACATTCGCTCTCATTTCTTTCATGTATAACATAAAAGCATTCAGAGGCTTCTTAATGTGAGGTCTTTTTGGCTCCTGTTCCTTTCTCTGTTCATGCTGAGGCTTCCTAAAAGGTGGTTGGGATGGTGTTGGGGGAGGGGGGAGGGAAGGATAGGGGAAGGAGGACAAGGGAGGAGAGAAGCAGAGCATCTATTCATGTCACCAGTCAAACTCAAGCCGAGGACAACACTCTAGAAGCTCGACAAGCACCCAGAGCAGAATCACATTAGAAGAACAGCTCATTGGGAGTAAGGATCCTTTGGTTTGAGAAAGTTTACCTTTAGCCATAGAAGTGTTTGACATAAAATGGGCCCTGAGGCTGACTGAGCTTCTTGGTTACCTCAGGAAAGGCTGAACACATAGTATGTATGGTGGTTATTCCTCTTCCAGAACTGAGGCTCTTAACTTTTTGGGTGTAGGGCCCCTTTGAGAAACTAATGAAACTCCAGACTCTCTCCCCTCAACCAATGCGTGTTGGCTTTGCCTGCCCTTGCAGGCGTTTTATGCACTATCATATGCACCCAGCCACCCTGTCCTCCTGTCCAGGTCTACAGACCCTAGATTAAGGAATTCAGGGAAGTTAGTCCTGTTCTCACAGCCTGCGACAACCCTGGCCTCCTGGGCTTGGTTTGCCCCTTTCCTTTGAATTCTGTGCTTCTGAAGCCTGCAGCAGGGTTAAGTGTATGTCAGGAAGGAAATGCATGCAGCCCTCCTGTCTACTTCTCTCAGGTACCATCAGGTGCTCCCCAACAATCAGAACCAATTAAAACCTGGTAGTAAATTGCTTAAGATTATTCAATGCCCACACTGAAGATTACTCCATTTTGGTGAGGTTTGGTGATGTTCCCTTCATCTTTTGAGGTCTATGCTCCTTTCCAATCTTAAAATCAGTGCAGTGAGAATCGAGCTGTTTAAAGTCCTCAGGGGCAGAACTTTCAAGGCAGAGTCACACTGATTTTCATAATAAAAGAGAGGGAGAAAATGTTCAAGAGTAGCAAGAAGAAATTGTGTTTAGATCCTCAGTATCTTAAGGCATTCACAGGTGAAACCAGAGGTGTACTCACACGTGCATTAGATCACTGTCAGTGTGGGGATGCTCCTGTTTGACCTGAGGCGTTACAATAGCTGGATGAGGGATGCCAGTTGTATGGGGACCAGGAGGACCAGGAATCATATGATGGGAAAACCTGAAAGAAGGAAAGAAAAGAAAACATATGTACTAGTGGCTGTTGTAGCAAAAAGAGGAAGAATTCTGAAATAATCCACTAACTTGCTATTGGCTGAGAATGAAAACACATCTTTATACACAAGAGTATTAACTATAAATTTGAGTGGGCCAATAATTAATTTCTCTCTGTATTCAAGCGGAAATATTTATATTTATTCCTTGTAGAACAGAATTTATTTTCAAACTAATAGACATTTTTCCTAGGAAGGCTATAGGTCATTGGATTAAGAAATTTCTTGCAAAGCAGTTTTCAAAGAAACACTTCAGTAAGTGAAATTGCTGGAAGTATAACATTTTATTAGGATTTGGCTTTTTAAATGATTTTTAAATGAAAGCTAAAGACGTCATATTAAAATATCTCTGCCTTCATCCTTAAGCAACCTGTCACAATAAGTCTTCTCATACTTGTTGGCTTCTTTATTGATATATGGAGAAAACAACTGAGAAAATAATGGACAGCAGTTTGTTCTTAGTCCCCAATTTAATAAAGCTGCCACCAGCATCATCTAAAATAATCTACACAGAAAGAAAGTACTGTTCGAAAGGCCTAGTCTTATGGAAAACTGGTAATAAAATTAAGGGAAGGATACAGTTCTGCCCCAGGTAAAAAACTACACATCCTAAAGGCTTTTCTCCCGAGTACACTTGGTAGACCATAAAAAAAATCTCAAGTATCCACCACCATACAACACAAAGGAGGGCTACTGCCATGTAAGAAAAATGACTTTCAATAAATGCTTTGGATACATTTGAATATGCTTTAGAAGATTTTGGTTTTCAAACAGTATTGTTTGTTGATTTATTTTTAAGTAGGCTCCACACCCAATGAGGGGCTTGATTTCATGACCTGGAGATCCCAAGGTATGTGCTCTACTGACCGGGCCAACCAGGTGCCCTGCTTTTCAAACTGTTTGAAAGTTAACATTTAGCCAGAACAATATTCTCAGGTCTTTTTATCACAGCCAGCACAATTAACTTCTTCATCTGGGAAGGAAAGAAGGAACTCTGCCTGGATTAGAAACAAATTTTTAGAAATTAAAGAGGCATGGGAAAAATATAAATATTTGAGTAAATGATAATGCTCTGTTGTATACTGTTTGCAAAGATACATGATGCTGGTTACTTGCATGGGAGAACATCCTGTCACCAGACAGTTCTTACAGTGTTACAAGGTGTAAAAATATATTTTGGGGGAAGGATATTAATTTCATTCCCTCCCAACCAGCTAGATTTACAATTTGCTGAGCAAATAAAGGTTTTGTAAAAAGCTGAAATTCACCACAGAAACTGCGGATTTCATACCTACATAATAAAAAAGTGAAGATTCACAACCAGTTACTAGCCCCACAGTTTGACTTCCAGCACAATGATGCTAGTTCCCTCGAATAAGCCACATTGAACACACAGATGATGCACAACAAATGTGTGTGTACATCAAGCACAGGGCACAGACGCCATCCTTTCCAGAAGCAAAAGCATTACACAGAGCAGTGTGGCATGGCAGGTCTCACAGAGCTTCGCTTGAACTAGAACATGTCCACACAGGGCCTGATTCACACACTAGGACACACACCCCGCATGGCCTGCAGCCAATAAGCACCATCCTTTCTCTTCTGACAGCCTTGATTCAGGAAGGCTCTGGACTGTCTGGGCATTTTCAAACACTGTCACATTAAACTGATACAACTTTCCTCAAAGAAAGCAAATTAGAAAACTCAGACCAAACCAGTCTTTATCCGCCCCCTTAACCCACTCCCAGCATATTTTGACTCAAACAAACTCTTCTTAGAAATGTCTGTTTTCGGGGCATTTCACATCCCGCAGTCAGGTGGCAGTGAATTCTTTTGGATGCACAATTTCCGGGGTGTTGCCTGAGTCTACCTGAGGGGTGTGGCTGGTGCTGGTGGGGTGCAGCGTTTGGCTCCTACCCAGGAATCTCTAGGACACCTAGTGTGGGAGCCAGGCACACTGCACAGACAGACGCATGGCTGAGTTATGCACCCTCCTAGCCAACCAAGAGGCAAGCAGAGGCGCACAAAATGCAAGCGCAAGAAGAGCAACTTGTCCTGGGGTGCCCGGTTTCCACCTCTACCTACCTGGACATGGAAGTGTCGACTGACAGTGAGGATGGATAGGGTTGCCTGAATCCTCCCGTGATGGGATATACAGGCTGACCTTGCCTGAGGTCACAGAAGAAAGGAACCCATCAATGAAAAAACACGAGTTACCAACCAGCAATAAGAGTTTGATGAGGCTCAGAGAAGAGGGAGGTATCCAAAAAGAACTGCGTGGGGGGTAATTACAGACCACAGCATTTCTTCAGTTAATCAACTGCTTCCCTTCTTACCCTCCACCCAATCAAAGCATCATTTACCTTGAAGAAAACCTCCCACCTTCAGCCTGAAAAGCAAACCAGTCCATGAATTACCTTTTACCCATTCCTTTCTCCCAACCCCACTAATGCTCAAATGAACAAAATAGGCATATAACACATGTTTAGTGAATGTAACAGAACCATGAGAATGGTGAAATACTCCTCTCAGAATCTTTGAAAACTTCAGGGGAGAAAAGAAAGAGGGGAATAAAATTTATATAAAAAATGAACAAATATTTTAAAAACACTGTACTCCCCACCCCTTCATATATCCATGCTACAGTCAAGAAATAAGAGATAAATCTATCGGACTTATTCCCTCTCTACTCTGAGAATTCCATCTCTCTGTTTTTCCCACATCTCACATTTCTCATTTATACAATCTTTATTTCCAGCTGCCACTCAGCACAGGATTATTGCCCCTAAGTAGTAAGTTCAGACAGAATAATTGATATAGGTTTGAAAGTGTATGCATAATCAATTAAACAGGTGACTGGGAGATTTAGTGCTAAAGAGAGGAGAGGGAGAGAGAGAGACAGCTGGAATTTCCAAGACAGGATGACCCCTTCTTGCCGAAGAGGAGATAAGGTAAGGATGTCAAGGTAGGGAGACTGGGGCAGTGATAGGGGGTTTTGGGGATAGAGGGCCAGATAAAGAAAGGAGAGGGTTCATCTACTAAAGTTGAAGCAGTGTTTCCATGGAGTGAGCAGTGGGGGAGGGGAGGAGTGGAAAAGGAATGGGAGTGCAATGGGGTAAGCTGTGTGTTAACAATAAGATGATAAAAATAGGCTACACTATGTAAGTCTTTCTTCCAAAAATATTATTTCTTTTCCTTTCCTTCCATAATTTAAAAAATTTTGAAAATAGCAGTAAGAATTTTTTAGACATAAAATAGAGAGTTTGGATTCTGAAAAAAGGAAGCCCAAACATCAGTTTTTCACCTGTCTGAACTCAAACTGGTGCTTACTTTATTAACATTCAAAAGATGCTTTTGTTAATCTTGAATTTCTATTTGTCATTTCCTTCATTTGCTTATTTTATAAACAAAGACTAATATTCAATGTGTCTAAGTTTGTTTCAAAAATAAGTTGTTCATAAAAAACTAGACAAGAAGAACCACACTGAACACTTTGTATAGGCATAGCAAATGCCCAAAGCCACAAATTGAACCCATAAAACTATAAGCTTCAAAGCAAATGCTACACACAGTCATTTTCTACACATATTAGCAAAAGGATTCAATCCATTTCAAAGTCTGTATATTTTTTAAGCTTTCAAATTGAAATGAAATAAAGTTAGCACCTTGCTTGTTGATGTGAAATTTTTTCAACTCCACAAGTGTTATCATTCATAAAGCTAACTTCCATGAATGGAAAGAAGAACATATGCTCA
The DNA here is from genome assembly GCF_003254725.2 of Canis lupus dingo. NCBI lineage: Eukaryota > Metazoa > Chordata > Mammalia > Carnivora > Canidae > Canis > Canis lupus. The sequence continues at coordinate 28,580,528 of NC_064274.1, forward strand.
AATGTCTGAATGAAGGTTATAGGAAGGATCTTACCAGCCAAGAGGTGGGGTAATCTGTCCAACACCACCTGGAGACAGGGGATAAAAGGTAGGGATCTCAGGAGCTGGAGGATGTCTAGACATGCCTGTTCAAAAGAACAATGGAGAAGTAGAGTTTTCAGATTCACGGGACATCTGGCTATAAGAATAAAATAAAAGCCATTAATACTTAAGGTCTAGCATGAAACAGTGTTTACTGGATGTATTTAACTGAAGTCAGTTTGTTAGCTTTTCTCAAGATTTCAAAATCTGAGAAAACAAGTCTTAAGATAGGACATCTTGAGAAACTCTTAAAAGAGTAAATACACTGCTAGTAAAACAGTGACCATAGTAAGATTTTTAAATTATGTAGTTTGCCCTCATTATTTCATTTTGGTTAAGAAAATGGTAGACAATTGTTTTTGTGTAGAATGGAAAAATAACAGCCTTCATAAGTAGATGGCCATGGTGCTCAAAGATTAGGTAAATTGCCACTTTCATATTTTCATTGGCTCCCTTATGGACACATAGATTTGGGAAATGTGATACCTCCGAGGATCAAAGATTAATTAGGAATCATCTTCAGCCCCATAATGGTCACACTTGATATGATTCATTTTGGTCTCTGCCACTTTAGCTCCAACTAAGCTCTTCATCAAGTTGAGTCCTCTGGGCTCCAAGGTCAAGCTGTCCTGGATTAGTTGTATTCCACAGAAAATGAAAATGCCACCAAATTGTTTCTTGAGCTCACACTCCCTGGGGTACACTGCCCTATAACTGTAAAAACCACCTAAAGATTATACCTAATCCTAGTCCCACATGGCATCTCTTTGTTTATATTCCACCTTGGGTACAGAAAAGAAGGGGCACATGCATAAAAATGCAAAATATAAAAACATAGATTCAGTGTATTTGGGTGAAAGTGATTCTGATTAGAAAAAAACAAACAAACCATAAAAGTTTCTTTATATAGCTAACCTGGCCTTTCCAGATTCAACACCCAGAAATGACCAGTATGTGGACTTAGGTGAACATATGAAAGATGCTTTTTAGTTATTTTGCTTTTTTACTGTTTAAAATGACTATGAGTTTCATTTGGGTCTTATATTTAAGGTCTTGAACTTAAGATGTGTTGCCTTCAAAGTTGGTGTTAATTTGACTCTGAGGTTAGGACAAACTATTACTCAACTCTTATAAGAAACAGGTAGGAGGAAGGTTTTTAATCCCTCAACAGAGAGCTTACATGAAATTATCTCACATTTTGCTGTTTTTAAAAGATCTGTCAAATTCCCACCACCTTGCCTTTTTGGCTAGAAATACCACTACTTTTGGGTTCACAGTGGATCCCAAATTTCATATTCGGGATTTTTTTCTTGGGTCTGGGGAGGTTTGGGTAGTAGGAGTAAATCTAAGAGAGCCTACGGTGATGATTCTTGACCTATCAGAATCACTGGGGAGTTTCTCCAACTTGCTGCCCTCCTACCTTTCAGATTCAGAAACCTTCCCAAACCTCAGGGTAAGCAGGATGACTGTTCAGTTTAAAAAAAAAAACCAAACTAACTCAGAAGAGCTTTGGAAACTTCGTGGAACTGTGAGCTTGAAAAATCACGACTACAGGTCATAGACCAACAGAATTGTCTACTTTAATCCCTTTATTTTACAAACGGGAAACCAAGGTGTGGAATGACTGCTCAGGCATCCTGGTTGGGTATATACAAAATACGTATTTTCCTGGGCTTTTATCACTGGGACACAGACAGGTAACCTGCTTGCAATCACATATCTATGCAGACGAGGCTAAAATCTTGCTCTCCACTCTTGTCCATGTTCCAAGTAAGCCTAGAATCCCACAGCAGTGATTCTGTGTAGGAGCAGGAGCAGGAGCAATGCAACTGAACACAATACAAACTAATTTGATTTGGTTTTACTGCTCAAGGGAGAAAGGAGGAAACTACCATTTATTTAGCATCTGCTACATGCTAGTTCATATGCTGGGTATTTAGTTTGATGGTTTCTATTAAATACATTTATACTCACATTTCAAATATGCCTCTCTAATGTCTGTAGCTCAGAGAAATCCTTCTTTCTTGTTTGAATCTACTGTTTTATTTTTTTGAATCTACTAAGTTTTAATTTGTACTTTTAATGTGGCACTTAAGATGTTCTTCATTTTATTTTATACTTAGTTTGTGCAAATGATTTCCTGCATGAGGCCATATACCACTTGGAAAAAAAGAGACTATGTTTTACCAATCTAGGTATCAAACTCTGGTTGTCTCCAGAGATGGTTCTCGATAAATACTTTTGAATGACTGGACAAATGAACAAGTGAATCAAAAGTGTTTAAGCAGACCCATTCTTCATTCTGGGTCAATATTACCAACAATCTTGCATGTCTTACAAGTACATGATGTGGCTTAGGTCATTACATGAGTAGAAAACGGATCTGTGTTTTCTACATAGCCTATTGTTATGTTAAGATCCTAGAAGTGTATGCCTCCACCAACTGCTATGCTACTGGAGACATGTTTCACATCATTCATTTAACTAGTATTCACTGAATACTCACTATGTACTAGAGGCTAGACACAGCATAGCCTTAACAATTCTTAAGCTTTTATAAGTAAGCTTGATAATAATTATGGATGAAATGATTCTGGAGTCAGATTTATATGGATCTATCAATTCTGCCACTTGCACAAGCTATATATCTTTGAGAAAGCTATGTAATTATTACTGTTCTTTTTTTTTTTTTTAGATTTTATTTAAAATCTAAAGTGGCAGAGACCCAGGCAGAGGGAGAAGCAGACTCCACGCAGGGAGCCTGATGTGGGACTCAATCCAGGACCCCAGGATCATGCCCTGAGCGGAAGGCAGATGCTCAACCGCTGAGCCACCCAGGTGCCCCATAGTTCTTTAAAATCAGTACAAAAATGGAGTAGGGGTTGTTGTGAGGAATACATGAATACATGTACTACAGAAAAGTGCTATCTATGTGAGTATTTGTGGTTATTTACAAGGATACAATGGGTAATACAAAGACATAAACAGATACATATATAAACATAATATTTCCTAAAAGCTTTTTCTTTTTAACATTTTTAGCAGACATAATGAGAAGAAAATGACTGGTATTAGCTTCATTTCCCTTTCCTACACCTGCACACATTCCTCACACCAACATAATGACAGAAAGGTAAAAATGAAAAATGCTATTAACCTAGTTATTTTCCTACAAAAAAAGATGAGTTTTGCTGACAAATGGTTTATATTGGTTGTTTAGTTCTATGTATGGTTAGAGTGTGGACATGACACTTTTTTTTTTCTTTTTAAATAAAACTAACCAGCCTCCTAGGAACTTTGAAATTAGTAACTCTGGCCTCAGTACCACCACGTTCTAACTAGTTTAGCTACATGATATAACTAAACAGGCTGGCAGTATGAGAAAAAGAGATAAAAGCAAGAAACTTGGTCAGCTTTATACTTATTTTTTGGTGATTAATATGACTAATGGAATCATATAAACCCCAAATCATGTATATTAGTTTCTCTCAAACCAAAGTTTATGTATCTCTAGAGATAAATGGTGACAAGGTATGGAAAGTCTTTGTTTACAAAAAAGTAATTAAGAATAGGACTTAAAAAACAAAAAAAGAATAGGACTTTATATCCCTGGGTGGCGTAGCGGTTTGGCGCCTGCCTTTGGCCCAGGGCGCGATCCTGGAGACCCGGGATCGAATCCCACATCGGGCTCCCGGTGCATGGAGCCTGCTTCTCCCTCTGCCTGTGTCTCTGCCTCTCTCTCTGTGTGACTATCATAAATAAATAAAAATTAAAAAAAAAAAGAATAGGACTTTATATTAAAACAAACAGTGTATGGAGTAGAATGCAGAAATCACACAAATTTTTAGGCCAAAATAAGGACTTCAAAGAAAATGCAGTTTTCTGATCATGCCTTCTTGTTCTTTCTCTAGTTCTAGAGGGTTTGTTAAAAAAAATTTTTTTTTTGAGAAGCAATGATATAAACTACAATTAGTAAGACAAAACAAGGTGGGGCAGCAGAAGAGATGGAAACAAAAGAGAAAATATAGGGGATCCCTGGGTGGCTCAGTGGTTTAGCGCCTGCCTTTGGCCCAGGGCGCGATCCTGGAGTCCCGGGATCGAGTCCCACGTCGGGCTCCTGGCATGGAGCCTGCTTCTCCCTCTGCCTGTGTCTCTGCCTCTCTCTCTCTATGTCTATCATAAATAAATAAATAAATAAATAAATAAATAAATAAATAAATAAATAAAAAATAAATAAAATCTTAAAAAAAAAGAGAGAGAAAAAATATAAATGTAATTGGTAGCTCATCAAAAACTTGTCTTTTTAAAAAAGAACCATCCCAGAGTTCTTGAAAGAAAAAACTACTGAAACATCCTGTTGGGCAGCCCGGGTGGCTCAGCGGTTTAGTGCCACCTGCAGCCCAGGGCCTGATCCTGAAGACCCGGGATCAAGTCCCATGTTGGGCTCCCTAAATGGAGCCTTCTCCCTCTGCCCCCCGCCCCTCAGTTTCATGAGTAAATAAATAAAATCTTAAAAGAAAAATAAAAAGGAAACATCCTGTGTTTTTTTTAAATAAATAAGTTTGTTTCAAAGTGTTTAGAATAGGATCTAGAACATAGTACACACTATGTAATTATTAAATAGTTTAAAAACAAGTGAAAAACACTCTTCAATTCTTTTTGCTAATAGCTTGTTTGAAGCTTTTATATCTATCTTTAACTGCCATCTATAGCTTTATGATTCCCAGATATGTATCTCTAGTTCAGACACTGCTCTGGGACGGTGACCCATAAGTTACCTACCCCTTCTCTCCTTCCAGGTATCTATCTATAAGGCACTTGAAGTCACTAAGACCAAGGTCACACTCTTGATTTTCCCTCTTAAACTCCACCTTCTTCCTAAAATACCTTCTCTTAGTTCCCTTTCTCACCACTGTCTTCTGACATATGTCTTGAATGTTTCTTATTCTTTGGAGGTCCTCAACAAAAGGGAAGTAGAGGAAAAACTGGAAATGAGGAATACAATAGAGGAAAATCTGGATACATCTGTATAGGTGATTCTCACCTTCCCTAAGTAAAGGTATATAGCTCCACTCAAGCCAAAGTCCAACAGTGACTAAGTACTCGAATAAGTTGTTTTAACAATGGATGGAAATGAAAGCATTACAGATTTAACCTACATGAGTTCATAGTAGTGGAAAAAACCCCAGCCTCTGAACTCCACTCCTTTGCTAAATTCTGCTGTTCATTATAGGTCAAAGATACAGCTGGTCAAAAGAGTAAAATGCTGGTGATGGCAGATTTTATACACCTTTACATTCCCTGCATTCACACAGTTCTGTAGTTTCTGTTATTTTGAACTTCTAAAGATCCTGTTAAGGTCCAAGTGTGCATGGACATGGAAAGAGGAAAGGCCACCCTGTGAACAAGGGTGCTCTAAGCAGAATGGACCAGAAAGCTTGTAGAACCTCAGCTTTAAGTCCTACAACCAACCCACACCCACACCCACACCCACACCCACACCCACATCCATTAGGCTAGAGAAACTGGGCATTCTGATTTTTCAGACATATGCTATGTGTTCTTCTGTAAATGAAAAAGAAGCAGAACTGGGCAATAGTGTAGAGAATTAAAATAAGATTCATGTTACTTGACTTTAAACAGAGAGGTTTTGTACTTTAATTATTATTATATCTAGGTTGCTGCTGGTAAATAACAAAAAGAGGATAAAATGTTAAGGACTGAAATGAAACCACAAAAGTCTTAAAAAGATAACATTTGATGTTATCTTTTGTCCCTTTTCTAACATTTTTCTAACACTACCATCAACACTTAGTACATACAATAAATGAATACTGTAGGAGGCACTGAGGACTGAATTTTTAGTATATTTATACAACATACTGGTTTATACTGTGAATCCTAGATTTTCAAAGCGGTCATTTTGAAAATAACCCTTTGTTTTTCTTTTTCTTTTTTTAATCCTGAAAAACAAGAGAAGCAACAGCAAATTCTTGTGGGTTTACAAAAAACTGCTATCAAGTAAATTATTCTTCTCTCCTACAAATACATTTTGATCCACAAAGTGACATTTAGCAAAGACACTTGTAAAGGCATCAGACTGATAAGATATTGCTCCTTACTTATCAAGAAAGGCCTGGGAAGGCAGGGGCTCTCACCTTGTTTGGAGTTGACATCTGATGGGAGGTGTGAAGGGTGTGATCCTGGAGAAAAGTGCTCGTCGCTGTAAGTGATGAGGGGGGTGAGAGGATGGACCGCATGTGATGGCTGCACCACGGGCACCTTATTTGACTGCAAAGTAACCACAAGATCAATGGTTAATAGGAATACCCAGCTCCTGTCTCCTCTCCAAAGAAAAAGTCACATAACAGCAGTAACTGGGCATCAGCATAACCCAAGAAACATCTCTAGACCTGGATAACTCAACTCATCTGCTGTACTCATTACATCTTCAGAATTTTTCCATGTTAAATACTATTCAAGTATATGAATATCCCATCAAGAGACTATCAGTTATTTAATCAGCACCTTTTGGAGATTTAGGTTGATTACTATTATTCCATATGACATGAATTTCTGTATGTATATATTTATACTTCCTTTTGAGGATTATCTCCTCAGGTTCAATTCAACCAGTAGCTACTGGAGCAAAAGTTACAAATGTTTTATAAGCTCTTTTTATTCATTACATATCTCTGGCAATAAAAAAGCACTGAACTGCTTAATGAACAAGTGAATAAATAAATATTACCAATCTGAAGGTCAACTTTTTAAACAACCCAATAAATAAAAATTTGCTTAGTTTATAGAATTTGTAATTCTATAATTGTACATCTTTAAAAACCATGTTACAGCACTGTTTTTCATGTCTTATAGCTTTGTCAATCAAACGTGACCATCTGTTATGCTTAGCACTACTCAGTTCATCTTTAGGTTCTCTAGTTTTCAGAAGTCTTAACTGATAAAAGGGAACTTCTAACCTTGAGTTTAACTGCATAACATGAAATATGGCTTTAAATTACTAACACTTTATATTTGACATTTTATATGTCTTATATTAATTTAAAAACAAATTTTATTATTGAATTTGGAAGTCTAAAATTATAGAACAATAATAATTTTTTAAAGGCTCAGGTTATTTTTTTTCTCTCCCCTCTACCTCCCCAAAGTGCTTACTAAACAAATCAAGTAATACAAGCAAGACCCAGGCAGTTTAACCTGATTAGGGAGACTGGTTTTTATAAACTCTACATTCCCTCGCCTCAAAAAGAAAGTAAATTCAACACAATTATATACATGAAAAATACATATTTGATTTTAACCTCATCTATTAATTACAGCAGTCCCAGGAAGATCTCTATTTACAAAGGCTACAGTAATAAGTAACTTGTGAATTTAAGAGGAATAAAATACAATGAATTTTGAATATTCAGTAATTAACTAGTTCAGACATGTCTTCACCATAATTAGTTTGAATTAGTGAGATTTTTAATGTGCTATAAACTCAAATGTATGTGAAATCTGTTTCTCCAGAAGTAAATATCTGTATTAAAAAAAAAAATTGAGTAGCTACCTGACAATTGCACCGTATAAACTGCTTAAAATGTAGTTCCATATCTCAGTAGTTGAGGCCCCTGTAACACACGTGTTGTGTGTGGTGATGGCACCTATGACTTACATGCTAATTTAAATTTGTTTTTTTTCCTTACAAATTAGATATAAAAAATATGTTGCTCCAATGCTCAGAAAAATTAGGAACAATTATCCTAGTAACACTTAATTCTCTTTATAGCTAGTAATACTAATTCTCTATACCTTATCATTACAACCTCTACCCAAAAAAAACTTATTTAAAAAAAGGTGAAAAAAAATCACCCCATTTTAGACAATGATATAATTTCCATACTAGATTTTCCCTGTTTTATAAAATGATCAGCTCCTCTCTAATGCTAGAACTTGCACAGCTCATATAGCCCTGGGCATTTATTAAATAGAGTACCATTATCAAAGCCCCCCACCTTCTCTCTGTATACCTCAGTACAGACATCTATGCATATAAATGTGTAAAAGGTTAAAAAAAATGTTTCAATGCTTTTCAAGTGTTAATGATGCAGTTGTCAAATACACAGAATGAGCTTCTTAAATACAAGGAATTTAGAATGCTAGAGGAGGTGTGGAGGGGTGCAGGGATAGGAGGATATTATTACAAACCCTCTTTAAAATGGAAACAAAAATCTCAACACCCAAATGCTAAAATGAATATATTTCAACTCTTCTAAACTGCTTTGAGTTTCATTTCAAAAGTCTCATAAGAAGCATAATTGCCAAGCAATCTACAAAGGTATTTTCTTAGAGTGCTTATAAAGAGTAAGCATTGCAGAAATCTCCTGGAAATATATATATTTTGCATGCCTTTCTTATTTCCAGAGCACCACCTTAAGGAACCTGCATTAGCAGGCAGCATCTTCTTAATGTCTGACCTATCCCTCCAGTCATATAGCTCAGAATCTGGTGCCATGAATTTTTGCTAAATTATGCTATCCTTGCTCTCCTCTTAATTTTACGGTTTTCAACACAGATTTGCTTTCCTGTGGGAAGGAGATAAGAAGCTGAGGATTTTAATTTAAGCTCTGGCCTTGTCTTATATTTTGCAAGATGGATAGTGAAAGCAGTACTAGTAGGTGTGTTAAAGCCAACAAGGATTATGTCCATTTTTGTGGCCAAATAATAAAAGCAATATGAAATCTCAATAATGTGTGTGAGCACAATTCTGAGGTTTCTATTTTGCCTCCTGCAGACCACCTTCACTATGTATATAAATATCCAACCCTATGCTACACACACATCGCCATCACGGTCAAGTAACCTCAGCCCTAAATTGTGGGCTTCCTCTGATATCAGGAGTTATTGTCCTTTGATACTATATGCACACACAAAGCAAGAACCCAGGCAATGCTACTTCGTGTAATTTTTAAGACAGAAAATATAACCATTCTTAATTCTAGTCCTTTAATCTTCAAACAACAGTGTGGTATTTGTTGTGGTGGAGAGTAGGAGAGGGGAGGAACAACCAATTGATTACCTAGTCAAATTTGTCTACCATGAGTAAATTTATGTAGTTATATTATAATGCATGATTATACCTGTATATGAGGGCATATGTAAATATTTATTAAGACCAATAATGTGCCAAGCACTCTTCTAGAACTGAAGGCCGGAGCAGACAAGGTCCCTAATCGCATGCAGCTTTCCTTCTAAGAGTTTGTGATGGGAGTATTTGAGACAAAGAATAAATATGCAGAAAAACCAAACCAAAACAAAACAAAAAGATGGTATCAAGTACTATGAAAAAAAGGAACTGGGTGACAGGAGAAACAGTGTATATGTAATTATATGCCTTCATATTCCACTAAAGCTGTAAGAAACCACAAGCGCATTTAGTTTAAGATTCTAATTTTCTAAGATAGGAAGCTGAGAAACGGAGGTCACCAGGAAACGAACAATCAAACCATGACCATGGTCAGCACTTCCAATAACACAACCTTGCTCACTACACAACTCCAATGATAATAGGGTCACTGGGAATAAAATGGGAATGGAAATCCCTGGAGTCACTCAGTATAGTGCAATCAAGTAGTAGAGAAATATCTTTTTGGCTTCTACTCTGTGTTGACTGACTACTGTCTACCTAGTACCTCACTTACAGAACCCAAGTCTCTTGACTCCCACTCTTGTGCTTCTCCCAACTACACATCTCTCTGTAAGGGAGAGAGGAAGGTGAAAATCATATTGATTCTTTTGTTCATTCATACACACAGTCAAGAACATTCACAGGTGCAGTCACTGGTACACAGGTACATTCATAGGTAAAGTCTTAGCTTCCAGTGGAAAATCACCAGGTAGCCCCAATGTGTGTCCTTTGTTTCATTATCCCAGGGTAATAGCACCCGTGATTATTCCACCCCTATGAGATACCTGGCAGCCTTAAGACATCCCAAATCCTCTGCTGCTGCTCAGATAGGTTCAGAAACTTATCTAAGTTCACATGGCAATAAGTGGCCAAGCCAGGTCACAGACCCTGATCCTCCAAGTACATATTCTTTCATCTCACACAGGCAAGCAAAGGAAAAGTATGAAAGATGGAGAGAGCAGGTACTCAAAAAGGGATAGAAAAATATGAGGGGTAAGATTCTAGAAGACGACCCTTTCACCTACACTCAGCACCCACACATGCCTATTCAGTAGGAAGCCTGCAATCTTTTCCCAAGCTTGAAAAATCATCAGGCCACCCTACCCACATAGCCCATAATAATTATAACAACTAACACTTACCAAGCGCTTAGTGTGTGTTAAGCATTTTATAGTATCTTTGAGGCAGGTGAGGACACTTTTACAGATGAGGAAACTGAGGCATGGAGAAGTCAGGTAACTTTTCCAAAGGCACAAAGCTAGTAAGCGGCAAAACTAAGGTTCAAATGCAGAAACTCTGTCTCTGGAGACCACAATTGTTATCAGCATACCACGCAGGCTCCCTGAAGAGCCAAGTTCATAACATCTTAGTGAGTTTACCATCTGGGCCTGACAGTAGGTGACATCGATGAAATGACTGTGTGGTCTCTGTCCCAGGCACAGGAATCACATCAGACAAAGAGGCACCTCAGTAGAAGGGGTTAGAGCTGCTAAGACTCAACTGGGGGCTTTCTCTCCAGGACTGGGAAACATTCCAAGGAAGCTAGCTTGGCTGCCGTCCAGGCTGGTCCCTGCAGGTAAGGACCTCTTTGGTATCACAGCCAATAAAACCCACACCTCCTGTGGACACGAAGTGGGTGCCACTTAGGGATCCTGAGAGCCACCCCCAAAGCAATGTTCCCAGAAATGACCCACTCACTGCTGGCAGTAACTCAAGCTGTCATGAATGTTGTCAGCCTCCAAGGATGTGGTTCTGGGAAGGACTAAAAAATGGTTCAGTGCCCTCCTAGCTAAGGCCATGGGCCTACTGGTAAGTGCAGTAATTGGGGGAGAAACCTGCTGGTCTAGTAGCTAGTCCTCACTCTGCACATCTTGAGATTTCAACTAAACCCACAATGCAGGATCTAGCTGTGCATAAAGGCCTTGAGTTCCATTTCAACTGGCTGTGCATTTTATCAATAATCCTCCTGGTAATAACCAAATTCAGGGAATATTAACACTCCACCAACTTACCGAGATGAAGAATTTCATCTGGCCTCAATTTTTTATGGTGCCATTTTACTTTTTATTAAACTCTTAGGAAATCTGGTAGTCATGAAATAGAAGCCATGTAATTTTATATTGTGTCTTCTCCTCCTCTTCTGAGAATTTGAGCTTCTTAAGCTTTCCCACAAAGAGGAGATTTAATTTACTCCAAAAAGATATAATGATTCTTGTACCAACTAGACCTTAAAAGTAATATTTTGTACTGGAAATCTTCTAAGATCCACCAAAGCTAAATACCTGATTCTAGTCTGATGTGGCCTTCAAATCTAAGACCATGACTAGTTGTGATGTAGTTTTCTAAGATAATAATTAGAGCCTAGGCTCTGAAGACTTCCTGAGCAGGAACTGATAAATTCTAAGGTTTGCAGACACTCTGCAAACACTGAGCCTAAGTCTGGAGGCAAAAGGATGGTCTCTATTGGACACCCAGAATGTTTTCCTACGAGCGGAAGGAATATGTCATAGGGAAAGGAATTAATATGGATTAGACAGCCAGTAAGTGCTAGTCATTATGGCCATGCCTTTATATTCTCTGGCACTCATCCACATACGTGGGCAGTATCACCTCTATATTTATAGATGAGAAGGCAGAGTTCTTTCGGACACAGAGCTAAGTAATAATTAGCTGAGAAAGGACTTGTACTGGCATTTAGTTTGACACCCAAGTCCCTGCTCTTCCTGCTCCACATGCTCATTCTTCATCTCCTCTCTCCACCTCTGTTCCAAACTGCTATGCCAGGTGACAGTGGCCTGCCATAGGCCCCACTGCAGCGAGCATTTGGATAGCAACCACTGCCGACTTGGTGCAGTGGACTCTGCACCCACTGTTTTCCCAGTTCTCTTTACAGTGGTGATTTCCATACATTATACCACGTGATTCTGAAATCACCCTAACTTGTTATAATTTCTGTTTTATCAAAAAGAAAAGCTTCAGAGAGGGTAAGTAATCTGTACAAGGTCACACAGGATGTTAAGTAGTAGAGACAGGACTGGAACCCAAGGTGGTGACTCTCAAGTCCGCAGCTCATATCCCAAGTACCCAAAAGTGGACAGTCTTGCCATCCTCTGGTTTCCACGTGGAAGAGATAAGTACTAATTTAGTTTAATTTTCAAGTACATGGGCAGTGGAGGCACAGAGTTCTGATCCCAAACATTCATATCCACTTAATTGCTACGCTTAAGTAATACACTTATTTAGAATCTCAGTTTCCTCATATGTAAAATGGGTGGAATAATATCTCATAGAATTAAGGCAAGGATTAATGAACAATGCAAATAAAACATCAGATCCTGGCATATAATATATGTTCAATAAATATTTGTGGAATGAGTAAAGGAAAGAAGAAAGGAAAAAGAGGCCCAATAAGTGAATTATTCTGGCTCTCAAAAGTTCAAATCGCTTATCTCTCAGACACAGTAAATTTTAGAGTTTAGACGGCTTAGACTTTGCTATAACATACATGTACACATAGATTTTCTATGTGTTTGCTTTGTTTCCTCTTCTACATTATAATATAATAGACCATACAATCTTAGTTTATTCATTTGAAAAATCTCTTATAGCAGTAGTTCTCAAACTTTTTGCTTTCAGAGCGCTTAACACTCCTAAAAATCACTGAGGATCCCAATGAGCTCGTTTGTGTGGGTTTATTTATAAATTCCACATTAGAAATTAAAATGAAGAATTTAAAAGTATTCATTTAAAAACAACAATCTTATGTTGCATGTTAACATAAAAAGCATTCTTATGAAAAAAGAACATTTTCCAAACAAAAATATAAAGGTGGCATTGTTTTACTTTTTTTTTTTGCAAATCTCTTAGCATCTAGTGTAACAGAAGATAACTGGATTCTCTTATCTGCTTTTGCATTCAGATCTCCATTTTGATGTTATTTTGGTTGAAGTACATGAAGAAAATTCAACCTCAACAGATGTGTTGTTGAAAGGAGAGGATTATTAGTAGTCTTTTCAGATTATTGTGGAACTTTTTTGATACTATACCAAAACTTAACAAGTGGTAATTTACTAAAGGCTAGTTCCAGTGTTAAGGCTCCTGGCTGGCTTAGTTGGTGGAAAGGTGACTCTTGATCTTGGGGTTATAAATTTGAGTCCCACATTGGGTGTAGAGATTACTAAAAAATAAAATATTTTTTAAAGGCTAGTTGCAATGTAGAGTCAAAAATCATATCAATATACTTTTCCTACTCTTACATTAAAATCCACTGATATATCTAGAGTTTTCAATTTAACTGTTCATGATTTTGTAACATCATGCATTTTGGTTATTTGGAAAATACTAGTTAACTGAGTTGACATATTTTGTTATATAATATAAAAATCACATTCATTAGTACATCACTGATCTCATTAGAAAAGCTTTAACGATTTGGGAAGCTATCTGGCCCAGAGTAGCACATACAAGCTTTCTAAAATTCTAATTTTTCAATTTCAAAAGCTCAAATTCTATCACTGGCAACAGTCAACTGTTTTCACTAAAGACAGATTACCTTTGCTCATTTACAAAAAAAATATCTGCCAAATACCAAAGTTGGAAGAACCATAGTCAGGTATGCATTTAAGGGCCAACATTTAATAAAATTAATAATTTTTACTGCTTCATCAGGATATTCTTAGGTGACATTGTGAATTATTTTTTTCCCATGGGAGGATATTGTGCAAAATTCAATGATTACAATACTAGTTTTACCCACCATTGCTTCTGCACCATCAAGGCAAATGTCAACACAGTAGAAAAGACAAATAACGTGTTAGTGTCATCATGAGAATAGTTTTGACCTTGTGGGTCAAACTATCTCAGGGAACCCCAAAGTCCCAAAGACTATACTTTGAGAACTGCCACCTATAGTAAAGAATACTGCAGAAATAGTTATTGATTATTATAGACTATTGAGGCTAATAAAGTAAAGAGTATGATTTCAATTAGTTTGAATTCAGAGAGAAACTCATTTGTAGGTTATAAATATGGAATGTTTTTGTGATATACTAAGCTATCATTTCCCCCTCCTATTTGTTAGTATTCTAAATATACCAAATCAAGAGAAATTTGAAAAGCAAACAAAAATAATGTATGCCATACCCTTTTAAATGATATCTAAAACATTTTAAAACTCCTTGACTCCCTTCATTTCAGTCAGTACAGAACCCCAGAATCGTGCTCTTTCATCAATTTTGAATTATTTTCTTCAAAGGGATTCTTGATATACAGTAGCAGGAATACGGATTTGCACCCTTAGGTGCTAAGAAGCCTCCTTCAAGTCCCTCAGTTACACTCAGTCACTGTCCGCACTGTACTTACAGCTTCTAGGACTTGACCCCTAGGACTCGACAGTATTCATCACACTGTACTGTTAGCATTTGTGCATCTATTTTCTCTCACTAGAGGTCACACCTTGGCGACTTATCTGCAGCATCCAGCGCAGGTCCTGGCAAGGCAGAGATAGTCAATATCTGTTTCTCATAACATCGTCTGAATGAGGCATTCCAACACTAAGAAGTTCATTTCTTTTAAGAAAGAATTCATACCTTTACATTTTAAACAGGGATCAATCCTTGCATTTCCTATTGATGTGTAAAAAATTAACACTAAGGTATCAGCAGCTTGATGTATCACCATTTACCATCTCACAGCTTCCATGGGGCAGGGTTTCAGCACTGTGTGACCAGGTTCTCTGCTCTGGCTATTGCAGGGTTTTGGCTGGGCAGAAGTCCTGTCTGCAGGATCTGCAAGCTCAAGTTTTGTGTTTAGGAGACTTCAGTTCCTTGCTAGTTGTCAGGTGGGGACCACTCATATTCCCTGACAAAACCCCTTCCATCTGAAAGCCAGCAATAGTGCCTCAAATATTTCTTGTTTTGAATCTCTTAACTTCCTCTTATATGCAGTGGAGAAACCTTTCTGCTTTCTTAAGGGCTCATGTGACCATGTCAGGCCTATCTTATAATCTCTTTCCTTAAGTCACCAGTGAGAGTGGGAGAGGTGGGTGGGGTGGCTAGGATAAGCTCAGGGTACTGCAAGACCTGTATCACTTGTTAAGACAAAGATAATCCTTTAACCTCATTTTTCCCCTCTTGTTTACAAAACATTATCAACAATTAATCTTCAGCATATAAAAATGAAGTGCCTTAACAAACATTATTTGGTGTTATTTCTGATTATAGTTATTCTGATTATACTGTAAAGTTCTGAGGTTCAGTTAGTTTTGTGTTTTCTCTTCTTTTTTCTTTTTTTATTCAGGGGCCACAATTTCAAGAGTATGTTACTCACACATACCAGAATTGAGAGGTATTGTAGTTCAGCAGGGAAGGGACAAGAGTTAGGATTAGCACATCCTTCCCTTCCCTCCTCCTAATATCAGGGAAATCAGGGAGAATTATGTGCAAGGAAAGTTCTACATTAACTACAGGGTCATGGCTTAAGAAATGGGAAAGGGAAATCTTCACTAAACAGAGTTGAGGGAGCAAATAAATTTATTTTGAAGAAATTTTAAGAGAGATTTGGTTTTCTATCCAATATCCACATGTCAGATTTTGGCCAGTCATTTACCTAAAGTTTTCTAAGAAACCTTTTAGAGGGATCTCTGGGTGGCGCAGCAGTTTGGCGCCTGCCTTTGACCCAGGGCACGATCCTGGGGACCCGGGATCGAATCCCACGTCGGGCTCCCGGTGCATGGAGCCTGCTTCTCCCTCTGCCTGTCTCTGCTTCTCTCTCTCTCTGTGTGTGTGACTATCATAAATAAATAAAAATTAAAAAAAAGAAACCTTTTAGAGAATTCATTTTTTTCCAAAGATTTTATTTATGCAAGAGACAGTGAGAACAAAAGTGAGAGAGAAAGAGAGAGAGAGAGCACGGCATGTGAGTGCACAAGTTGGGGGGAGGGGAGGGCAGAGGGAGAAGCAGACTTCTTGATGAATGGCAAGCCTGACATGGGACTCAATCCTAGGACCTGGGGATCCTGACCTGAGCTGGAGGCAATCGCTTAACTAACTGAGTCACCCAGGCACCTGAAAAATCATTTTATATTTATTTAAGTGCAACTCTTGTATTACAAGGTTATATATAGCTTTATTTTAACTTAATTATCTCATCCTTTAGGGTGACTAAAGACTCATATAATTGCCTTACCATTTATGAATCATTAATAACGCACTCTATGCTGTATGAAACAAACATAGTAGAAATGAAGTAAATCAAAGAAAGATCATTAAAAAGAGAGAAAGTACAGGTTGCAACAGCTAAAACCTGGATGCTTCAGTGAGAAAGACAAGAGAAGGGATATTCACTGAGTATTGATTATATTCTAGGAACTATGAGTGATGCTTTTACACTTGCGCTCCAATTTATTTCCCCATTTTCAAATGAGGACACAAACTAAGGCTCAGACAGGCTAAGTTTTGCCCCAGATCAGCCTGTGAATGGTTGAATGTGGATCAAATACAAAGTTGTTTTATCCCAAAGAACTGAACATTTCATTGTGAATGGCTTAAAAGAATGGCAACAAAAGGGAATAATTCATTCTGGGAGCCAAAAGGGGACCCACACTTTTCAGTAATAAGAGTCTCTAGATAAAGGGACTGGGGTTGAGGCAGGAAGCTGAGAGAAGATTGGTGTAAAAGGGAAAATCACTTCTTATTATGTAAAGTTGCAACATCCTATTATTTGATTGATTTCATACCTCCCTTCACAACATCCCTAATCCTCTGAGTACTTGCATTTATTTTTTGTGTTAAGGACTGTCCTTTGTCCATGTTAAGATTGTCCTTTGCGGGACACCTGGGTGGCTCAGCAGTTGAGTGTCTGCCTTTGGCTGAGGGCGTGATCCTGGAGTCCCAGGATCGAGTCCCGCATCCGGCTCTCTGCATGGAGCCTGCTTCTCCTCCCTCTTCCTGTGTCTCTGACTCTCTCTGTCCCTTGTGAATGAACTCTTTAAAAAATAAAAAATAAAAAAGATTGTCTTTTGAAAATGAAGAGAAAGAAGTAGAGTCATTCAAGATTAACAAACAAACCAAAGAACAAAACAAACAGGTTTGAGATTTACTGTGATAGTGGAGAAATATTATAAATAAGGCCAGCCAGTGGCTAATTCAAATTAGGTCAAATAAAGGCCTAAGTGAAAGAAAGGATCTTTAGATACTTACAAGGCAGGATAAAGAGAAGGATGAGCCTGCCTGGACCACTAACTGTACAAGTGTAGGTTCTATGGGGTGCATATGTGTATGTAAAATTTTTTATTAAAGATTTATTTTATTAGAGAGAGAGAGAGAGAGAGAGAGAGAGAAAGAAAGAAAGAAAGAAAGAAAGAAAGAAAGAAAGAAAGAAAGAAAATATGAATATGGAGGATGGGCAGAGACAGTCCTAAGCAGACTGCACCAAGCAGAGCCCAACATGGGGCTTGATTTCATGACCCTCAGATCATGACCCAAGCCAAAATGAAGAGTCAGAAGCTTAACTGCCTGTACCACCCAAGCATTCCTCATAATGTAAAATTTTGCAGTGGAAGGACACGGGGTAGGGCAAGATTGCAATGGTTCATAGCATTTTCTGGATCACAGACACTGATCTGATAAAAAGCTGTGTATAGATGTTTTTATACACAGATACAATCACACATCAATGGATTACGGCAGGAGGTTGCAGTATCATGCATAGGGGAGAATAAGGCCTAT
Source organism: Canis lupus dingo (assembly GCF_003254725.2). Taxonomy (NCBI): domain Eukaryota; kingdom Metazoa; phylum Chordata; class Mammalia; order Carnivora; family Canidae; genus Canis; species Canis lupus. Next base: position 28,598,525 of record NC_064274.1, read on the forward strand.
GGGCTCTAGATTAAAATCTGCCGCTGTTTTCTAAGAGAGAAGAGCTTTAGCAATCACTGCATAATATTACTATTAATAAGATAGAGTTTAATCAGCTTGTCCAAAGTAGTATTTGTTTTAGTATTTGTTTGATTTAAATCAAAAGAAGTTTAGATCACTGGGAAATAATGGAAGGTAAACAAGTCAGTGAAGCTGGGTGAGAAGGCAGGAGCAAGAGCCTTCTTTGTCTAGCCATGGAGAGCTCAGAGCAGAGGCAACAGGCTCTACTTCCCTCTGTAACCCAGTGACAAGGCTGTGTAATGACAACGGGTAATAGAAAAGGACAGAATGAGGTGACTCCAGGAGCCCCAGAATAAGAGAGGGCGTGCACTGCTTCGGGTGAGTGAATTCCCAGACGCTCTCCTCTGAACTTTATCAGCCATTATTCCTAAACAGGTTCAGTCAGGTTTTCTGGTGCTGGTCTGGGCACATGTTGGTTAAAAAGGCTCTTTCAACCCACTGCCCAGGAATGGCATACTTGAAGGGTAAAGGAAGTCTTCCCATGGCCACCACGGCAATATCTATTACCCAGTTTCAGAGGGCTGGGGGACTGCCTTGTGGCACTTGAGATGTCCAATGGGACAGGAGGAACGTCTGTGGCCCACAAAACGAGGTGACTGTAGTAGCTCTCCCCTTGAGACAGAGGGTGTCTGAAGCCAGCATGGGGTCAAGATCAGGGAAGTACCACAGCTCCCAAGAGGGGGAGGGTGGATGAGCTGTTTATATGTTCAGACTGCAAAAACATGGTACACAATTCTACAGGGACAAAGGCAACAGATTTAAAACTAATAATGTCATATTGGAAAGGCACCTTTTACACTTAAGTAACTATGTGAAGACACTGTTTTATTTGAAATAAAACTGATTTTTGTCTTTAAGATCAGATGTGAAGCATTTACGAAACAATAATAAGAAGGCTTCTATGCCAATTTTGTCCCACCAAACTATCTCTGATTTTAATAAATGTTGTAAGTGTAAAAATATTCTGTGTTTAAGAGAGGGTGTTTAAGGGGCCCCTGAGTGGCTCAGTCAATTGAATGTCCCACTCTTGGTCTTGGCTCAGGTCACAATCTCAGGGTCATGTGATTGAGCACTGTGTGGGATTTTCTCTCTCCCCATCTGCCCCTACCCCCAAAACAAAAACAAAAACAAAAAACTGGGTGTTTTAAAAAGTGAAAGGAGTAAATTTACATCTGTAGGGATCCTCACTTTTCTACACATTTTGCTTCAGAGTCTTTCAGAAATCAAAAGAAAAATATACAGGGCAGCCCGGGTGGCTCAGCGGTGTAGCGCCTGCCTTGGGCCGAGGGCGTGATCCTGGAGACCTCGGATGAGTATCACTAGTATCACGTCAGGCTCCCTGCATGGAGCCTGCTTCTTCCTCTGCCTGTGTCTCTGCCTCTCTCTCTCCTCTCTGTGTATTCTCATGAATAAATAAAATCTTAAAAAAAAAAAAAAGAAAAATATACAAAGAATAAAGTATTTTGCATTCAGCTACTAACACTAAAACTCTAATTGAGCTAAAGTTTATTAGGAAATTCAGGTCATTTTCTATGAATATATAAATGTATTTACACTGTAATATAAGCACTAAAGCTACTCCATAGAGTAGCTGGTAGTCACTAGTTTTTGAGCCCTTGAAATGTGGCTATTAGTGCTGTAAGTGTGAAATACACACTGAATTTCAAACAAAATGAAAAAAAGAATGTAAAAAATCTTAGTATTTCTTTTTTAATACTGACTACACATTGAAATAACATTTTGGCTTTATGGCATTAAAGTTATTACTAAAATTAATTTAACCTCTTTCTCTTTACTTTTTTCATTGGCCACTAGAAAATTTAAATATGACTTCTATTTGTGACTCACATTATGTTTATCAGGCAGGTCTGCTCTGCTTTAGAGTTTGAAAATCTATATGTAAGACTGCCTTTTTTCCCTACTGTACTCCAATTTGGCTTAAGCAACAACAAAAAAGTAGGCATGTTTATTGAGAAAAGTTCCTTTAGCTAAAGGAAACAGATTAGGACAACGAAAGTCAGAAAAGTTTAGTGGAGGAGCTGAAAAACATTAAAATTCGGTATCTCATACTGAGAGCCAAGTGAAGAGGTTTAAAACCAAGTATTTACATGATAAGCAGTATAAAACTCTAATGTTTCATATAATGTAATGAAAAAATAACTAAATGGTATCTTTCATAGGTTAGTCTTCTGAATAAATAAGCAATTACATGTAACTTCTTCAGCTTGTCAGCTCAGATTACTTTTAAAAACACCTAATACACATTTTCAGATTCTTTACGAGTTAATGATCAACTCATTCCTTGATGGGTAACCATCTTTTCCATCTCACATCAGAGTATACTGCCTAAAAAAATCCCCACAGCTTATCTTGAGTGAAAATGAAGCTGTATTCATAGGATATACTTGTATGAGTCAAGGAAAAAGAACCTTTTGTTTTGGATTTAAAAACAAAATCCTGAAATGAGTTGAGGCAGAATGGAGGCAGAAAACTTAAATGACAAATACAGTAGATTACAAAATTAGGTTTTATGTAATTTTGCACATTTTGATTCATCTTAAAGCCCCCAAGTAAGTCAAACTAGAAAACTTTCCTTGAAAACATTTGCTTCAATGGTATAAAAAGAGGAAGCAAAATGTAAAGACCTTTTATTATTTTAAAATTTTTTGTAAAGACCTTTTAAAAGACTCTAAATTCTACTTATATATTATGAAAGAGAAGTGTTCTATAGCTAGTGGGAAATCATAGCAGCAAAGATGAAAATAGTTATCCTTTGCTGGTGAAAAAGGATACTTCACCAAACATAAAGTTAAAAATAAACTATTTTGTACCATTTATTGTGAATAGAAAACATCCTCCCTGAATTTTATTTTGTTTCTTTTTGGGGGTGGGGGTTCATGCTGATGAACTCAAGGTAGATACTGAATGCCCTATCTATAAATCCTTCATAAGAGCAACCCAGGTTGCCTTTAATTTATAGTAGTGTGCTGGAGCTGGCTTGTACTTGCTCTCTAGAGTGAATTACTACATTTTCAGGAATTCTGAGAGCCTGTTAATATTATGTGGGTAGCTAGAGATTGGCCATGGTGGGATTATTTACACCATGGAAACTGGCAAATGTGAAAAGTCCGTGTCACTTCCCCTGAAGCTGTTGTTAAACATGTAACAGCACACCACACCACTAGCAATCCCTGAAATGCTTCCTAAATTACTAGGTGAAACAAACTTTTCTTTCTAGATATCTCTTTGACAAGCAACAGAACATAATTTTGATCTTTGTCTGAAACCATTCCAGAATAAGGAATTTCCAAGATCATCATTTGACATGATCGAGGATGATGGGATCCTGCTAACACTAGGTGGGACGTGTGGCCATCATGTGGTCATTAATCACTTTGCCTGGTACCTTATGCCTGAGCCTTAACAGCATGAGGTCTGAGTGACTACTAGAAGGAGCTCCACTGCACAGAAATGAGAAGAGACTTGTAGAAGATTCATGGGCATTCCCCCCCTCCCCAGCATTCAAGGAAATAATGTATTCAAAAAAGTGTGAAAATACTTGATATAAATATATTTTTAAAAGAATTAATTAATTAATTAATTAATTATGAGAGACACGGGGGGGAGGAGAGAGAGAGAGAGAGAGAGAGAGAGAGAGAGAGGCAGAGACACAGGAAGAGGGAGAAGCAGGCTCCATCCCGGGAGCCTGATGTGGGACTTGGTCCCGGGACTCCAGGATCACGCCCTGGGCCGAAGGCAGGTGCTAAACCACTGAGCCACCCAGGGATCCCCTATATAAATATTTTTTAAAGTTACGTATAACAAATGAATCTTACGCTGGAAAGGAAATAATTGAGACTGTGCCACATATGCATTAAAGAATGCAGCTTTCAACATGAGGGTGGTGTATCGAGTGCAATCATCCAGGCCATCTGCACAGAATATGGTATGGCACTAAATATTAAAAAAGGAGATGAGAGGCTCTTGTCTTTGCAGCATATTCATTCAGGAAATGTAACATAAATTATTATAGGGATATCTGAAAATAATTGTGAATTTTAGGGAGAGTTATAAAGAAGCAAAAAAAAATTTAAGGGCTAATTAAGGAATGTTCTTTAATACATTCACCTTTTTGCTTTAATAATACTTTTCCCCAGGTTTTGGTACAAGATAATAAATAGGGAGGGACCAGTTCTCAGACAAAAATAATAGCATATTAGATTTGAAGTCAAAAGACTCAAGGTACTTACTATTCCTGGTCCTACCTGCTATTTGCTGTGTGAACTTAGGCAAATGACTTAACTCTTCTGTGTTCCCAATTCCTTATTAAATGAGGCTAATTATTTTCCCTGGCTAAGTCTGTGTAAGGATCAGATGAGATCATGCATAGAAAAACACTTTGCAAATAGTAAAACATCATGTATTAATTCCACTTTGGAAAAAGAGAAGTTATTACGCTCATTTCCTACAATGAGAAGGTTATTACCTGAATCAACATGTACAAGTTCAGTGAAAATCCAATGAAGCTAACTTTGAAATTTGCTGAAACAGTGATGGCCTCAAAGCATCCTCTCAATCATTGTTTCACTACTGATTAGCTGCCTCTACTTCCCTACTAGGATAAGGTCTTTACCTAAGAATGTTTTTTCTTTTTTAAGAATGTTTTTTCTATGATGCAAATATGTTACAATAAGGTCCATCTAAACACAAGGAGGATATTTTAAGTCACCTCTTTAATATGTATCGCCTGCTCCATCTAAATGCCAGTATTTTAATGATGTTTGAGTGAAGGCAGATGAACGAATGATTGGCTGGGTAAGATAATACAGAAAATGGAAATATATATACTGGGGAGCCAAGAAACACCACAGATCATCCATAAACACGGGAGGTAAATGCAAGGGAGAGGAGTGGGTAGGCAAGAACCTCAGGTATAACAACTTGAATGTGACCTTGAATTGAATTCCTGCCATCAGCAAATGATAAACATAGGGACCTGAATACATTCAGTGTCCTTTCCAGAACCAATGACCCTGTGATCCCAAGAGTTCTAAAATTTGAATTCCAATAGTCTAATATTCTGTACCTCTTTTTTTTTTTTCTGGTAGCAGCTATGGAAAAAGAAAGTTAGGAAGGCAAAAAACAAAAAACAAAACAAAACAAAAAAGAAATGTGCACAGTTAGAGATGAATTATCTACCTGAACATTTAAAAAATCATTTTGAGGGACACCTGGGTGGCTCAGCAGTTGAGCATCTGCCTTTGGCCCAGGGCATGATCCTGGGGTCTCTGGATTGAGTCCCACGTCGGGCTCCCTGCATGGAGCCTGCTTCTTTCTCCCTCTGCCTGTGTCTCTTTCTCTCTCTCTATGTCTCTCATGAATAAATAAATAAATAAATAAATAAACAAACAAATAAACAAAGATTATTTTTAAAAAATCATTTTGAAGATGGAAAAATGCCATACTGCCAGCCGATAGGGCACAGGTTCAATGGCAGCATGTACTGGTATTGTGAAGGAACACCAATAGAGCTTACAGAACTGATATACAACAGAAAGCAGGGGCATTTTAATTGCCATTAAACCTTTCTCCTAGTGCAAGGACCTGTAAGGCTATGCTAATCACGACCTCAGGACAGAACCTCCAGATGAGATGGGGTCATACTGCCAAAATTCCATTAAGGGCTTCTCCCTTTCTACAGCAAAGCCTGGACCTGCTCGGTATTCCTGCACCCCAAATCTACCTTGAATTTCCAACACTAAGTGAACCTTCAAAGACAAACCCAACTGGGGTTTGTCTGTGACCAGTGAGGTAGCACTGCCCCACCAGAAGGGCAGGAAGATAGCAACAACCTAGAGTTTAATGCATATGCACAAAAAGGTCTGCCCAACGTCTCCACTGACAAAGTGAGCTGACTCTCAGTACTTATAGGCTCTAAGAATTGTATGATTACAGAGCTATGGTCCTACATAATAGCAAATGTGGAATAAGAGTCAGCTTTGTTTCAGGAGTCTCACTTCCAGGTCTCCTCTGAGTACATTATTTCAAAGAGAACACAGCTTTGGCAGTTTGGTCCAGCTGTGAATAAATCACTCCAAGGAAATGCTGAGGTCTTGGGAGAAAGGCCATAATTGAACTATAGCAAAACAACCAAGTTTATATTAGTTTACAAAGTGTTTTCATGTTCTTTATCTCATTTGGACCTCACCACGCCCTGTAAGGAAAGTATTGTCAACATCCCATGTTTCAGGTAAGGACACCAAAGCTCCAGAAAGTCCAAAATCACATCATGGAGGAAGTAGAAAAGGTTGGACTCAATCCTGTTTCCTTTCACCCAATGCTGATGTGCCCCATTTTCTCACTTTCCAGTGGCCAACAGCCCCTTTTAGATTGGTCTGAAAAGTTGACCTGGAGCAGCCAACAGGGTCTCAAAGGCAGTTATGAGGAATGTCAAACTAGAAATGCACAGCCAAAAAAGAAATCACTGAAGAGTGTTCCCTTCTTCTTAAAATGGTATCATTGCTATCACAATCTGTGTTCGTGCTTTTGAGATCATCTTAACATGCTAACGAACAGTATAATCAATAAATCATTCACAAGACTCTTGATTCTCAAGCAAAGCTGATGAATGGAACGTCAAGATGGAATGTAAAGGTATCACTCTACTCAGAGAATGATATCTATATAGAGAATTTGTCTATAAAACAAAGAATCATCATTTTGAGAAATGTATGTGCTATTTTTTCTTTCCCTTTAGTTTTCCAGTTTATGTGAATAATGGTCATTTCTATTCTCTCCAGCCCTGTTTAAGCCTGTTTTAATGTCTAAATGTGCAGATAACATAAGTCACTGTAAATAACACATTTTCTTTGTTTAATGAAACCTAGAATTTTCCTCCTCAGCTTATTACTAATTCAGTTGTGTTTTCTCTAACTAAACATGTTTTCTTTAACTGCTACCTCTCTTTAAAATTTTTAACGAGGTGAAACTTGGGGCTTTAAAAATATTTAAAAGAGGGATGCCTGGGTGGCTCAGTGGTTGAGTGTCTGCCTTTGGCCCTGGTCGTGATCCCAGGGTCCTGGGATCGAGTCCTACATCAGGCTCCCCCCGGGGAGCCTGATCTCCCTCTGCCTGTGTTTCTGCCTCTCCCTCTCTCTGTCTCTCATGAATAAATAAAAAATCTTTAAAAATTTTAAACAAACAGGAAAACAGCTTTTAATTTCCTCAAATAGTTAGACAGAATTATCATCTGACCTAGCAATTCCACTCCAAAGTATTACACCCAAGAGAACCAAAAGCATGTATTCACATAAATACTTGTACACAAATGCGCACAGCAGAGCTATTCATAATAGCCAGAAACTGAAAATAGCCCAAATGCCTATCAACTTATGAATGGATACACTGTGGTATATCCCTACAATGGAATATTAACCAGCCATAAAAAGGAATGAGCATATGATACATGTTAGAACACAGATTAACCTTAAAAACTATGCTAAGTGACAAAAAAGGTCACATGCTGTATGACTGCATTTAGAGGAAATATCCAGAATAGGCAAATCCTTAAAGACAGAAAGTAGATGAGAGGTTGTAAGAATCCAACGGGAGAGGGAAATGGGACTATCTGCTAAGTGGTGAAGGGTTTCTCTTGGGAGTAATAGAAAAGTTCTGGAATTAGGGGTGACTGTTCCACCAATTTAGTGAATATAGTAAGGAATCACTGAACTGTACAGTTTAAATGTTGAATTGTAGGTTATCTGAATTATGTCTTATTTTTTAAAAACAAACTAAAGGCACAAAAACTGACTTGCATTGAATGGAAGCTAATTTTACTTTCTTGTAAGGCAAACTGAAGTGAAATTCTACTGTGTGTGCCTTTTGTATCTTTGAACTTAGTAATTTTATGTGCAGCTATGGCAGGGGAATTTCAAAAGGCCAAACTTGGGATTATATACAACCAAAGCACAGACCACAGCAAAAGCATGACATACTGTGTGTATTCAGGGACACGGACGATATCCACATTATCATATTGAGACTTCAATAGCAGCTAGCGTCCCACCTTCCCACACAGACATAATTCCTGGGCCTATCTCACAACTGCCCTTAGCCTCTCTCTGCCCCCCATCCCTTCCAGGAGTGCTCTCTGGAGTTGTCCCATGAACAGTATTGGCCTGATTCTCATGAGCACTGCCAGTGAACAGGCAGTTGTGAACTGGAGATGCACCTTTTCTGGTATTCTGTAACCTACTGGAGAGTGATTTGGGTGTGTGCAAACCTTCTGGGATCTCGCTTCCCCTTGGTTGCCAGGTGGACAGATGGACGGATGCCAAGGGAGCTAAAGAGATCATACCTTGTAGACTCTGAGCAAAGTATGCACAGAAAGGCTCAAGGGCGTTCTGCTGGCCCAGTCATCAAGCTAGGTTTTCAGTCATTGGTAACCTACAAACTATACATTTTTAACTTGGGAGTGCTACTGTGCTTTATATTTTTTCCCTTATTTAAAAATGCAACAATTTTCAAAACTTAGAAGCACACAAAGAATCTACTTTATTTTTTAAAAAATATTTTATTTATTTATCCATGAGAGACACAGAGAGAGAGGGGTGGTGGTGGGGCAGAGACACAGGCAGAGGGAGAAGCAGGCTCCATGCAGGAAGCCTGACGTGGAACTTGATCTCAGGTCTCCAGGATCAGGCCCTGGGCCGAAGGTGGCACTAAACCACTGAGCCACCGGGGCTGCCCCAAAGAATCTACTTTAATGTAATATCTACTCCTTAAGAGAACTACTAGGGTTGGAATAAAAAGCTTAAAGGCTATTCTCTCAGAATTTTAAACATTGTTTTCACTCCAAATATCTCTATTTCCCAATGGGTTTCAAAATTAACTTCAATAATGTTTCAAAGGATGATTTTTACTGTTATGAATGAAATTTTTAAGCTTTCTATTTCATTTCTCTATAGAAGATCTGGCCAAATTCTTATAGAGGAGTGAAAACAATCCCATCTCTTGCAAAGTCTCTATCAGTGTTTCATTAGCCTCCCATCATAGGATATGTGCAAAATGACTTCTGGGCTTGAGATGAAATATTCATTTTACCTTATACAAGAGGAGGAAAATTGCCACTTCAAAGTGATCGAGTGCAAAGCAGTTTATTGAAGTGGAATTTGAGAGCTGGAAGGAGCCTGAGGGCTCACGAGTCTTACTATCCTCAGTGTCCGATGGGGAAAGCGACTGGAGGGAAATTAGGTAACTGGCCATCTGCAGCCAGGCTCCAGATCTTCCCACTCTGGATTCAGTGCTCTACCTTGGACATGGTGCTACTACCAGATTCAGCAAAAGTACTCAGAGGTGAGCTGAAATCTGGCTCAGGGAGATTAAACAACCCAATCACTGCAGTTCTCTTTATTAAACTTTCTGTTGAGCACCTCTCTTGTTGGTACAGGGCCAGACAAGGAAGCGTGGTAGTGGAGGCAAAGATAAGTAAGATATCATCTCCGTTCTCAAGGAACTTAGTACCTAACTCAAGGACGTAAGACCCTTGTGCAAGCAACGATGATGTGGAATTTTTTTTTTAAAGATTTCATTTATTTATTCATGAAAGACACACCGAGAGAGAGGCAAATACGTAGGCAGAGAGAGAAGCAGACTCCATGCAGGGAGCCTGATGTGGGACTCAATCCCAGGACTCTAGGATCATGACCTGAACTGAGGCAGATGCTTAACCGCTGAGCCACCCAGGCGTCCCGATGATGTGTTATATTCGAAGCAAAACTACACCAGATGGGAGAGGACCGAGTCCAGCAGCAGCTATTTGGATTGGGAGGATGGCACCAACAGAGGGAGTGGTCACAAATGTGAGTGCCCTAGAGGATGCAGGGGACAATGGGCTGACTGGGATGACAGACTGGACATGGTGGTGAAAGGAAGGGCCAGGAGAAAAATACTATAAAACACTATAAATAAAAACTTCCAGGGTAGCCCCTGTGGCGCAGCAGTTTGGTGCCGTCTGCAGCCCGGGGTGTGATCCTGGAGACCCAGGATCGAGTCCCACGTCGGGCTCCCTGCATGGAGCCTGTTTCTCCCTCTGCCTGTGTCTCTGCTTCTCTCTCTCTCTCTGTGTCTCTATGAATAAATAAATAAAATCTTAAAAAAAAAAAAAAAACTTCCAAACTACAGAAGCTTCAGAGGGCATGAGGCTGCCTTTGAGGATCAGAGTGGGAAAGAGAGGTAGATGAAGAACGATGATAGGCCAGGTTTCCTGCATTTGCTGAAAACAAACTGCAATGGTAATAATGCCACACATTCATGTACCGACCAGGGTTACTGTTGTTGTTGCTTCATGCAACACAATTACCAAAGTGACCTGTGTGAGGTCACTGGGTTAGAAAGTGGCAGAGCTCATGCCAGATTCCAAGGCCTGACCTCTTCTGGTCACCAACCATCCTACAGACTTCATAATGCTACGTCTTATCATGGGTAAGTTTGAAAGCTCAGTTGCATAAAAAGAAATTATTTTCCAAAGCCCAGTCATATTGGTAAAAAGTATGTATGAAAAAGTGACATCACATGATCATCAAAAAACACCCAACGATGAAAGTCAATTTATACATATTTCTATTCTCTTTCGATTTTTGTGAATGCTGAGAGGAAATGCACTGGCGGACAGGCTGAGAAAACGGGTAATGGCAGAAAGACAAGTAGCAATCAGACAGCAGGCCACCACAGATGTTTTGTCACCCTGAGCCCAACAGTGGGCTGGCAACTTGAGCCGGCCTGGAAACGAAGGAAAACCCAACCCCACACCTCTCATGCCCCTTCGTATAAAAGGCTGGTGGGTATTGGTGGACAGGCTGACTGGGCCGTAAAGAGCTCCCTTTCCCTGCTCTTCGCCATTTGTATTCTGCATGAATGTGTGGACTCTTTTCGGAAGGGAGGACCGAAGTCAGTGTTCTCTGTAGGTAAATGTGCTGGCATTCACAGGCAGAAACAAGGAAACGGGTTTTTTTTTTTTGAAAAGGCCACACAGGTACAGCAGTCTCAGTTCTGGGAAAAATGAAATTTCATATAATGTCTACAAACAGAAAAGTATGTAAATATATGCACTGAAATGTTAACCACCATGTTAACTTTTAAGATTAGAGGTGTTTTTTTTTGTCTTTTGTACTTTTCTGTATATTCTAAAATTTTTACCAAGAATATTATGCATTAGCCTTATAATCAAAGAAAAAAATGTATTCTATACAGAAGGGAAATTTTAGAGCTACATGAGCTTTTGAAGGAAATTGCATACTATGGATTTTATTTCAGATAGCCACTGAAGTCAGCCTCAGCCTAACATGTCAATTTTTAGTTTTTTTTTTTTAACACAATCTTCCCCTATGTTTCTGCCAAGTACATGATTATCTTCACACACACACACACACACACACACACACACACACACACAGTTTGATAACATTTTATTAGATCTACTGAAGCAGAACAACTGGGCATCATGCCTTCCCATCATGGAGTGCAACACTCTTTACCCAAGCCCCCTCTGCTATCCAGAGCCATTTCTCCTGTTACTGAGAAAAGAACAAGACACAGAAAACCTAGTAGAGGCACACATCTCATGGGGACAATTACCACATGAAGGTCTTACAACGGGAGCCAGGATATCCTCAGAAAACACCATTCTGATGACCCATATCCAGACACCCACAGTGTAAACCTGGCTAGAAAGGGACAGGTCCTCTGGGTAGAGATGGGTAAGACAAAGAAAGCCATGAAGTGAAACTCTTCTTCAATTGAATTTAAGAGAGAAATGGAAGTATCAGTGGACCCAATCATATCTTCAATCATTCTGGAAATTGTACAGCTCCAAGGGACCTCAACCTTGATATGTGGCTTTATAACAGTGTGCTTCAACTTTGAGGTTTCCTCTCCAAATGGCTCAGATTTTCCACATCAACCTTCAGGTGCTTTGCAAGAGATGACAGTTTTGTAACATGCCATAACATTGTGCTGGTAATTAAAAGGTCTCAGTTTATCATCATCTTATCTGTGATCAGTTTGCCATAGCACCTCTTTCTTACTTTCGGCTTCTTCTAGATTTGACTCACTCAGAGTGTATCCTTTCTCCTTGCAACCTGACCTGGTTAAGAGGTGCAGCACTGATGTTTTACTGGACTTGGTTTTTTCCTATCCAATGACACGCGTAAAGGTTAGGTATTTTCCTTCTGAATGTGTACAATCAATCACAGTAAAACATAGGAGATACCCAATGGCCTTGGAACTGGGGACACTTCCAGCAAAATACAAGCAGCCACATGGTCAGGAGAAACTGAGGTCAAGTGATGGAAAGGTGTCCCACTTCATCCTACCAGATCTTTTCCAAGAGGTAAACAGGATCACCCATGAAACCCATATAAATTACTACCTTCTCAATTTCCTTATTTATAAGGTACACTCGGCATGAAGTTAGGATTAACAGTTAAATATTAGGTTTAAAAATAAACAGAAAACAAGCAAACAAGCCCTTCCTGTTGAGCTGTCCTCATGGCCCTATTAACCCTCTTAATTACATTAAAAGGATCTGGAGTAAAGATCTTACTAATAATTAGAGCTGACTTATGTGTGTTTTTCATTCTCTATCTACAACCAGGAATACAGGATTGATCCAGACCAAGTATCAAATTCAATGGGTCCCTCCTGTCCCCAGTTTAGGAGGCAAACTTTGATCTGTAAAAACTTACATTTCTACCTAGGGATGTTTTGATAACAAAGGAGCTTGGCAGACAAAGGAAAATTTGTTAAATCTTCTAGAAGCTACTTATCTGCTGTGGGCATGCAATCTTTTGGCATATTTGAGTTAGCACCTGCGTGGTAGAACTAATTAAATTCAAGGGAAGATAAATCCATCCATCCTGTAAGGCCATCCACTATTCCTCCTTAATGTTTTAGCCTGAACACCTCCTCAATTCGTTTCCATGATTAACAGATGAAAACTAAATGCTGTTGACTCTATGGAGGCTGTCATCTAGACCTGTCTCTGCAAATGAAGAGGGCATACGTTGTCTTCCAGGAGAGTCAGGTGATTTGGCATGAACTCTGGAACCAGACTGCCTAGGTTGCCTGGATTTGAATGTTACGCCTACCTGTAACCAGCTGTATGACTTTGACAAGTTCACACTACCTCTATGTACCCCAGACTAAATGAAAAATGGGGAAAAACAGGAGTACCCTTGAAGGACTATGTGAGGAGTACAGGTATTAATATCTGCAAACTACTTAGAAGAGTGCTTGGCGCATTGTAAGTACTATGTAAGTGTCAAACAAAAATAAATGTATGCAACATGCTTAGAATGGTGGCCAATATGCATGGGGTATTACTATTCGTATCTGATGTAAATCTTAATCTAGAAAATAGAGCTCAAACATTTAGGGTCCTGGATAAAAAGACATTCTCTGAGGTTCTAAACTATGACCTCTTGCTGTATACAGATTTTTTAAAAATCCAGACAAGCTAGTTTCCATCATCAAGTCCTAAGCTCTTGGGGTGTGGGGGTCAAGTATAGCAGGTCCACAGAAATACCCATCTGCCCAGCCCCATAATTAAAAAGAAGTCACCATTACAGAACACAGATTTGTTTGAAGTTCACCAGAGCTTTAACAATACAAATTACTTTCTCCCAGTATTTCAAGCAATTATCACTTTTAAAGTCTAGTGGGGGAGGGGTGTGAAAGGGAAAGTAATGAGGATTTGTATTAGAATTGCTTTTCCCTTCAATTGTTTATATTCAGCAAGAGCAAGTAGCCTCCAATGGGGAGGGGAGATAGGGAAGAAAGGCAGATGGCAATGTTGGCTAAACAGTTTTCCAGGTAGAAAATTAACATCCTCCAAACAATACTTGTTATAGATTTTTGTCTGCTATTTTGAGTACAGCAACAGGGGTCACTAAATATTATAATCATTTCCTTACGGGGCCTGTTTTCACTTTCTAAAATTAACACATTTCATTATTTTATACTCATTTCTCTGAAGTCAGAATTTCCTCCGAACGTCATACAGTATAGGCATTTTCTATCTCTACAATTTAATAGCTTCAATCTGTCCTTGGTGATACAAGGATTTGTCTGTTGCCTAGAAGGTTGCTAACAGGATGATTATAATTGTCTTTGAGATTGACACTCATGCTACCAACATTTAATAACAAAACAACACAGGAGGTTATTTTCCAACAAAGAGCCAGACATATCGATGTCTTTTATATCTTTACTTTCTTAAGAATGCTTCCCTTTCCACTTCTCTCAGGAAATCATCCTAGCTGATCTATGCCCCTCTTCTAGCATAGGCTCTCCATGCAGGCCTACTGATATAGTGCAAGACTGACAGATCTGTATTCGAATCTTGACTCTGAACCCTTCATAATTCTTGTCTACTTACTTAATCTGTTTCTTCTACTATAAAATGGAAATGTTAATACCCACCCAGCAGTGTTATGGTAAGGCTTAAGGAAAAATATATAGAATTCATGGTCCTGGTAGCCGCTCAGTAAATACATGACCACCTTTCATATTGTTTCAAACCTTGGATGGGTCCTCTAACTGTATGGTCTCTGAAATCTGTCTGGATTAAGCATTTATTAAATTGATAGAAAGATGGGTCATCTTTTTAAATGTTGAGTTTCCTAACAATTGGACAAATTCAGGCAAGTTTCTCCTAAGCAGAATATAGGGTTTGTTAACACCTCTTGCCCCAATATTTCCTCCTAATACACCAGAGAACACATGAGTCACAAAAAAGAAGAAAAGATTATTCATGATGGTAATCTGAAAAGCACCTCTATGAAGGTAAATGAAGAGCTTTCACCTGTGAGATGCACCCATGCAGACTTGACTCTCTACCTTCCTTCCATTCCCACTATTTTTTCCTAGAACATATATAAAGCTTTGATGACTTCACAAGAGCTGTATTTCATCACAATTCCCAGCACATTGGCCTATAGCTAATTTCTGAAAACACCACCTTCTAAGTATGCTTGGGGACCTTGCCAGTGAACTGCACCATTGGCTGTCACCTTGAAGCAATCAGGCCATGCTGTAGAGTCCCAACACACTGCTTGAGGGGAGGAGAGGAGGGAAAACAAGAGAGGCTACAAAATGAGATTCCTTCCCTTTTGCAACTAGCATATACATTCTCAGCCATGACTCTGTCACTTATCCCCATAATTTTCTTTAGAAGAAGGCATGTTAAAAAAAGGATGAGGTAGAAGAAAAGATGAGCAAGTAATTTACTGGCATATAAGAATGGCAGATGGATTAAAGAGGACTATTCATGTTATATCTTCTCATCCATGAAATCAAGCCATACCTTAATTCTCCCTTCAGAGGTCATCAGCTAGTGGTCAGAGTAGGCAAAAAGCTGGGTTGTATGGGGATAAGACATGAAATAGTGGTTTAGTGATGCTAGAATGGTGGATTGGCACCAACCAACCTAGACCGTGTTGACATGTCAGGAATTGTTATACACTGTATGGTTGTTGGGGCTTTAGAAACTCTCATCTCTAGAACCCTACTCTGTGTCTGTGATAGTTGTGGTGTGGCCAGATGAGAGCCTGAGATATCTACTCCATTCTAGAAGAGGCCCAAGAAGGGCCAATGCCAGTACAAAGAGCTCCCTGGACTGAGGGTCAGTTTTTCACTGTATGCTCCAATCCTCTGTATAAACCATTCTTATCTTGGTTTTTCACAGGCAAAGAGAATGTGTCTCTTGAAATGGTACCCAGGACTATGTTAGCCACCTCCCAACTTGGAGGCTCACAGCTACAGGATGGTGGTGAAAGGGATGGTGTCTAGAGCAGAATGACAAAATCTGAATCTCAACTCTGCTACTTATATAACTCTGGGCAAGTTACTTGTCTGTCTGTGCCTCATCTAAAAATAAGGATTGTGATATTAGTATCCAGCTCATAGAGTTGTTAAGGATTAAATGAGCTACTATTAGTTAAGTTTTTGGATCAGTTCCTGGCTCATAAAAATGTAAAAATAAATCAATAGCTGTTTCACAGTAACCAAATGTCATTTGCACCTTGTACAAATGTCTTAGCATGAATATGACTAATATGTGCTTCTCATTTAAACCTAAGTCCTTTTAGAGAAATAGCCCTCTCAGAAAAGGTGGAGTCAAGCCAGGGTCTCACACATCCACAGTGATATCTATTCCTAAGATATCCTATAGCGACCCCTAAAGTACATCATTAGGTAATGTCAAGAAAGCATGGTCAGAAACCTGCCCTGTTGGAGTGGAAACAACATAGAAGAGGCAGGAGCCTAGAAATGGAAGCATGGTGCTGCTATAGCCTAGATGCTATAACTGGAGAATGCTATCCAAAGTTGGGGTATTACTGAAGTGAAAAATACACCATGTGTTACATTAATGGTACCAATGGAAACCATGCTCTTTGTTTAATGTCATATGTGACCAAAAAGGAATAAATACATTAAGCCAGTAAATCCAGTAACCAAGAGTTTTTAGTTTGAAAATCATAGAGAAAGTACATGTGCCAGAGAGGTTCTGATGAAGGCAGATAAAAGAGGTCCACGGGGCTTCAGTGGTGCTGTTATTGACCAACAGTAGGGGGAAAGAGCCATTCAGGTGTGCAGGGAATCATCAGGGAATGGGGTACTGATGAAACTGTGTTAAGGGGGAGAAGGGAGCATCTGCTGAATGAATGCCCCTTTACAAGTCCTTGAGACTAATATGCACACAAAGAAATTGAATTGTTGTGGGCGTGAAGGGGGAAATGGGGACCAAAGTCAGGGAGCACCCACCCTGCCACAAGCCTACCGCCTGTACAGTCAGGCTCACCTAAAACATCCTGTTTTTGCCACAGATCACAAGCACCTTAAACCCAACCCTGCACTTAACTGCTATCAAAATATCAAAACATAAGACATCTACAAATCTGCTCTTCGAAGAATTTAACAAGATTTCCCTGGCACTCTATAACGGGAGGAAGGGCAAATGCAAACAGTAATAACCGTGATGCAAGGTTGGGGACATGAATAAACTGCAGGTAAGTGTGTTGAGAGAGAAGGAGAGGCAGGGAAGACAAAGTAATATATGGCTATTTCTACCATTTGGTCAGTCATTTTCACATTGCTTACAATACTTTCATCTATAAAAGATTCAGCTTTGGACATTAAACTCATTAAAGACAACTATGTGAAGACAAAGAATAAAAGAAAGGCAACAAGTGAGTTTAAAGCAGTCTGATTTCTTTTTTTGTTTGTTTGTTTTAAAAGGCAAATTATGTTAGGGAAACTTTAGAAAGTTTCGACTATGCAAAATTTTACCTATTTCATTAAAAGTTATCAAAATCCCATTTTTTCATTGTAAAAATTCAGCATATTTTGGTAGTCACAAGCTACCAAGTCACAAGTCAAGGACTCCGAACTCTGAAATAGCTCAGAGTATTTAGGCATTCAAGCAAAACAAGAAACATAAAGAAAAACTGTCCCTCAGAAAGTTTCTCTCTCCTTTACCCATTTGGTAAGTAAACAAAAGTAAAAAATATTTTCAGAGTTAAGTAATGAAATCTTTAAAAACAAGCCAGGGAGAAGGACCAAGCTTACCTCAATGAGAGACTCTAGAGCACTTTTGTATACAAAGAGCCATACAAATGCTATCATCATCATCATCATCATCATCATCATCCCTGTTGTCGATACAGCAGGATGAAAAGAAGTATCAACTGAGCCCTTCCAGAAAGTGGTTATTGCAGAAAGAAGACTTTCATCACCACTACCACCCCAAGGATCCTGTGTAAAACGGGAAAGGTCAAAATGAGGAGAACAGCAAAGGTGAAAAGACAGATGGTGTAAAGTAATATGAAATGTGGAGATTATTTTGGTGAGCAAACACCATGAGATGAAGATACAAGATTTAACATTTGGGGAGAAAAAAATGGAATATAGTGAGCAGGAGCTGAAGCGCAAAGAAAACACCTTATATTCTAGAAAAGGAGAGAAGTTTAGGACCACTGTCAGAGGTACATGCCATATGAGAAATAATTTGTCACCATCTAATGACCTCAAACTGAAGCACATTTGCAATATTTGAGAGAAGTGCCTGTCCACAGTCTGAATGGAATAGAATATATATGCACATAAATACACTGCTATAACTGGTATATTCCTCTGCTAGAGACAGAAAAGTCTCTATTGGTCATATGAAAACCTAACAATTTAGAAATGAACTATCCAGGGGCACCTAGGTGGCTCAGTGGTTGAGTGTCTGCCTTCAGCTCAGGTTGTGATCCCAGGGTCCTGAGATCCAGTGCTTTATTGGGCTGCCCTCGGGGAGCCTGCTTCTCCCTCTGCTTCTCTTTCTCTCTCTGTGTGTGTGTCTCTCATGAATAAATAAAATTTTTAAAAAATAAATAAAACTTAAAAAATAGAAAATAAATTAAAAAAAAAAAAAAAGAAATGAGCTGTCCAAATACATCAGACCAAAAGGCACAGTGTAATACAAGGGCCAACCTGAGTGTGAGAACCAGGAGCAAGCAGAAACAGTATGATGATGAGAATAAGCAAGAGAAAAGGTCCAAGGAGCCCTCTGCATCTACCTATAACTGAAATCGTCCAGAGTACCACAATTCACCTTACCATGGCTACACATATAAACTCCAACTTGAAAACTGCTTGCTAGGAGTGCTGTCAGAGTCTCAGCTCAGGACAACTTGGAACAGTGTGTGGCTGAAGTGTGGGTTCTGATCTCGAGTGTTAGCTTTCCTTTTCACCGTCTGTGAGAGCTTGGCTGCATTAACCTCCCTCTGCCTCATTTCCTGCAGAAGGATAACAGAATCTACTTCATGAAGTTAATGGACCTAGAGTGCTGGGAGCAATGCTCGGCATACAGTAAGCACTGCATAAGCGTTCACCAGTAAAGGAACTGGTTACATTCCTTGGCTTCAAGCCCATAAGCCTCTGAGGGTGGCAACATGTGAACACAGGGCACAGTCGCTTCAAGGCGTCACTACACACAATTCACATTCACACATCCTCTTTTCTCTGAAAAGGTTAACCTTTTCATTTGAAAGACAATTTGGTTTCTTTCTTTAAAATAAATCAGCTTTGTTTCTCCTTATTAGACTTTTTAACTCATGTAAAACATCCAGAAAACCTAAATAAAAGTTAAATAAAAAATTACCTGGTAATTACCACCCAGAAAAAAACTGAGATAAATTTCTTTCCAATCTTTTTTCTCTAATACAGTTTCACACATATATCTTTATTTAAAAAAACAAAAACAAACCTACGATGTTTTGTAATTAGTTTTTTCATCAGTATATTGGGACCATTTCTCCTTGTTGATTATGTTTTATCACAATATTTTCAATGGCTGCACTGTTTCACTGTACTGTAATTTACCACTTGCTAGCATCTCTATCAAGAGACCGGACCTCCACCTTCCTAGTCTCACCTTTCAGGTATCCCAAAAGAAAACAAAAGCGTAACAATCAAAGTTTTTGATGGCAACTCCAAAACATGGGTTCTCCTTTAAGTTTCTCCCCAGCTCAGCTGAGCCCATGTTCAGAAAGTGGCTTCTAGAAAAGCCTCTACATTTAGGGGTTGGAGTAGTGCAAGGGCTAGATTAGGAAAGGGCAGTCCTGCAGCAAGCTGAGTGTCTCTCCACTCCAGGAATGCCTGACCTTTCCCAGGGCTTTGATCTAGCAACCTCCTGCCAGGCGCTAGCTGGTCCTGGTGGCTGCAGGGAGGGAAGGAAGATGGGGGAGGGGAGAACCCTCCAATGGGCAGTTTGCCAATGTCCCGAACACAACTCAGAAGGTCCAGATGGAAGATTCTTGGAGCTCACTTACCAACTCCCCATTTTAGAGATAAGAGAACCAAAGCTCAGGAAGATAACAGGACTTAATTAGACTTGTGAAATACAACTTAATATTAGCAATGATAACAGCCACAATTACTATTACTACCATTTGGAACATTTACTATGCACCAAGTTCTGTGCTAAACAAATGTTTAATCCCAATAACAACTCTGTGAGATTGCTATAATTATCCCCATCTTAGGGAGGGGGCAGTGATGAGGGTTGGAAAGGCTAAGTTAGTTGCCCCAAATCCCACACCTAGTAAGTGGTAGAGGTAGGAGTCAAATCTAGATCTGAGACCACAATACAGGCTCCTTCCAAGCATACTGTAAGAGTGAATAATCATTTTTAGTTGTACTGCATTGTCTTTTAAAAGATGGGCTTATTAGTACTGCTAATTTAGAAGATGGCAAAGAATTCATGCTTTCATCTCTCTAGTCATCTTTTTACAAATCTACTTTCTGCAATTTTTAAAACAGTGACATAGAAACACTCAACAGATCAATTTGTTGGTAGTCAACCGCCAAATAGTTTAGAGGATAATGGTTATAACAGCATGAATGTCAAGTTTAGGCTAAATGTGAAGTGCCAACTAAGAAGCTACGGTTAACTAGCAGGAAGGTGACAGACTTGATAAACACTACGACTCCAGTGAATGACAAAAAAAAAAAAAAAAGACATTTCTTCTAAATTTCTCTGTGAGGCCATTTCGGGCTTGGAAAGGCCTCAGGCCAGGGACTCTCCCAAGTACATAATTACAATGCTTCTCTTAGATGATTATCAGGTAGGAGACAAAGATTTCAAATAGTTTGTTTACTTATTTTTTAAAAGGCAGAGTCTCTTCTCAGAATGACTCATGTGAGCAATTTAAACAAACAGCTGTGGCAGGAGACGGCCACTGCAGCCCTAGCTAGTGGGTAAATATGGTGAATCCGTGTGAGTTAATTAGATCAATCTTGACTCATTTTCTTTAATGAGACAGTATAACACAACATCCACCCAACCTGTCTTCTGGGTTTTGCTTCACATACATTTGTTGTGATGGTCTAATCTGTTCTTGAGCTGCTTTTTGGTTGAAGAAAAATTGTAACTACATATTTTTTAACACATACAAGACAGCTATGCCTCTTTATGAGGGAGCTATACTTCATGGCATGTGGTCTACGGTCAAGTACATTCAAGTAACCTATATCAAACAAAGAAATACAAAAGTAAACTTTAAAAGGAAGATTTTATTCAATTTCACTGCCTTCCCAGTAGGTCAGCTATGTAATTAAAAGGTACAAAATGTGGAAAGGTGAGATTCTTTTTTTCACTTTCTGTAGTATTGTATGGATATATGGCAAGATGGTTTGTTTCTCTCCTGCTCCTCCCATCTCTCTTAATTGTGTTTGTGGAATTCTGAGGTCTAAAGGCCAAGAGGAAAGGTTGTGATCACAGCCCTGTTGTACAAAAGCGAAGGTCTACTCCCACATTCGGGATGAAGGCTCAAACACCACATACTGAGGAAAAAAGCAAGTGTTTGGGTTCTAAATATTTTTGTCTCTGTGTTCTGTTAACGTGGGGAAAGTTTCTCTTTTCCTTTCATTTAAAATAGATCATTTCTATTCTTGATCTACTTTAAACACATA
Organism: Canis lupus dingo; assembly: GCF_003254725.2. Classification (NCBI taxonomy): domain Eukaryota; kingdom Metazoa; phylum Chordata; class Mammalia; order Carnivora; family Canidae; genus Canis; species Canis lupus. Next base: position 28,620,098 of record NC_064274.1, read on the forward strand.
TACTGAAGTTTTGTTTTGTTTTAATTACGTAAAAAATAAGGACATGTCCAATTCTCATCATAAACTTTCACTCAGGGAATCTGAGTCTCCTTTAAATTTGTGATTTATGGTGCTCAAAATGTCACTTAAGAATATTACAGTCGTGTGCAAAATGACACTGAGAATTACCGACACTTTTAAACAAAATCCCACCATAACAACACACACACACAAAAATAGCTCAAATGCTCAAAAACAGGTCTTAAAATCTTTGCCTCTATATTATATGTGGGATTATGCTGAATGCTGTGGTTCATCATCTGTGCTCTCCATTTGGCAGCCTCAAGTCTTTCCTATGAGAGAGCCTAAAAGTTTGACTTACTAATAGGTAAGTGGTTCTCAAACTTTTTCAGAGTTCCTTTACTCTTAAAAATTATTGAGAATTCCAAAGAGCTTTTGTTTATGTAGAATATATCTATTAACCTTTACCATATTAGAAATTAAAACTGAGAACATTTTTTAATTTATAAAAACCATAGTAGTAAATTCATTACATGTGAACATAAATCACATATTTTTATGGAAAATTAGTGGCACCATTCTACATTTTTGAAAGTCCTTTTAACATCTGGCTTTTAGTAGAAAACAGCTGCATTCTCATATCTGCTTCTACATAAAATCTGTGATATGTTGTTTTAGTTGAAGTTTATGCAGAAAATCTAGCCTCACAGAGATATATAGTTGGAAAAGAGAATTATTTTAGTAGCTTTTAAGATAATTATGAATATTCTCTCTTGATACTGCACTAGACACAGCGATGTTTCCTTAAAGGTTAGCTGCAATATGGAATTTGAAACCGTACCAGTAAACTTTCCTATTCTGTTTTATTAAAATCCATTAGTTTATCTTGCACATTGAATAAGTGGATCTTTCACCTATGTATGATCTTATAACAAGCGCCAGTAATTCGGTGAGTCCTGGTTTACTGAGTTATGTAGATCTTCCAAATACTGACACATTTCATATACAATATTAAAATCACATTTGTTAATATCACCAATGATCTCACCAAGAGTCTTTAAAGGTTCAAACTTCGATCTTAGGGTGAGGGATACACAGATTTCCAAAATTCTAATTTTCCCTTGAAAGTCTGAATTTTATCACTGGTAACAAATACAGTTGTTTTCATTCAGGTAACAAGCTCACTTCCTTTAGTTTTGATAAAAGGTTTACCAAATAACGAAGTCTGATAAGCCATATTTGATCTGTCAACCATTCTCTAAAGTAAAAACTTAATCACATAGATTTTTTTTTCTTGAAACAGCCATGACATTTCACTATATAGTAAAAGTGTACGTGTACTTGTCATTTTATCACTAGAATATTAGAAAGACATGCACTCAAGGGCCTAAGTTTAATAAAACAACTTTTACTGCTTTATCAAATGACACCAGCATTTTATTAACCAAGTACAGGATAGTAAAGAATATAATGACTACTAGAACAGTGGGTACCAATGTGTTGACTTATGCTAAGTTGCTACCAGTTTTATTCACCATTGCTTTCATACTACTAGTGCAAATATAACAATGAAAACAGAAAAAAAAAAAAAAAAAGAAAGAGAGAGAGAGAGAAAGACTTTATATTGTCATGGAAACAGTTTTGATCCCATGGACTCCTCCAAAGTACCTTAGGGACTCAGGGGTTCAGAGACCATACTTTGAGAACCTGTCTACTAAACCAAACCTGCAATACTGATCCACTCAACTAAAGGAACTGGTTTTATTTTTGCTCTGGGCAAAGAATAGAAATACCAAAGTAAAAGCCAAGCATGTCCTAGTATTTTAGGCATTACAGAGTAACCATTTCCCTTTTCTCTCCCTCTGGACCATCTGTTCCTGATAACCTGTATAACATTTTCTGGCCAACATCTTGAAAGACCACTTCTAATAAAATTATGAATACAGGTGCTAATGACTGCTAGTGGCCAAAGAGTAGCCTTTTGCCTACACTGTGTGACAATAATTTCTCATGCCTCATTCTCTTTGATCCACTACATACTTACTGTATTTTTAGTTTTTGTTTGCTATTATTAGCATTTAAGGCCATAAATTTCCCTCTAAGTGTCCCTTTGACTGAAAACTGCTAATTTTGATATGTAAACTTTTTATTACTATTTAGTCCTAAATATTTTCTCTTTTGAGGAATTTTAAAGTTTTCCTTATCGATAAAAGAGGGTTTTTCCTATTTGTCTTCTTCTAAATTAACGCCTTTATAATCAGAGAATACATTTGTATGATTGCTAGCATTCTGAAGTTTAATAACATTTGATTCTTGCTCCAATATTTTATAACCTGGAGTTGCTGAATACAATCCACATAATCCACTGGGCCAAGCTTGTTAACTGTGTTGTTCAAATATCTTATAATTACTTGAGGAGAAGGGGAGTATCTAGTAATTTATCAATTACTGAGATACATTGAAATCCCTTATGAGAATGTAAGTTTGTTTATGTTTCCTTGTGTTTGTTTTTCCTTTAGAGATTTTGAAGCTGTATTATAAGCATAACAATTTAGAATTATACTTTTCTTCGTCTGATATTACCATAGTTCCATCAGCTTATTCTGGATTGATCTTTTTTTTTAAGATTTTATTTATTTATTCATAGAGATGCAGAGAGAGAGAGAGAGAGAGAAAGAGAGAGAGAGGCAGAGACACAGGCAGAGGGAGAAGCAGGCTCCATGCAGAGAGCCTGACGTGGGACTCGATCCAGGATCTCCAGATCACGCCCTGGGCTGCAGGCGGTGCTAAACCGCTGTGCCACCCAGGCTGCCCTGGATTGATCTTTGTATATATATTTTTCATACCTTCACTTTGATAATTTCCTTTTTTTGGTCTTTCTATATATAGTCTGTAAAATTTCTTCAGATTACTCTTCCATTTTATTAATTCCACCTGCAGCTAAGTCTAAGCTGCTCTTAAACACATCCATTTTAGCTTTTAACTTGAAATATTCTTTTTCTTCCTAGAAATTGTTTGATTCTTTTTCAAAACTATGTTATGGTAGAGGGGTTCTGTGGCTCTGTTAAACCAAACTCTTGATTTTGGCTCAGATCATGATCTCAGGGTTGTGGGATGAGCCCCATGTTGGGCTCCATGCTCAGCCTGGAGTCTGCTTGGGATTCTCTCTCCCTCTGCCCCTCTACCCCGGACTGGCATGCCTCTCTCTCAAAAGAAATAAATAAAATCTTTTAAAAAAGGCAACAACCATATTATCATTTTTATATATTCTCTTGATCTTTATATTTTAGTTCCCTTTTCTATTTCTTAAACACATTAAACTAAATGTGTAATAATTCATTTTTCTAAAATTGTACCGTCTATTACAGTAGTCACTACTTATGTAGCTACTTAAATTTAAATTAAATGAAAATTTCAGTTTCCCAGTCATACTAGTTAAATGCTTGAAAGCCACATACAACTATGTGACTACCACACTGGACAACACTGATTTAAAGACTCTGCTGTCTGACTCAACTGAATCTGTTGACTATGGCACATGCAGTCATGTTTCCTTGAGTGTTGTGACTTTCTTTTCTTCCTCTTCTTTCCTTTCTTTCTTTTACTGAGAGTATCCATTTCTTGCAAGTTTATCTACAGAAATTCTTTAAGGCCCATATTGAAGGTAAGTGCTTCCAGAGTGGATTTGTTCTTGCTTTTGCCATTTACTGGGAAGCATTACCAAACTAGGACTCCTTTATAGAAAATTCCCAATTTAAGATCTTTCAGTTGACCTGGATAATGTGAACTCAGGTTGTAAACCTGAGTGAAAGCCAGCTGTGGTTATAATTCTCAGGGGGAGTGTTTTTACTCTTCTAGTCAGTGCTAATATTTGAGACAACAAATCTTCTTTGCAGTTCCCTGGGCAAGTGGGTTATTTCTAGTTCAGCTTTACACTGAAGAGACAGCCTTTAGGTCCAGCTTTCTGCAGGGGCTGGGATTTTTCTTCTCTTAGGCTCTACTTTTTGTCCTGTGAAACTTGCAAGATGTAAAATGAAGCTTGATTCACTATGTTCAACAAAGCCAGCTTCTATGAGCCATTTACATCACTGGGTTCCTATCCCATTTATACTTTAATTGGTCTCAGAGTATCCCCTACATTTCTAGTCACTCATGGATGCATTCAAAATGTAGACTTTTAAAAAACACTTACGGATGGATGTGTGTGTGCATGTTTGTGTGTATATATTATGAATGTACACATATCCGTATATATGAGTGTGTTCAAGTAAAACATATTTTTGTAATTTCAGCTCATTTTATAGAAGGGTTGGTTAGAGTATCTCATCTATAGTGCCAGAATTAGAAGACCACATCAATTTTGAAGACGCCTAATACTAGTTTTAAATATAACATTAATAAAGCCATAATTTATGGAGTATCTTGACTTATCACCTATCAAACGGAATGTTTAGAAACTTTCAAAACAACCACACAAACAAAGAATTATCCTTTTAGAGGTTAAATAACCTGTCCCTGGTCCCACAGTAAGAGGCAAACCTAGATTAAAATTTGGGTCTAACATCAAAATCTGTTCTGTTAGCCAATTAGCATCATATTGGTACCCTAATTTACATGAGGTAATGGAGGTTCTGGTTTACAATGTACTAGTTAGTTATATGAAACCCATGGGGTCAAACCCTTTTGAATTTTCAGTATTTTCAAATATATGAAAAGTAATGTAGGATATATATTGCACAATATGTAACACCCCCGCAGAGTCTGGGGCAGCACCCCTTAACCAGATACACAAACATTTTCTGTAGCAAAATTCAACAAAGGTCATACTAAGTGGGTAAAGGCTATAAAAAGTCTCACAGCAATTTTTTTTTTTCAGCCTTGGCTATCAAAAAAGTTATGAAAACACTTTCAGGGTTCAGATCTTTTCTGGATTTCCAAATTCTTTCATCTGTGAGCTCATCCAGAGTCTAGAGTCCAACTTGGATCTAGGACTAAAACAGGTTTTTCAACTTTTCTTAGTGATACCTTTTTAGGTCTCACCAGATCTGTTCCATATACTTTAATGTAGCATTACTGATACCAAACTGTGGGAAACATTAATTTTTATTTGTTAAATCTGAAATGAATTCTTTACTGAAAGGCTAATCATGTAGATTTAGCTCCTCTCAAATTAGAATTCTAAAACACCACCTTACTTTCTCATTATAGACTGGCACTTATTTTTCTCTGGACTAGTTCACTATTTCTTGCACTTATCAATTGAATATAACTCGGCCATTATCAGGCCAATATTACTTACAATAGTAAGACTTCAGTGCTCTTTTTTTTTTTTTTTTTAGACTTCAGTGCTCTTAAAAAGGTCTCTCCACACATACTGTTTTTAAATTTCCCAATGTTACACGTGAAATGCTTAGTATTAGAATTTACTTGATAAACTAGTGAAAATTTGTGGAAGTTCAGCAGATATGTACACATTATTGATAATTTATATGCTATTAGTGGGATTTTGCAACTTTGAGGTTTTTTTAAAAATCATTTGTTTACTACTGCATATCATATAAACTCTTTAAAAAATTTTTTTAAAGCACATGAGTTTAAAAAACAGTAGTTAAATTTTGGAAACAACTGACCCACAACAGATGGTTTAGGTGCAGCAATGTGAATGTGTAGTCTTACCACCAAAGAAGAAAGGCCATGACTTGCCAGACTTCAATTTAATGTAATTCATAAATATTGGTCAAACCCATGGTGATTCATGTATGACATGAGGCTAAATGTATTATGTTGTATTATTTAAAACTATGTTAAAAAAAAACTATAAGTTCAAAAAGTTACTAACTACAACAGTGTGAACACTGATCCTTCTTTTTTTTTAACTACCAAAACCTATTAACACTACCCATAATCTACCAATTTTGAATGTTTAAGTTCTTCGATGGACATGAAACAACCTTACTGGAATGGGGTAGTTTTTGTTGTTTGTTTCAAGAAATGGTCCTATTTCAGAGTCCACTGGTCTTAACTATGTTCTGAAACTCTCTCATTTGCACTTAAAGCTCCAATTTTAAGTTACTTAAATTGCAAAAAAAGTTTTATATATAATACATATGACATTCTAGAATTCTGACAAAAATGCAGATATTATGAATATTTTTAGTAATTTACTTTATAAATAAATATTTTTAAAAAAGGTAAAAGTGCCATTTATTTACTCCATTATTCACTGATTTGTGTATAGGTGGCCCTATTTTAGGAGCTAATCATATATAGGGGGCCCCAGTCCTGAACAATCTGTGCACAATCTAATGAGGAGGATGAGATGTAAATTATAATTTTTTTTCCAAAAGATTTTATTTATTTATTCATGAAAGACACACAGAGAGAGGCAGAGACATACGCAGAGGGAGAAGCAGGCTCCCTGTGGGGAACCCGATGCAAGAATCAATCCCAGGACCCTGGGATCATGACCTGAGCCAAAGGCAGACAGTCAACCCACTGACTCACCCAGGTGTTCCAATTAGTAACTTTTGACACAATGTGGAAAATGCTATTAATTGAGGCATGAATAAAATTCTACAGGAGTAATTAAGGCCAACTAGGGCTCAAAGAGGGCTTTTTGGGGAAGAGACATATAAATTGGGTCAGTGGTCCAGTAAAAGTTTTTCATGTTGTGTGTGTGTTTGTGGGGGGGGCATTTTGACAAAAAGAATAGCACAAGAAAAGGCCCAGAATCCAAGAATAGCATACTGAAACCAAGTATGGGCTGCAATTACACTTGGGACTTCCCACATGACAAATCAGTTTTTCATAATATTTTATCCTATTCTATCCTTATGTTATTTCAAAGCCCTCTAAATTTGAGGGACTATCAGAGAAATGGAAGATTCTAAAAATTACTTATTTCATTTATAAAGCTGTGTTCCTAAGCAAATGTTGACCACTTGAAGACTGCTATATAGATTGCTGATGCTAAATCTCATGATCCTCCAGAGAGAGGCAGGCTACAGAGCAGAAGGGAATGGTAGCTAGAAAGAAGCAAGCTCAGGAATTTACTAATGATAAGAAATTATTTATAATTATTATTATGTTATCACAAATTTGTTCTCTTTCTTTCCACATATTTGAAAACCACCTGTCAAACCAACTCAACGGGACTGTAGGTATTCTCCTCTACTGGTCTTAACAGCACACTTCACCTATTTGAATAGAATATTACAACACTCTGCCACTACAAGGAACCAGAGATTTCAGGAATATAAATAGTAGGAGAAAGCAAGTCACAGAGAACTTTTGGATGTAGGGAGCATAACTTGTGCAAGACAGTAAAGGCTGGACGGTAGGAACAGAATTTAACGTTTCAAGTATTTTCAGTCAGACAAAGAGAACCAGGTCAAAGTCTGGGTTGTCTGTCCTTGTGTCTTTTTTTTTTTTTTTTTTTTGAAGTTTTCCACCATGGCCCTGAATCTTCTCTGTGAGGTCTGTGTTGGACATTTCAATGCCACAAACCTTATTTCTCTAACTCTCCAGTCACTGGAGATTTGCTAATATAACACATGCAAAAAATATTCTCATAATATATGACTGCAGGGGAAAAAGTAGTAAATGAATTATGTACCATTCTCAGGAGGGAGTATTACTCTCAAAAATAAACATATAGCAAACCATATTACAAAAGTGAGAATATTCACCTGTTGTGGAGTTCCCACAAAGGAACTTTAACTAATGGAGATGGGAGTCTAGCAGTCAGGACCTTCACAAAGACCTTCAGTCTTGCCCGCCAATGACAAGTTAGAGGTTCAAGAAAAACAATAAAAAGAGGAACAAAACTGGAGCAAGACCTCAAAATATCAGTGTTTACAATATTAGCAAAATTATTTAGTTGTCATTTAAAAAACTGTATCCATAAAAGCTTGGCAAGAGATCAGTCACTGTTAGAAAATCAAAGAAGGATTAAAAAAAGTTTTTTTTTTTCAAAGGATAAATTGATGACTGAAAGTAAAGAGATTTTTTTTTTACCCTTTGAAAAGATATTACTTATTTTAAAGCTTACTCTAAAGAAGGCCTTTTCTAAATTATGAGGTATGTTCACTTTAAACAGAAAATAAAGGGCAGCCCCAGTTGCCCAGCAGTTTAATGCCGCCTTCAGCCCAGGGTGTGATCCTGGAGACCCGGGATTGAGACCCACATGAGGCTCCCTTCGTGGAGCCTGCTTCTCCCCCTGCCTGTGCCTCTGCCTCTCTCTCTCTCTCTCTCTGTGTCTATATGAATAAATAAATAAAATCTTTAAAATAAATAGAAAATAAATATACAGATAAGATGCAGCACCTATTTTTATAAATGTAAATATCTAAAGAGATGGGACTACAAAAATGTAAAAGATATGTATGTGTCTGGGCAAGGACTAGAAAGAAAAGATCATGAATAATGAAAAGGGTAATTTATTAGGGTGGTAAGGCTGTGTGTGTATAACTTAGCTCATTTATTTCTTTTGTTGTTGCTTTAATACAGGTCAAAAATAAAAAGAGGAAAAGAATCCATAAAAATGCCTATCATTAAAGGTTGTTTGTGGCAATCACATAAATCTTATCACAGATAAAAATAAATGAGCACTTCTGAAACTATTAAATCATATGTCACATCTTCGTTTTGGAAAATAAGGCCAGGTAAAACCCTGAAAAGCCCACTGGATTCCATCATCACCATTCTCTCCTTCCCTAATCCCTCAAAAGGGAATCAGGACATCTCTTCTGTTTCTGTTCTTTCTTCAATCCTTGACGTACTCAACCCGCTACTCCCACGGAAGAAGTGACTATAGAAAACCAAGTTTCCAGAGCACTTTACAGGCTTCTGCCATTTCAGAGTCTTGCTGATTTTACAGAGCTCTGGTCAATTCCAAGTTGTTTAGATTAGCCAGCCAGCTCACTAGAAAGGCACAGAAACATACAAACGCTTCCCGATTCCAAGGACCAGCTGTCAATTAAAAAATGCTCTCTTTGCCTCTAACATTCTAAGAGCACTAGAATTCCAAAGAAAATTCTATAATTTTTGGAGGAAAAAATATCTCTGAATTATAGTTTCTCTAAGCCTCAAATCACAACATTTTTTTTTTGTAAGGAGTAGGTAGAAGCTCAAACCATGTATGGATTAAATGAATTTTGAATTCTCTGTTCTGAAAAACATGGTCGTTCATGAATAATAGAGAGGCAGAAGGGGACAGAACAATCCAAGTAAAACAGCATTTTTCTAGATTCTGAGGAAATTCCAGATATAGAACAAATCCTGACCTGGGTATTCCATCTAAAAAACAAATGATACGGGACACCTGAGTGGCTCAGCAATTGAGCGCCTGCCTTTGGCTCAAGGCGTGATCCTGGAGCCTCCCCCCCCCCCCCCCCGCCCTTCTCTCTCTCATGAATAAATAAATAATCTTAAAAAAATAAAAATAAAAAACAAAACTTAGGTATGGCTTTTCTCCTCATTCTCCATAAATCTATCCAACAACAAAGTGTTCCCAATTAATTCAGGTCCTATGTTGGTATTCTAATTGTTTTATAAAGTTAGAAATGTACTTAATCTTTTTTAAAAGATTTTATTTATTTATTCATCCATGAGAGACAAACAGAGAGAGAAAGAAGCAGAGACACAGGCAGAGGGAGAAGCAGGCACCATGCAGGGAGCCCAACACAGGACTCGACCCGGGGTCTCCAGGATCACACCGTGGGCCGAAGGCAGCGCCAAACCCACTGAGCCACCCAGGCTGCCCGAAATGTACTTAATCTTATGTTAGTAAAAGCTTGTTGCAAATCCAAGGCACATGAACTGTGATAGCAATATTGGGCAACTACGCCCATATAACTAGGAGTCAACACTGTGTATATATTGTGAATAATGTTCTTAGTCTGTCTAAAGTACCAGTAATATATAGTATCTATTTAAGAAAGAAATACGGTTCTTTCTTTCTTAAAGAAAGAAATATGGGGGATCCCTGGGTGGCGCAGCGGTTTAGCGCCTGCCTTTGGACCAGGGCGCGATCCTGGAGACCCGGGATCGAATCCCACGTCAGGCTCCCGGCATGGAGCCTGCTTCTCCCTCTGCCTATGTCTCTGCCTCTCTCTCTCTCTCTGTGTGTGACTATCATAAATAAATAAAAAATTAAAAAAAAAAAGAAAGAAAGAAAGAAATATGGTAAGCTACCTTATCGGAGGTAATGCTATCTCCAGAGTAAGTAGTCACTACTGTATTCAATAGTGATCCCATTTTTCATTTCTTTTCTTCCATAACATCATCAGTCCCAATGATCACTTACAGAAAAATAGTACTTCATACACTTCCTTTTGAGGTTAAGGATGAGTTGAAATAGTCCTTCAAATCTCTCCCTTCATACAAGGATTTTTTAGCTGGAATTCAGGTTAAAAAAGAAAAAGGATGGAAAGCCTGAAACACAGGTGACCAGAACCAGTTGTTAAAACTGTTTAAATGATTCTCTTTAAATGAAGCCATTAAGAGCTGGACAGATAAATACCTATAAGGATAATGTTGCTGAGATCCTTAAAGGCAAAGAATACTCTTATTACTCAACCGTCCCATAATGCTGTTATCAGCCTATGATTATATTAATTCTTCACAGTTCATCAAAAGGCTTTCCAATTAATTTTCTGTGCAGTAAAAATAACCTGTTCCCTTCGTTACCCTCCCCAAGTTCCTGGAACTCAGTTAGCCTTTTTCCTATCTAATGAAGAAAAGAAAATTAATAAGGTGTACTTTTTTTTTTTTATCTTAAGCAATATTAAAGTATTATATGGTGGTGGTGGGTGCTATATAGAAATCGTCTTCCCTAATTTAAACCATTCAAAAGTCCCTAGGCAATGTCTACACAATTATGCATGAGGCTATCATAAAAATAGACTTCCATATATCATTAGATATAATTTTGATCAAAAGAAAGACATTTGGAAACACTGAATTCTCAAGCAACAGCATCGAAGTCTATCTCCACAAATTTCGTTAAGTGGTCTGAAAAGGAGATTGCTGAAGACTGACTCTTTGGGGTGATATTCTGGCAAAACCCAGTATATGCTACTAGCTACTAGTCACAATTATGGATTCTGTGGGGATGAGCTCTCTGGGAATACAAATACAATTTAAAAATTTCTGACAGGATAAAAATCAAGCAAATTCTGCCCTTGTAAAATTTATCATATAAAGCTTATCTTATAAAAAAGCTTAAAATGTAAAAAGTCCCCAGTAAAAAATAAAGGAGTGTGTTGCATATGGTATGATGACAGAACGAGACTTTTTTTAAAAAACCACACAAGAAGTCAGGATTATATCCTCTAGTTCAGAAAGTACTGAAATGATGTTAGGATTTAGGTTAAACAGAAGGGAAATTTCAAATGCAAGTTTAAAGTTTTTATTGATGACTTGGATGATGATTTAATTAGGCAATGGGGTTGACAGATTCATGAATCCAAAACATTATAGGACTAGACTGATGTGCCTATTCAAGCAAGATGAAATTTAACAAGGATAAATAAGGTAGGGCACTTGGGTCCAAAGAGAATTTTATACCCAAACTATGTGAAAAATGTAATCCAGTAGTCTAGCTGATAGTATTGTCTTAACTCTTCCTTGTTGATGCTCTATCTCCATTGACATTCTAGCAACAAATGAGTTCCTCAATGGGGAGATTAACTGTTCTTTCCTCTGAGCCTGTAATGCTATCCCATTCTGTAGCCCCAAAAGTATTATACAGGTCTTAAAGCACACTCTTCCCAATGAGATTTTCTCATTGTCCCAGTTTGAATCCTTTTACTCCTCCCCTATTTTTCTTCTGCTTTTTGAGTTTCATTTATAGCCCTTCTAAAATAGCACTTTGGCATAGAGTAACCTGGGTCTATCTATCATCCATACTTCGAAGCCTAGAGTGCAGACACCATGGGCTCCTCCAGGTGTTTTCTTCATGAAAGATACTAAATAATGTTTACTGGATTAGCATGCATCTGAATCACCTAGAGGGCTTAATAAAAATATGGACCTCATGTACAGAGTTCTCAGTAGATTTGGGATGGGAGTAGAAATTTAACATTTCTAAGAAGTTGTCAAGTGATACTGATGCTGCTGATCCAGGGATCACACTTGGATACCTCTTAGCACAACCTCATGAAAAAGAAGTTTATCATACAACTTTTATTTAGAATTTAAACCTTACAATGACTACAGCACTCTATGTAATCATGAGACATAACTAATAAATGTAAAGCAATTACAGTCTCCTCCATCATCAGTGCCTGCACTCTTGGCATGGCAGCCCATTAGCTGACGTCCTAATTAGCGGAATGAGCTGGGGCTATGGGCTCACTCTCCCAGAGAAACCTCTGTTGGAACTCATCCTCCTAGGGCTAACTCAACTGTGTCTTCCTTTTTATCTTCTTTAGTAGTCTCTACACCCAGCATGGAGCTGGAACTCACAACCCCGAGATCAAGAGTCACATGCTCTTCTGACTAAGCCAGCCAGGTGTCCCTCAACTATGTCTTTTAAGTTAATAAATGTAGAGTTGAAGTAAAGTTTAAAGAGGCTTTAGAGGTCTTCGACTCAATAAACTCCTTTGACAACATCCTTGAGAGATGGCGGCATGCACCTCCCTACCCCCACCTAAATGATCTGTGCGTGAGATGTCATCATGGTAAAAAATAATCTCACTTTATCATCAAGTATGTGAGAAAGTCTTCCTTAAACTAGGCTGGTATTGGTCTTTCCAAAACTTCTATTTACCCATCTCTAGAGGCCCATAATGTCTTGGGGCCACATATTTTATAACTTGATTTTTCAGAAGTAGAAAAGTAATATAGGACACACACTGTATATTACATATTTCCCTCAGTGGGATCCAGGGCAGTACTCTTTAAAAAACACATTTTTATTTTTTTTCAGTGAGGCACATGAATATTCATAGTGGAATAAAGACTATAAATACTTCACATTAGGGTCATATTTTGCCACCAAATTTACCAAAAAGCTCAATTTTCAGATATTTTTCAATTCCAATTTTATGAATAAAGGACTGTGGATCCATAAAATTTTGTTTTCTGTGATTACAAAAAAAGTACATCTACTTCTTCCACACTAGTAGTCCTTAAATGATCTGAAGACCACTAACCCATTCACTCACCCACTATGCCTCCTCCATGTCACCATTTTCTAAATTATCAACTGATACATTAATTCAGTGTAATGAAAGAGGACTAGGGAAATAGTTCAAAGCAGCCTTACTTCTTTCTTTAAGGTTCAAATGTGCAGTCACGTACAGCAAAGGAAGAGCAGTTAAAAGAAGTGGCACTCAATCTTAGAAAAGAGAAGACTTATAGGTGATAGGCAAGATGATTCAATTAATTCAAGACATAGGGATGAAGGATTAAATTTTACCTGTGTGATTCCAAAGCAAAGAGGAGAACTTACCTTTGTTGATCACAACTCTGTGTTTCAGTACTATTTTTATGGATTTAGATACCTGATCTCCAATCTTTAAAATGCTCTATAAGTAGGAGGTACAATCATTTTATATATGAAGGAATTAACTCCTTGGGAAATTAAATTCTCAAGGTCATAGAGCAAGCCAAGAGTAAAACCAAGATTCTTTTCTGATTCAAAGTTTAAACGGCATACTTCCAAAATATCCACAAGGGACTGAAGATGAATGATTCAGTAAGTCTATTCTTAGCCCCACCTCTACACACATTTTAACCAATGACTTTAAAGAGAATCAAGATGCTTCCCTTCATAGTCCAGTAGGACAAAAAACAGGAAGAATAAAAATGATGGGACCACTGGATCCACAATGGTTAAAAATGTTCAAGTGACATTGAGAAGAGGAAGTTTAATGTAAACCTTTGCAAGTTGATGGGTTCATACACTAACATGTTGGAGGAAGACAGAGATTTCAGTTGCCCCAAGTTAACCTTGAGTCCAGATGTGAAGAGGTGATTAAAACTCTAAAACCTGTGGCTACATTAAAAGGACTCTAATGCCCAGAAGAAAAGATGCCACACAGATCATCACCACGCTGTAGTGGTCAAACCCAATCTGAAGTTACAGCATGGTTCAAACCTCAAGCCTTTATGGGATCAAAGCAAAACATGCAATAGGAGGGGGACCAGACTGGCAAAACTTTGGAAACCAGAGGTTTGAAGAATGAGGTATGTTTGTGTTGCCTGGAAGAGTGAAAAGGGGATGGAGGGAGGAGGCAATCATAGCAATCTCAAGTACAAATGAGTGACTCCATTTGTTTTCAGGGGTGGCCCTCAACTGCAGGTGCCCCTCCCATCAGGGTAGAGGATTGGGGGAGAGTGAGAAGTGAGGGAATTACTGCAGCAGAAGGTTGGCCTCACCTGGGGAAAGCTACAAGACCAGTCAACCAGCCAGAAAGTTAGGCCGGCCCACCTCCCCTTCCCAGTGCTGTGTCTAGGTTACAGGCCTTGAAAGGCCTGTAGGCAACAACGCACCAGCTTTGTCTGCAGAAAACCTCTAACAGAGGGAATTGGGAACAAGTAGGCTGGCTGAGTGACACTTCAATGGACCGCCAGCAGGGGAGAGATTTTTAGGCAAGCACTGACTTGTAGCCCTCCTCAAGCCCTACAGTGTAGGTAATTACCCACTCTGAATCCTTCAGGGGCTAACCCAGCTTGGAGCCTGCAATTCCTTCTGCCGTCCTTCCATTCACCCCATGGGCTGGCTCCAAGGAATCTCTTTCTTTTGGTTTCATCACAGCCACCTCCCACCCCCAAATGTACATCAAAACAGTATGTGTGATTAAATACATCCTTAAAGTCCTTAGGCTGACTTCTTCACCCATACATAAAGAAAACCGGTCACAAAATTATTAGACAAACAGGCAAACTGAACCAAAACTGGCCTCATCTTATCTAAAAGCAGTGCAACTGCTCACAGGAAAATGAGAATCTGAGGCAAAAAGACTTAGTTAAATCTTCCAAAGGTTAAAATTCAGGCAGAAAAACAAAAAATGATATACAAGGTGGGAGGAACCCCTCTGAACTGAAAGGCAAAACAATTTCCAGAGGATTATGCTAAAAACTTAAAAATTATAAAGCATAGTTCATCATTTCTAAGATGCATAAGTTCTACAAATTTTATAATGAACTCTTTAAAACTTCCATATGATGTTAGTTTAGCATTTTACAAAATTTATGTTTTTCTACCATTTTTGCTTTGTCCTTCTGCTATAAATATTCCCCTCAAGCCTTCAATACTTCAGTTGCACTGGGAATTCTAAAATCAAAGGATTAATCTTTATAGAAACCTGTATATGCTAAATTGTCAGTTCAAATAATTTTTTTTTTAAAGATTTTATTTATCTATTCATGAGAGACACACACACACAGAGAGGCAGAGACACAGGCAGAGGGAGAAGCAGGCTCCATGCAGGGAGCCCAACGCGGGACTCAATCCCAGGTCTCCAGGATCACACCCCAGGCCAAAGGCAGGTGCTAAACCGCTGAGCCACCGGGGCTGCCCAGTTCAAATACTTCTAATGAAATAACATACATCTCCTTGAATTTCCTTTTCTTTTTTGGTTGTTTTGCTTCTATAAGGTTTATTTGTTCATTTTTAAAGATTGTATTTTTTTAAAAAAAGATTGTATTTATTTATTCATGATAGACACACAGAGAGAGAGAGGCAGAGACACAGGCAGAGGGAGAAGCAGGCTCCATGCAGGGAGCCTGATGCAGTACTCAATTCTGGGACTCCAGGATCACGCTTTAGGCTGAAGGCAGGCGCTAAACCGCTGAGCCACCCAGGGATCTCCATAAAGATTGTATTTTTATGTAATCTCTACACCCAACTCTATACCCAATGTGGGGCTTGAACTTACAACCCCAAGATCAAGTGTCACATACTCTAGCTACTGAACCAGCCAGGTACACCTGTTTTGTTTTTAAGCTTTAGATACTTATACCACAATAGTAACATTCTAGGTTTGGATATCCCACACAAATCTCAAGAGCTCAGCAATGTGTATTGCTGGATGGAATGCCAGAAATATGCCTTTTAGTACTCATACCTGCAGAATTAGAGTTATGATTTACATGTTTTGTAAAGTATATTAAATCATGCCTGAAAATAATACGGAGTCATGTGCCCTGCAATAAGATATATATTTTTTCTTTCAAAAGCATAAATGTTTGTGACTATTTGCTATGCTTATTTTGAAATAACGTTCTAACTCCAAATAGTGAAGAGTAAAATGAAAAATATCCTTCAATAATTTTTATGAAGTTACCTATCCAGAGGTATGTAGTAAATGAAAGTTAAATAGCCCCCCCAAAGAGCTCTAAGCATTCCTTTAAAGTTCTAAAAGGTTGATCAAAAGATCACATTGTACACCTTCAATATATAAAATTTTTATTTGTCAGTTCTACCTCAATAAAGATGGAAAAAATCTGAAAGGTTATCTGATCATTTCTGCTAAGGAAAAGCTATTTAACTCAGACTAAGTCTTTATTATTCAAACAGTGCAGAAAGGGGCAAATTAATAAGTTTAATAGCATTATTTTTTTTCAAAAACAACACAAAGCATCTCAAAGTTAGAGATTTCTTACTAAAGCAGAAGGGCCAAGTAATATTTTGTAAAACATAAAATCACCTTTACACTACTACTCAGATTTCCAATTTAGAGTCTGCATGTGATAAAACGGCCCTAAAGACCTGAGGAGAGAAAGGCCTGTCTGCATGCATGGCCTGTCTGATGGCATGAGGTGGGTGTGCTGGCAGGTAAGGGAAGCAGTCTGAATACAGGAAGGACAGGTATTAGTTACTTATCAAGCTGCCCAGAGTCTGCTTTTATCTGCTTTTATAACAATCTAGTAACCTGAATCCTGCTTGTGTCATCCACCATATCCCTGAATATTATAAATTTTAGATCTTTAACCCATATTTTGATTAAAAATATTTGAAATACGGCTTTCCTTTTTACCATTCCGAATGCTAGTGAATTACATATATACATACTCTGTAGTAAGAACCTAATATTGTCCTACAAAATATAACTAAATATGATATGCCACTCATATAATTTAAAAAATTTCTCCTTCGAAAGAGATAAGCTTTTTCCTTTGGTATATTAAAAGGCCAGAAAAAAAAATGAATTATTTTTCCCCTAAATTCCAAATTACTGAAAACTTAGAGTTTAAGGAATTAACCATATATCTTCTCCCACATTATGCAGCCCTTAAGACCACCACACTAAAACCTATTTTTGCATCTTCAATAGAAACTCAGGCTTAGATAAAACAGGCCAGACTCAATATTCCCCTTCAGAGCCTGGGCTCTACTCTGGGTATGGGACATGAAGAAATTCAAATATCAAAAGTGCATAAACAGATAAGATAGTACACCTCAAAAGGTTAGTAAGAAAATGCAAATAATGTTTTAATTTAGTGCAGAACAGACTATTCTTTTCTAACAACAATAAAAGCTAATATTTATTAGCATCTAAATGTCAAATACGCTTTGCATTGGCATTGCCTTTACACAGAGCCCATGGGTAGCTACTACTGTTACCCTCATTATACAGATAAGGAAAAGGAGGATTAGAATACTTAAATAATGTGCTTAAGGTCCCACAGCCATTAAGTGGTAGAGCTAGGATTCTAGTACAGGCAATCAGATTCATGAGCTGGATATATTGCATCATATATACATGTATCCACACACGGGTGACTATTCCTGACAGTTTTACCTAGCGTATATATTTTTACATAAAAGGGGTTTAGGGAATCCCTGGGTGGCTCGGCAGTCTAGTGCCTGACTTTAGACCAGGGTGAGATCCTGGAGTCCCAGGATCGAGTCCCAGGATTGAGTCCCAGGATCGAGTCCCGTGTCGGGCTCCCTGCGTGGAGACTGTTTCTCCCTCGGCCTGTGTCTCTGCCTCTCTCTCTCTCTCTTTCTCTGGGTCTCTCATGAATAAATAAATAAAATCTTTAAAAAAAAGGGGGGGTGGTTAGAGACAGCAACCTGGTTGAAAGAGATCAGAGGTTCTATCCTGAAGAATGTTTTACTTAACATAAGTGTTTATTTCGGGTGGTTAAGGATATTATTGCTGCAGATTATGGAGGTGGCTCCCTCATCCTGGCCACCCCACTTCCCAACCAAGCCGTTGCAGCCGCTGCTGGCTATATGATAGTAAAAGAGTTCAGAAGGTAGGGCTTGGATGTCAGGAATTCAAAGGTTCTTCCACACAGGCCAGGCCAAAGCTTGCTGGAGCATGGTACCTCTGTGCAGCTTTCACCACTGCCTCATTCTCCTCCCCTGCCTTTCTTCCCTTCCTCGGATATAAACATGAAGCCACTTCTAACTACATCCTCTAAGTAGCCTGGAAGAATGACAAGAAGGGATTAAAGATAGGAAATGGTAGAGAGAGCCTGGCGTGGAAATGCTAGCTGAACCCAGCCTGAAGGAGAGTCAGAGGACAAAGGCCTAAAAATACAGATTGTGATTTCCTACCATTGCTTAATTATTAAGAAACTATAAAAAATCTTCATTCCACTTCTCTCAGGGCCTGCAGCACATACTCTAAGCTTCAATGTTTATAATAAAGTACAGTCATTAATAGTTCAAAAAAAATTAGCCTTAGATGTGTGGAAATGGTTCTGCCATCGTTCTGTTCATTAACTCTCTACTAGGAAATAAAAGTTGCAACCCACAGTGTGTGGTTGTTTTCCATTTGAGTTTATTTAATTTTCAAAACAGTGAGTCATCTGAACTATGCAAATGAAAGCTATGATGGTTTTACTCAAATGATTAACTATAGTTATACATATAACAAGTTTCTTTAAATAGCAGGGTATCCAGTTCTACAATGCCAAGCTAACTACCCTTTCCCCCTTAAAATCTGGAAACTGATTACCCAGCAAGGGACAGAGAGGACTGCACATGTGGTTAGGGAGATGGACGTTGAGCTGGCCCTCCCTTGACAGAAGCTCAGGTTCACTATCAGTGAGGAAAAGAAGGAGAAACCAAGGAAAGGGGAAGAATGAAATCTGAGCTGCCATTTTACAAAAACATTTAGGGAAGCTAATGAAGGAAGTAGATTTTGAATAATCTCAAAAATGTTTGCCGCAACAGATATCTAAAAGCATAAGATACCCTCCCCCCTTTTTTTCCTGTAACTTGGTTTCATAAAAATGCACACTGGCTCATATAGCAAAATGCTAGCAAAAGTGCTTCAGACAGATAGTTAAGTTAATCTCCAAAAATATTTGACATTATCCACAAGAAACAGAGGAAAAAACACAGATTTCTTACCTCAAAAAGAATTCCTGGGGGCTTTCCTGCTTTCCTTAGAAATTTGGCTTGAAGAAAGAACACACACTATTGAGATTTGCCTTACTTTTCATGTACATCTACAGCTTTCAATAAACATTAAAAAAAACCAACCCTCTCCTCAATTTATATTCAAAGTATCGAGGGATTATTGAAACCTCTAATTTGCTGTTGAAGTCTATGGCAAGTTTTATACCTTGAGTGAAATGCAATCTAATTCCTATGTGGTTATATTTAAGAGAGAGGGGCAACTTTACTGAAGCCCATGCTCCAGGCAGCCCTGGAGCGGACTGGATCCGGTTTGAAAAGAACTGGCAACCCTAAAACTTTTTGATAAGATAAAAATCCATTGATGTTGGCTCACACGAGGCCCACTTCAACTCTGCGCTTGTCCTCAGAGTTTCCTTGGCATCTCTGCTCTTTTCCTCTATCTACTTTAGCATAACTTTATTTTTCTCTTTTATCTTTCGATAACTGCACCCAGGGACCGGAGGGGATTGATTTTTTGTTTTGACTTATTGTTTGAAGATCTGTAACTCAAAGCAGCTCTCACGCCTCTGATGTCTAAGCTGGAGCGGCATAAAAGGTAAACCCGGGCCTGGATAGCAAGCTGAGCGGCAGCAATACCATTTTATAATCAGCCATCTAGGTTTTCATCTTATTTTGCCTGTCCCCCCAACCCCCGCACCACTCCACCCCTGTCGCCAGGCTAGCTGGCAAAGTGTGAGGTTACTCCTATGCCTTTGTTAGGTGACAAGAGCAAGTTAAAATAAAAATAAATGCCTCGACAGCTTTGCGTGCCAGGGCTCTGAGATTAAATATACTTCTACTTAAAGCAAAAAGTTATTTCCTACGTAGAAAAAAAGGCCCTGCTTTTATGCACAATGAAAGGAAACTTCAATGCATTTCACAAGGTTGCTTTAGAAAAATAACACTTGAAAACAAGGGAAGATAGTACAACTGACAAAATCATTTTTCCAAGGGGCTTAAATCAAAATGAAAAAAATATACTGCTTTTTTGAGGCAGATAAATGAACTCAAAACAAAAATGTTACTCTTGAACCAGAAGATGTTTAGGAAGACTCACACATGAGGTTAGAAACTTTGTGTTTTCAGTTTGGTGTCAGGAGGATATACTCCAAATCAGCAAATGTACTAAAGTGAAGCTCACTTTGAAGCTCACTTTCTTTCTCTCTTCCAGTATAATTCTCAAATCACTAGGATTATTTTTGCCTTAATTCAGCTATCAAATTCCAATGCTAGTATACACAGATACAAATACCCACAAGAGTTTTTGAGGGTCTGTTCCCTGAAGTTCTTCGGCTTGCTGAAATATGGTTACATATGCAAACATTATCTCCCAATTGTAACCTCATTTTCTGCTCTGCTGGACAGCGTGACCAGCATTTGTCATCATGCCTCCCCCGCCTGCCACATCATTCATATGTCTATAATTGTCATCGAGATGTGGCATGTCAGCAGGACTCCAGTGTTCTCTGCTCCCCGTCTCCACACAGTCACTCAGGTAACAAACCCGTAATCTCGTCCTGTTTTCATGATGGTTGAATTACACATAATTGTTTCTGCACAGTGATTGATTTCTGCCTGAATAGAGACCTCTGCCTTTTTTCAATGCATGCTAGTGGCAGCCAAGTCTCTCCATCTAGGAGGAGGCAGCAGCCTTTGAAGAGATCAAAGCCAAGGCCGCAAGCAGTTGTGCGCCCTGGGAATATGGAAAGCCTTTATGCTCTCAACCCCATTTCCAGCATCATGTTGGATTGCAGCTGCATTACATTCTGCCAGCATTCTTAATGCTTTTAGTATTGACTCTGACATCACCGATAGCTGTTTTAAAGTAACAAAAGCCGAAAGATGACTTATTTTCACAACTCTGTAATTGGAACATGCAAAGATGGGGGTGGGGAAGCAAGAATGAAGGGGAGGGAAGTACATTTGCTTTTAATTTAAAGCAGCACAAAAGAAAGCCAGCAAAAAAAAAAATTATATAAGTTTCCACAAATGAAAAACATGTCTTTCATATGGAAAAACCAGCAGGGGCATTTTTATAACTCAGACCACACAAAATGAACTGATGGTTAAATACACACTTTTTCAAGCCTAAAGGGTAAAACGAAAATGATGGGGTAAGTGATTCCAATTGGGAAAGGGACTCTAACATGCTTTCAGTCTGAAGACTTTGCAGACACCTGATGCAAGGTGAACCACTGGTGCTGCTTCTCAAAAACTACTCCCCCTTCCCCTGTGCCCTTTCAATCTATTAACCAGAGCTAAAATTTGCATCTGTAATAAATCACAGGTTATTTTGTAAATTGTAAATGCATAATTTCTAATTAATAAGAGAGGAAAGAACAGAAAAGTCAGAAGAGGTTTTCAATTCCAGCTCCAAACACACAGGCACAACTCAGTCTGCCATGATATTTGAATCAAAACCTGAAGCCACTAAACAAGGCAGAAAAATTCTTAAGGATACAGTAACCTGAATACATCAATACCAGTATACTATTCTTTCTTAAAATAGCAAAAAAGAGTGACGGTATTTCTGATTTCTAAAAAACAAATGAAGACATTTTGGTTGCTAGGATTAAGCATGTTGTATAAATATATCCAATATTGCATTTACAAATCAACACAGAAAACAAGCAGGTCAACTATATATCATTATACTACATCTCTAGTGTTACATAATCTGTGCTCCTTAGCTATCAGAAAACCCTCTGATACTTCAATTCCAATACTTAAATTTCTATTTTTGAAAATGTCTGCCCCAATAAATAAATGTAGCTCCATACAGGAACTACAAACTAATAAATGACAAATGCTTTAGGACGAAGAGACTGGGAAAGCAGAAGAATTTTTAAAGAATTTATAAAATTGAATGCATCACATTTATTAAAGCCCCCTTTACACAAAGAACTAATATTGCTTATGTAAATATTAGTCAATGAACTATTAGTCTTCTACTTGTCCTAGCCTATGAAGTTCTGAAATTTACTGACATTGAAAAAGTGACTCTGAAAGAACTGCCTTTCATTTTGCACAAAATCTCTTGGTTCTGAAACACCAAGTAATTGGTGAACAAAAGCTGCCTTTGTCTGTTCGATAGGATTTTGAATCAACATGCCTGATTATAAGGTACCAAACTGTAAATTTTCTCTGAAAAATTCATCTGAAACTATATTGAACTGGACAACTCTCAGCAGCTTGCCTACCTCAGTTTACTGAGTTACAGTTCCGATGTCTGCTTTATTTGGGATTCTTTTTTTTTTCTTTTTTTTTTGGTTTTGGAGGAAGGGGTGCCAACTACATGAATTTAGAGCTGCAAGGGCAAAAATCAGCAAGAAAATATGAATAACATTTCAAAGTCTAGATTTTTTTTTCTTTTAGAAAAATGCTCTTTCCTTAATTTTGCCATTTTCAGAAAAGGCCAGAAATAAGTTCCAGTTATTAAATATTTTTCTCTAGGTTGCATTCCTAATAAGCTTATCACATTTTTTCATATCCCAAGGCCCCATTCTAATTTCGGAATATCAGGCAAAAACCATTTCTTTTATGATTCTATCATTAGCCTTCTCCAGCAGAGTAACAAGCAAAATAACCATTGGAAGCATCCCAGGCTTCTCATTCACACCTAAGTAAGTCAGTCCAGTAGAGGCTCACTGAACCCAGGCCCCCTGCTCACAAACAAGCATTCCACTTTTCCTTGATTCTTTACAGTGAATCTAATATTCTTCAAGACTCTCCTCAGAAAAACCTGAATTCAGAATTTTAGAATTGTAGTCTCCTAAAGTGCATGTGAGGTGCACCATATACAGCAGCACCATGTGCTTTGCCACTAACCTTGAGACAGACACCACGGCGGAGAAGCATAGACACACGGAAAGCACGTGGAATCTCAGTAGCCTCACTAGCCGTGGGCCCCATGTACTCCTAAGACTACCCCTTAGCAAAAATTGCCATAATTGAGAATTGCGGTGACAACACTATAATAATACACAGGAGACTCGTTATATAGCATAATCTATATGCTGGCCTATTTATTTTTCCCTTCAGGAAGGAATATAATCTCTTAGAGGACCTGGAGGGTTTATATGCTGCTTACTGAAAAGAAAATAAAACTACCGCAGAGGTAAGGACTGGGGGGCATGAGGGGGAGGAGGGGATGAGCTGGGTAAGAAACAGGACCAACAGGCACAGCCCAAGGGCTGGGATCCCTCCAGGTGAGGCATTTAAATCGCTTGATACAAATAAACATTTATTCTTCAAACCTTAAATAATCAGATTCCATGCTTTCCTTTGATAAACCATTCCAGTGTTTATTAATCCCTCCTTCTGAAGTAATTCTTCCAACCTAAATTCTTTCAACAATTTAAGCCCATTTCCTTTGGATATTTCTTCAGCAAAGAACAAAGCTGTCACAAACTTTTGCTAAAGAAACAGTCTTATACTAAGAGATGTTTCAAACCGCCTTTCTGCCTTCTCCAAGTTAAATGACCACCTTCTTATTGAGCAGATCTCTGTGGGGACTAGCAAAGAGTTCTCCCATCAAGATTCCCAAGAACATGTCAAGATTTGGACAGTGCCCAATTTTCAACCTGCTCGTCAAAGCCTGAGAACTGTCTCAGATAGCACAGGGCTTTCTTTCCAAGTGGTTTCATCACTTGCACACACAGTACATTTTTGGTTTAAAATAGCAAACACCCTAACACAGACATCTAATCTAGGGAAAGGAAGGCAGCAGAATTCCCACACAGCTGCTAGAGGGCAGGGCCACAAAAAGGATAAGCAGGAGACACCACGAGGTCAGCATGAAGCACAACCTCAAATGATGTGATTTAGCTGGGCCACACCAGGGTCATATACAGCCTCAGCCCAGAGCCCAGCGTGAGAAATCCAGGTGATTTTGAGCAATCTGCAAGTAACCTACTTAGCAAAGAACTGACATAACCAGACAAAAAGAGAAGTATTTTCATAGTGCTGCATAATCTACTGGTCTCATAAACACCTTCACACGAAACACAGTCGCCAGACTGTCAAAAGAATCTTATCGGAACAAATAGGAATGTAGTTCTAATTTACTTTCCCTATCAATCTACAGCAGTGGGTTCTAATATACTATACAAAGAGTATACAGCATCATCCCCTGGGGTAGAGGAATAAAACACTACAACGTCAATATATATTTTTATATTAAAAAGTTTAAGCTTTACAAAAATATTTAATATACATTGTCGCTGAGATCCCCCATTTGCTCTGATAGGCAAGAGTGCCAAGTGGATTGAAAATAATGCTAATTCAAGTGTAAGCAAACATCAAAAAAATGGCAAAATGAAGTTATCCTACGTCTAATATCAACTCTCTAAGAGCTTGCATTAGAGCTAAAATCTATAGCAAGATCTGATAAGAAGCTGACCAAGATAATGAGAAATTATCAATTTCATTTGAAATACAGATTTGCAGCTTCCATCAGTGACCATAAACATTGCTTAAGTGTATATGGTACTCTGAGTTAGTAGGCAATTATACAATTGGGCATTTAATTAATAAATAATTATAAAACTGTCAAATTTTTTAGCTGATAGGGACCTACAATCAAAAAAATTCTCACCACTGATTTATATATCTGAATTATCAATTAACTTTGACTTCCTTCTTCTCCAAATAGAGTAAACCAACTCCTTTTCTCACTGCACTGATACTTAAATATGCATCAGGGAAAGGATCTAACCTAAGGGAGGTAAGATAAAGAGCTATGAAAAGGCAGAGAAGAAGGAGTGAAGTAGTGATATGTACTACAACATGGATGAACTTTGAAAATACTAAGCTAAGTGAAGTCAGTTACAAAGGACCACATATTATGATCCCATTCTTATAAAATGTCCCAAACAGGTAAATCTATTGAGACAAACAAGAGATCAGAAGGTGCTTAGATCTGGGGTGGAGGTGAGGAAATGAGGAGATACGGGGGTGAGAGCTAAAGCGTATGAGGTTACTCTCTGAGATAATGAAAATGTTCCAAAACTGACTGTGGTTATGGTCGCAAACATCCATGAATGTACTAAAAACCAATAAGCTCTACACTTAAAGTGGGTGAACTGTACGGTAACGTGAATTTTATCTCAATAAAGTTATTTAAAAAATAAAAGACTACTGAATAAATGTTTGCTGAATAAGTAAATATATTCCTCCTCCCCCCATTAAAAAAATAAATAAATAAAGGCAAGGGGAAAAATCTCCTGGATGTGCTTAATACTTGTCCACAGAGGTACCTTGTGACTTTAAAACAACAAAACGTTTACTCATGAAGATGCAGTATCTGGATGAGAACTTCATGCAACGAATTCTAGAAATATATTGGGGTGTGAGAAGAGGAGGAAAGCAAAAAATAGGTATGGGCTGGTACTCTGAAGGCAGACCTCTAATGGTAAGCAATTCAACCCCGTGAATTACTCCAGTTAGATGTCCAGATCTCACCTGGTATTAGGTTTGCAGGTTTGGTGTCCTCAGAAAGTTACTATCACACAGGATGCAAAAGCAGTACTGGGACAATTTTCAACCTTTCTCATACCGTCAGACCTTGCTGTATTCCCAACAGCAGAAAAACCTCCGTTTGCCAAAGTGCTAAAGTCAATTCTGATGCTTTCAGTACTGATAAAACAACTAGAGAGAAATGCAAATGTTTCTATCTCTGACACAGCTCAAAGGTCTGGCACCAGGAAGCCTGGTAGCTTCTAAACCAGGAAAACACACTAACATGATTGTGCCTTTAGTCCACACAACAATTTGTTATTACCTCTTCCAGATAAGAAAACTAACACTCAAACAAATAAGGAACATGTTTAAAGACACAGAGCTAGTGAATGACTTGTCTAACTTCACATCAGTAATTTTGCCCCACCATGAAATTATCAACATTAAAAAAAAATTCTAAAATTCGGTTTTCCTCATATAGCCACGTATTTTCAAACTTCGCATTGCATACATATTATTGAGTTCAAAAACTATTAAATACAAAATAAACATCTCAGATGTTCCCGAACTATTAACTGTTTTCTCATTTGTAGGTTAAAGGTCTACTCTTGCCATTACACAGAGACCTCTGTTCTTTTCTGATACCCAGCCATCTTGGGAGGAAATGTTTCTTTTTGAAAAATTTAATTTCTAACTAATTTCCTCAATTAGATACATAAGAATCCCTCATAAAATCTAGTTAACATGATTTTGCATTATTTAACTTCAGCTTTAGCTTAGAATTATTTGGTATATAAGGCATGAAAGCAAACTTCCTCAGGCCTTAGGATCTATCTTAGCATCTTAGCCCTAGCAGGCAGTGATTCCCTACTATGGATTTTGATCAAGTATTTCCTATGTTAACCAGGTGACATCATTTTCAAAGCTGTGTTTGCAACCATCATACAATGTTTCAAATTGTGAGCAAAGAAACAAAAATAAAGATAAGAGTAATCTTCCCATTAGACACCTAGCAAGTGGCTGTTGTTGGATTTGGGCTCAGGCCACTACATGATATAAATAAATAGATTCTTGTCTATCTTCATCAGATTCTGCTTGTCTAATTGTAGTCAAATCTGACTACTATTTAAAATATGGTTAAAGAGCACACAGAGCAAATGTCTTACAAGTTAAGGTTTCTGGTGTCTGTGCTAACAAAATTGTGCCACAGTACCATCAATGTGAAACAGAAGAAGGTCTAACCCCTAGCCTTCATTCTCACCAACCACTGGTTCACTTGGCAGCAATGTTTATAAACTTTTTCATTTAAAACGTTTTAGGATGGATGAGTTAAACTAACTTTATTTAAAAAAATAAAATGCTCTAGAAATAGTTATTTTCTTGGTCTAATTTACTTCATAAGCATGACCTTTAATTTAAAAAGTATTTATTAAGCAACTTTCC
Organism: Canis lupus dingo; assembly: GCF_003254725.2. Classification (NCBI taxonomy): domain Eukaryota; kingdom Metazoa; phylum Chordata; class Mammalia; order Carnivora; family Canidae; genus Canis; species Canis lupus. The sequence goes on from NC_064274.1 coordinate 28,647,366, forward strand.
TGGCTTGACCAGAGCAGAGCTATCTACACAACCATTTTGAACAGTATAATACTCTATCATACTTCAAATGGGCCATGTTGGACTGCAAGCAGGTAAAGAAAGAATGGCATAGTGTACAACCTGTAGTTGTGTGGAACTGCTGTAATAGGCTGCACTCCTCCAGGAGACCTGGCTCATCTCAGCCCCTCCTGTACCACAGGTTCTATACAACTGAAGTAGCTCCTGCTCACTTTCTTTGTTAAGTTGTAGGTGTCTACGCAAGTTCACATGTAAACGATAAACTCCCTAGGGGACCTGGGTGGTTCAGTGGTTGAGCATTTGCCTTTGGCTCAGGTCGTGATCCTGGGTTCTTGGGACTGAACCCCTCATTGAGCTCCCCACAGGGAGCCTGCTTCTCCCTCTGCATATGTCTGTGATTCTCATGAATAAATAAAATCTTAAAAAAAATACTAAAATAAATGGTAAGCTCCCTTAGGGTGCTGTCTTCACGGACATATATCCACAATATGGTTCAGCACAATGACTTTAAAAATAAGTATACTTTCAATGAATAATTATTCAGATGAATGAGAAATCATCCCTGAAATAAACATGCTCTGGTGTCTGTCTTCATTCTACCAGGATACCTGCTTAACTCTGAACTTTAGGGTTAGTTCAGAGACAAGTGAGACAGGTACAATAACAGGTATCTTCTTCTGAATAGTCAAATAGGATAAAATGTCCTTTCTGGTTACTGTACCATCCTACCAGGGACAAAAGAGTTTTACTAGCATCTTCTTTCCTGAAATAAAATACAAGAAATTAGCCAAGCTCATGCTGGAAAGCAATTTCCTTAATTAAGTAGCTAATTGTTTATACAAAAACCAGCAGGTAGATCTCATTTGTATTGCTATGAAGAAACAGAAAAATGTTAATTCTGGTGAATTGTTTTGAACCATTATTATTTCAAGAGTAGTTGATCAAAATTATGTTTATCGGGGATCCCTGAGTGGCTCAGCAGTTTGGCACCTGCCTTTGGCCCAGGGCGCGATCCTGGAGTCCCGGGATCGAGTCCCGCGTCCGTCTCCCGGCATGGAACCTGCTTCTCCCTCCTCCTGTCTCTCTGCCTCTCTCTCTCTCTCTCTCTCTCTCTCTCTCTCATGAATGAATAAATAAATAAATAAATAAATAAATAAATAAATAAATAAAATAAATCTTAAAAAAACCCAAAATTATGTTTATCCACATAAACATGTAAACCACATAAATATGTAAACATATAAACATAAAATATATATACACATATTTATCTACAATCTATTTAGATTGCTATTTTAAATCTATATAACCAAAGAAAACCTAACTTTAGATCTACTTAAATCTATATAACCTATAAAAAGTAAATTATTAAATTATTTTTTATTTAAATTTTTTATTTATTTATGATAGTCACACACAGAGAGAGAGAGAGAGAGAGAGAGAGAGGCAGAGACACAGGCAGAGGGAGAAGCAGGCTCCATGTACCGGGAGCCCGACGTGGGATTCGATCCCGGGTCTCCGGGATCGCGCCCTGGGCCAAAGGCAGGCGCCAAACCGCTGCACCACCCAGGGATCCCGATTATGTATATTATAACAAGGTTTCATTTTAGCATTGTTTAAAGCAAAACCAAAATACTTTAACGTCTATAACTGAGGATATAACCAATAAATTGAAGTACTTATAACTGGATAGTGTTTTAAAAAAAAACTGGATAGTGTTTAACCGTAACAACTGATGATACAGATCTATATTTATTCACATGAAAAGATAAACACAGGATACATTTTTTATGTAAAAAGATTACAATAAAACAATCTTATGAGACCATATATATATATATTTTAAAGATTTTATTTATTTATTCATGAGAGAAACAGAGAGAGAGGCAGAGATGCAGGCAGAGGGAGAAGCAGGCTCCATGCAGGGAGCCTGATGTGGGACTTGATCCCGGGACTCCAGGATCAGGCCCTGGGCTGAAGGCAGATGCTCAACCACTGAGCCACCCACCCAGGTGTCCCTTTATGAGCCCGTTTATAAAATGCTTGTATTGTAATAAGCACAGATGCAGAAATAAATCTGAAAACATGTGTATGTGTATATAAATATATATAAATGAAACCATTATATCTGAATGATGGAAATACAGATTTTTAAACTCTTAATGAGCTCTCTCAACTTTTACAAAAGATATATTACTTCTTGAAAAAACAACTAAAAAATAAAAGACAATTTTTTTGAGTGAAAGAAGATTGTTCCTAATGAGTATCTCCATAATAAGAAAAGTTTCTTCACTTTTTAAAGGAAACCCACTGTTGCAACTTCTCAGGAATGATCACCATTCCAGTTAATTCTAAACTAATTTCTCTTACTTAATCTAACATCATGATACCACAAAAATCACCACTAACAACTGCTAAAAATGAAGCACATACCACATTTTAATTGCTTATTGTGCAAAGAGCACTTTGGCAGTAGATTTTTGCCTGTAAATGCTCAGTTCTTCTGGAATAAAAAGGCAACATCACTTATCAAAGAGATCCCAAGAGTCATAAAAACTTTGGCCACCCAAATATTAATCTATTTAGTCCATGTGACTTGGGGACACTGGGTCCTAGAAGTGAGCAATAGGGATTCCGACAAAAAATCAGACATTTATCAAAATGTGTCTGATATACCAGAGAACAAATATTTCCCAGGAATCTTCAAGAACGCTTTAAAGCAATCACACGGCTTTGTGTAGAAAACAAAACAGAAGACAATTTCTAAATATTCTAAGAACCTGTTACTTAAGCCACCACTAAAGCCGAACCATTTCCATTGTTTAATAAAACACATGTATAATAGATACTTCTAATCCTCAGAGTAGTTTATTGACATTGACTAAGAATTTTTCTCAACACCTTTTCAAGGGAGGAACTAATTCATGGACTGGGTCTTGGCTCCTGGGATATCTGGCATTGAATCTAAGTTCTACCACTCACTTAACTTTGGAACTACAGAAATCAAATAACTTCTCTGTGCCCCAGTTTCTTTATCGGAAATATGGAAAGCCTAGTAATATTCACTTCAAGGATTTAATAAGAAAAATGCATGTAAATGCATTCATTAGATATTACATACAAGTGTATTACTCCTCACCTCTGGGCAAAATGCAGTTCTATGTCTTATAATCATACAGAGGCTTCTGGTCAAAATCCAGACGCCTTCAAAGGTAAGTGCAGTGATTTTGTGAGGCACTGCTGATTTAAATAAATCATACACCAAGGGGTGGCTGGGTGGCATAGTGTGTTAATAAGCATCCGACTCTTGGTTTTGCCACAGGTCATGTTCTCAGAGTCCTGGCATTGAGCTCCACATTGTGTTCAGTCCTCAGCATGGAGTCTGCTTGAGATTCTCTCTCCCTCTCCCTCTAATACTCCAACTAGTTCATGCTTTCTCTTTTTATCTCAAATAAATAAATCTTTAAGAAAAATCAATCAATCAATCAGGGACCAAAGCCTGGCCATAATATAAAATGTTTGATTCCAGATATTGGTTAATTTTTTGTTTTCTTAGCATGAAAGAGAAACCAGGATAATCCTTAAGCCAAACTCATGGATGTCTCTCCTGAAACATGCTCCTCTTTCTAAATTCATTTTTTCCACTAATGCTGTCCCCCTCATTGTCAAGCTAGAACTTTCATCATTTTAAATACATCACCCGTCCCTGGGCATCTAACTGGTTTGCCTTTGAACTCCATATTCTCTATGAGCACAACAGCTATTTATACACCAAATACAATGTTAAAGAAATTTATAATTTCATATACTATTTCATTTATACTCATAAAACCTTTATAAGAATCAGCTGCATTTTACTGGTGAGAAGCTAACTGATCACAAGGTCACCTGGCATCTGTGTGCTAATGACAGTGATGATAATAAGAAACTGAAGGTGCAGAGGGCACCCAGCAGTAGGAGCTCCAATTATGGTGCCACTACTTACTAGCTGTGTGACTGGAGCAAATGACCTACTTTATTCGACCTCTCACTTCTTGATCTGTATTACAGTGGTTCTTAATCCTTTCTAGAGCCTCTATGCCTCAGTCGTCTTTATGACCTAGACTCATCTGTAAAACTGGGATACTTGGGAAATTATCAGGTGGTTCTGAGGAAGAAGTGGGCAAATATATACAAAGTACTTACAACAGTTCCTATGTAGGATATACGCAAGACTGATAGCTACTATCTAGCCCATAGACTCCACGTTGAATGCTCAAAGAGAATTTTTTTTAAGATTTTATTTATTCATGAGAGACACAGAGTAAGAGGCAGAGACATAGGCAGAGGGAGAAGCAGGCTCCCTGAGGGGAGCCCCATGCACGACTCGATCCCAGGACCCCCCCAAGATTACAAACTGAGCCAAAGGCAGATGCTCAACCCCTGAACCACCTAGGCATCCCATCTCAGAGAATTTCTAAGCTCAATTTCAGCTTTGTGATTATATGTAAGCTTTAATTTAAAAAAAAAAGGATTTTATTCATTTATTTGACAGAGAGAGAACACAGCAGGGGGAAAGGCAGAGGGAGAGAGAGCAGCAGAATCCCCACAGAGCAGGGAGCTGGATGTGGGGCTCAATACCAGGACCATGATCTGAGCCAAACAAAGACAGACTCTTAACCGACTGAGCCACCTAGGTGCCGCTATGAGCTTATTTTAAGAGTCTTCATTTAAATATGGAATGACATCTGATACCATTGCGCTGTATCGGTGAAAATTTAAATTTTCTGAATTTATTCCACAAACATCTGGGAAGTAACCTGCTCTATGCCAGGTAGTGTAACAGTTTCTGTGCAACAGAGATGAATAAAGATGTGCCTTATTCTGAAGGAACCAACAACTAGTAAGAAATACAGACAGACAACCAACTATTATTGAAAGACATGGTAACCGTTATGAAGAAGATCCTGATCCTGTAGGCACCCTCAGGAGACAGTACTTAGTTTAAACTGGTGGTAGAACCAGGAGGGGTTTTATGAAGGAGGTACCATTTAGCCTGGACCGTTCAGGATGAACAAGATTGTGCCGGCAGGGAAGATGGGAATTTGGGAAGACTTTAAGGGGCAGGTCTAGAAATGTAGCTAAACAGTAAGCTGCAGGGTAGGGTGGTGAGGAGACAAGCCTTGAAAGGTAGATGGTTCCACTGTGGAAAGCTTTGAAAATAATGCTAAAGAATATGGGTTTTATTCTGTAGCCAATGGAGCAGGGCACTCGGGGATGAACTCTGACTAGAAGTGAACTGAGTGCCAGTGGTCTGTGAGGAAGGATAGGGCTGAGCAGAGAGAATGTGGACTCTGGGGCTGAACTGCCCAAAGTACTCTACTGCTGCTTTCTTGGTTTGAGACCTGTGCAAGTCACTTAGGTATTCTGAACTCCAGTTCAATTTTTAAGCATCAACTGGATCAGTGTTTTTCCAAAACTTACTTTAGGTAAGAATCAAAAAAGTAACACGTTAAAAGTAAATACGCATGACCTGCCTGCCACTTCTGGTTCAGAGCATTTGCAGGGGGCCCAGGTATCTGCCTTTTTAACAAGAACACTAGTAATTCAGATGCAGTCAGTCCTTGTTCTAGAAACACCACCACTAACACAACGGTACTGTATATTTTCACAAACAGAACAGGTGGCACTCTATGTTACAGGTGAAGAAACCAAGGTCCAGAAAGAATAAGTGACTGGCTAAAGAACACACAGTGTATTAGTAAGAAAGCAATGGGATCTAGATCTTTGGACTCCATCAGCAGTACTCTGCTGTAACTCCCATCCCATGTGTGTATGTATTTTACCATTACGATCCCTGGCCCACAGTCTCATCAGCCTATCAAGGATTATGACTAAGCGGATACACACTCTGTTCTTCCCTCCTCCTTAGCTTGGACAGTAAAGTAGGAACTTCTGGTCTCTGGGCAGCTACTGTAGTCTTTACCTCTCTTGTTCCTTCATTCGCTCTCCACCAAGGGAGAGCTACTCAGCTCTGGTGATTTGGAGAAAGTGAGCAGGAATAGACTGACTCTTTGTTCTGTCTTTTGGGGTCAGCTTCTCCAAGCATGGATTTGTTCTCACTTCCGGTTCTACAAGTGAGCTCCCCACCTCTGTTGGGGAAGCCTGTGGCTTAGTGATGTGTTGTTCTTTTGGGGAAATCAAAGGAAGTCCAAATTCATCTCACGGTTCAAGCTACATTCTCCCATCTAGCCTTATCAATAAGGCTTTCCATCTGTCCAACTTCTTCACTAGCACTGGACTGATTCTTGACTGGAGAGGCATGAAACTTACCAGCTTCAAAACATCAACCATAGTCAAACCTGAACATCATCAAGTACATACTTTTAAATACTAACTTAATTGTTTTAAAGATTTTATTTATTTATTCATAAGAGACACAGAGAAAAGGCAGAGACATAGGCAGAGGGAGGGAGAAGCAGGCTCCTCACAGGGAGCCCGACATGGGACTCGATCCCAGAACCCCGGGATCACATCCTGGGCCAAAGGCAGATGCTCAACCACTGAGCCACCCAGGCGTCCCTAAATACTGATTTTTAAATGAATGTATTTTTTTAAGGTTAAAGTGCAATGTTGGGTTAATCCCAAATTAAAAATAAAGTGCATTCATTGCCTTTGACTCTGCAAATTCTTCTTTTAGCAATTTATTCCAACGAAATATAATCTGTGCAAAGATTTAGTTATAAAATATGCATTTCATCACAATATTATCTAAGACAGGGAAAAAGGTGACTTCATCTGAATGTCTTCAATAACAGGCTGATTACACAAATTAGGCAATCATTAAAAATGTTACAAGGGATCCCTGGGTGGCGCAGCGGTTTGGCGCCTGCCTTTGGCCCAGGGCGCGATCCTGGAGACCCGGGATCGAGTCCCACGTTGGGCTCCCGGTGCATGGAGCCTGCTTCTCCCTCTGCCTGTGTCTCTGCTTCTCTCTCTCTCTGAGACTATCATAAAAAAAAAAAAATTAAAAAAAAATTTTAAAAAATGTTACAAAAGAGTGAAAGAGGGCAGCTCCGGTGGCTCAGCAGTTTAGCGCTGCCCTCAGCCCAGGGCGTGATCCTGGAGACCCGAGATCAAGTCCCACGTCCGGCTCCCTGCATGGAGCCTGCTTCTCCCGCTGCCTGTGTCTCTGCCTCTCTCTCTCTCTGTGTCTCTCATGAATAAATAGTAAAATAAAATCTTAAAAAAAAAAGTGAAAGAGATATCCACTGCATCTTGGTAAGAAAAAAGCAAAGCAAATTACATTGACAGTATATTATGTTCCCATTGCCATGAATGTATAAAATATATATTTATGTATATCTCTATATATGCATAGGAAGAGGTCCAAAAGGCTACATAGCTAGTTTTAAGAGTGATCGTCTCTGACAATTATTCCTCTTGCTTATCTGAGCTTTCTAACTTTTCTAGTGACCATGTATTTATTGCTTTTTAAAATAAAAGTATTATTTTTATTTTCACAAAAAATAGTTAAGCATTACTGAAATTTCCAACAGTCATCAAAATGACTACTTTTCTGTTTTACATTTTATTCAATATTGTGTTCATTCAATAAGTGTTTTATGTTCTGAATGGCAAATGTGGTTATTTTTAATGAAAATAAACACATCTTTATGCCTTAAGGAAAGGCACTAACTCTGCAACTTGCTAAACTGAAGCAGGTTACTGTTACCACTGAGGATGGCCCCTATCTCTAACACGGGAACTGTAACACTTACCTACAGTTTTTCAGTTAGGATTAAATTGAAGAACAGTATCTAGCTCCAAGTAGGAGTTTAAAAAAAAAAACAAAAACAGGTAGTTGTTTTCCCTTTCAAAATAACAACATCTTGAGTTTTAGTGTATGCATACAAATGAGCAAAACCCAATTCAAGCAATGGATTGGGTGACTTAATTCTTTCTCCAACCCTGCTAGCTAGCAAACTGGTTAGCTCAATTGAAGTTAAACAGTAAACAACTTTTTACTTTGGTACTTTTGGGTTTATTCCAGACTTAAAAAATCTAAGTGTTGGAGTCAAAGACAAAGTCTAACATCCTGGAGATAAGATTACAGTACTTTTTCTTGATCCAAGTCATCTGTACCAGTGCACCATGATGATATGTGATCATAATTATTATAAGATATAATACATACTGTTAAAAATGGAAGGATTCTTTGTCAAGAAAGCTGACTCCATGTTGAAATACATTTTACATTTACTGGGTTTTGCTGAGAGAAAAAGTCAAGTCTTGAAAGGATGGAAGCTGGACTTTTCCATGAAGCTAGAAAACCACTGATTTCTCCTTGCTGCTAGGCCAACATATCCCCTTGGACCTGATCCTTGTAGGTGCCAGGAAAGCTGGAAAGATTTAAATTAGAAGAAAATTCAAAGGGGAAAAAAATAACTTGCCTGTCACCCTCTACATTCACATGGCTTTTGGATATCCTATCTATATATAATTTTTGCAGTGGAGAGAAGAGATGTGGCTCCTAAAGGATTAAGGAGAAAAGTCTCCTAACCAAAAAAAAAATATTACCTCCAGCCAAGGAGTTAGGAGTTATCTGGCAATTTCATATCAAGTATTAGAAGGACATGAGATTTTTCACGGATATGAGATTTAGAAATCTGTTCCTTCACACATCTCATTCTCTATGGTGCTAAAGAGAAAAATCAGGTCTCTCCTAACATGACTGGAGAGAAAAAGGAGCCTGAGAGAATAAAGCCACCTCTGTAAGGGATGCAATGACAATCCCCAAATTTATTTGTGCAAGTACTTTCTAAAGGTGAATGGAAGGCCTTCACACAGCGTCCAAATTCCAGGTTAGCATGATGGCATAGTAAAAACCAAAACCTTCTTCCCTTTCTCAGGAGCTTCCTGTTACAGCCAAATACTTCTTGTGGCTACACAATTCCCACCAGGTGGGGGCCACACACCGGCTCACATCATCTGACATTCATGCTTTGCTCCCTGCGCCAGAAAACAGTACTTTCACAGGCTTTGTACTATTTTTACTTCAATCACATAAAGTAGGCAAGCACAAAACAAATAGGCCATCTCATAAATGAAGAAACAAAGGTGATGAAAGTTAAATACTTCCCCCCCATGGATGTTGGGAAGAATGGTGGACTTAGGACAAGCCCCCAGGTCTCTGACATCTCAGCCAGTACTGTTCTTCTCCACAGGCTCCCCTTCATAGGGGACTACCTACCTCCACCTACCCAGGATTCAAACATGTTCTCAACACTGCAGGACACAACTTACAGTACCCACTGGCCTAGAAAAGTCAGCACTGATTTTGCCACTTATATTTAGAAAGAACACACAGAATTTTTTAATATCTGAAAATACCTCAAGTGTTACTGAAAAAAAAAAAAGTCCTTTCTATCTGGGAAAGAATAAAAATGAACTGAAGAGCATTAATCATATGATACTAAAACATAATTGAAGGTGGTTTTCTTTTTATTACTGTCATATTTGGATCTCAAGCACCCTTTTGAAGAAAGTGTTTCTGTCACCTCTTTTTCTTCAATTAGATTTCTAGGACTAAGTAAGAAAGTACTTCTTATGACCAGTCCTTAAATGAGGGCCGAGTCCCATTCTTTTTCATTATTGCAGCAAGCTCCTGGCTGACTGTTTTTACCTGTTACTTGGAAACTTAACAGTTTATAAGGAGCAACTTTAACTTTTGCATTAAAGACTCTAGTCTGTTCTCTCTCTTTGTTTCACCGATGCAACAAGTCAGAGAAAAAGTAACAAAATACTAAGGATTATGTAGTAGACACTGTCAGATTTTGCTTTTCACTTAACATTTGGTTTGATAAAGAAAGATCACTTGGAAATATCCAAAACACATACATGGAAAAATTTCTAGTACATTTTTTTATTCAGCAAATTGACTAAAGTGTCTATTCTGTGCTAGGCTAAACAGAACTATTTCATAGTTCATCTATGAAATTTTCAACTATCATCAACAGTTGATAGGTTTTACTATAAAATATTTTAGGATTGAAAAAAAATATCTTAGTATGTTAGCATAAAAAATTTGTTTTGAGGGGCACCTGAGTGGCTCAGTTTGTTAAGCATCTTACTCTTGATCTCAGCTCAGGTCTTGGTCTCAGGGTCATGAGGTCAAGCCCTGCAGTGGGCTCCATGCTGGGTGTAGAGCCTACTTAAAAATTTTTTGTTTGGGGGATCCCTGGGTGGCGCAGCGGTTTGGCGCCTGCCTTTGGCCCAGGGCGCGATCCTGGAGACCCGGGATCGAATCCCACGTCGGGCTCCCGGTGCACGGAGCCTGCTTCTCCCTCTGCCTGTGTCTCTGAGCCTCTCTCTCTCTCTCTGTGACTATCATGAATAAATAAATAAAATCTTTAAAAAAAAATTTTTTTTGTTTGGTTACTGTTTCTTTCAGAAGTTGACAATAATAAAGGAAAATTAAAGCTAAACCAGAGCCACTCCTCTTTTTATATTATAGAGACTTCCATTTATCTATCCCTCATGCAACCATTCTCTATGTTGAGTAAAGTAACAATAGGCCTCTTCCTTATAGTGAACATAACATCAACAATAAAATTACTGTGATGCAGATCAAAACTTGATTCTGAAAAACTATCATCAAGTTTCATACAGAATCATTTGTGGGCATAACTAGAAACAAAAGTTTTTTAGAGTCTACTTGCCCCTCGTTAGCTGCAAGAATAAAAGATACTTCTAGACTCTCTGTGATGCAACATCTCTTCCAGTCATATTTCCGCCATAGATGGGAAAAAGGGGACAGGTACGCAAAATTCTTGTTTGTTCTGTAATGCCCTTGCAATATTCCCCACGCAAATTCTCAGTGCCTTTGTGAATGATCTACATATAGCAAGTAGTTAATTTCAGCAGGTTTACAAATTTAGCTAGAGTGGGTATTGCGTGTAAATGTGTCATTTCACAAAGACTTTAAAATCCCCTGAACATCCTGTTAAATATTCTGCAAATAGTCCGGGCTAGATTGGCTATAGTATCAAAATCTCTGGAATTAGGAATCCCTATTTCCTATTCATCCTCTACTCAACTCCCCACTCTCTACTTCAGTGTATTTTTTTTTAATTTTTTTTATTTATTTATGATAGTCACACAGAGAGAGAGAGAGGCAGAGACACAGGCAGAGGGAGAAGCAGGCTCCATGCACCGGGAGCCCGACGTGGGATTCGATCCCGGGTCTCCAGGATCGCGCCCTGGGCCAAAGGCAGGCGCCAAACCGCTGCGCCACCCAGGGATCCCTACTTCAGTGTATTTTAATACCCCTCTCTGCCTACTCCTATACCCCATCTAACCTTTGCGGTTGGTCTCTAGGTCATTTTCTGGCTTTGCATTTCCAAATTTTATAAAGATTGAATCATTTATATGCTTAAAATGACTTAAGAGCTTATAGCAAAGTCTACAGTTCCTATACTGTGACTTCATAAAGTCACAATATTGAGAAAGTCATCATGATCTAAAACATATTTTAAAAATTATTTAAACAAAGTCCAATGGCTGTCTTTTTCAAATGAGTAAGGACTTGTCAGGACAATACAAAGTAGTATAAGTCTCTTGATTGCTATAGTATTAGCTTTCTTCTTCTTCTTTTTTAAGATTTTATTTATTTATGAGAGAGAGAGAGAACACACATAAGCAGGGGATCTGCAGACAGAGGGAGAGGGAGAAGCAGGCTCCCTGCTGAGCAAGGAGCCTGATGTGGGACTCCATGTCAGAACCCTGGGATCACGACCTGAGCAAAACGCAGACGCTTAACCAACTGAGCCACACAGCCACCTCCAATATTAGCTTTCTATAGACTCTGTCAGTTTGGCATAATTACTTAATTATTTTATTTTATTTTATTTTATTTTATTTTATTTTATTTTATTTAAGTAGTGGGGCTTGAACTCACAACCTTGAGATCAAGACCTGAGACCAAGAGTAGGATGCTTAATCAGCTAAGCCACCCAGGCACCCCCCTAAGTAATAATTTTAAAGATACACAAGTTTTAAATGAGTATCTTCTTTTTTAAAAAAACCTTCACTCCCTGGATGCCTGGGTGGCTCAGCAGTTAAGTGTCTGCCTTTGGCTCAGGGTGTGATCCTGGAGTCCTGGGATGGAGTCCCACATCGAGTCCCTGCGTGGAGCCTGTTTCTCCCTTTGCCTATGTCTCTGCCTCTCTCTGTGTCTCTCATGAATAAATAAATAAACTATTAAAAAAAAAAAGAAAAACACCTTCACTCCCATGACAGCAGCATCTATATATGCTGAGCTCTACTTTTGTCTAAGAATAAAACATATATGCTTTTCTGCTCCCTTATGGACAGTGCTGCCTTATTTTCTCTTTAAATTCCGAGTCTATCTTGAAATCAAAGGGAAATTAGTTTTATAAAATTCCAATCATGTCTATAATATATAAATGAGGAACAAAGGAGTCAGAGAGGAATGGAATGATCTGACTGCCTTAAGCAATAACAGTCACATAAACCAAAAATGGTTCTGCTTAAAGAACAAACAAGATTTGTTAAAAACAGTAACAACAAAACAAGACTCAAAAGCTGAAAAATTTTCTCAACTGATATTATGGAAAAATACTTGTGAGGCTACAAGTTCAAGTCCAGGTGAACCCACTTGTGAAGACCTATTTCTGTCCTGTTAAATCATAGGAGTCTTTGACCGCAAGAGAGACTGGGTCAAAATACTGGGGTTGATGAGAGCAAGTTCAGGACCTATATGTGAGCAGGGGGAGGGGTACTTCAAAGAGTAAGATTTTCGGCAGGTTGGCTTAATGGTCTTGTTTTAGTGAATTGGGTTATTCCCATGTTTTTGAATGAACAAGAAATTTCTAGAGTCATTCTGAAAAAAAAAAAAAAAAAGCATTGATGAATGAGGATCATACTCTGGCCATACAAGTCATACAAGTACAGTATTAGCTCCTGAAGGATCATATGTAGGTAGTATGGCTCCCTGGGACACTTGCATAAGCAAACTGTTTGGTCATGAGATTATCTAAGATATATGAAGTTGGAGGAATGGGGGTGGCAACAGCTTCCAATTATTCTGACTGAGATCCTTCCCAACTTTATAGCAGCAGTACAATTAAAAATGAATCAAACAGAAGAGTTTGAAGGCTCTGAGGAATTTCCCACACATTCTCCTGATAATCCACATTCAAATCTGAGATAAAACGCACCTTCTAAAATTTAGCTTCTCCCACACTTGGGGTAAAGAGGAAAATTTAATATACTTAGCTTCAGAAGTATGCAACTTAGATTAGAAAATTTAAAATAATTTATCACTAAGTCAAATTAAGTAGCTTCTTGTAGTAAGGTGAAGACACTCCATCTTAAAAATCTTGCTCAAAATATATGCCATACTCTCCCTCTATTCCTTATTATTTCTGTATTTTCAAAGCTATGTAGCAATGTGAAGTACAGTGGAATAAACAGTGGCATAAACATAAGCATCCTGATAAGCGTAAGCATATTTAGTTCCTAATTCAGATATGACAATAACAAAAAAATCAAATTTCAGCTGTTTATAAGCAAATACAAACATGGAGGTAGGTTAAGATGTAGTTATAATGGTATAATTCTGTTCATCAGAAATCAAATTAATGATTCCCTTAAAGTAAAAACCATACAGTAAAACTGAGATGCTCAAGATAATGAAAAAAGATTCCCTGAAACACTTTAATGGCAATGTCTACTAAAAAGAAGGAAAACAGGAAAGACAAAAAACAGCATCGTCCTTTCCCACCTAAAAATCGATCCTCAGAAAGAGCACAAAGAAACAAACACAATAAAGTCAGCAGCACAGGCTGGCCAGGTGTTACTGTGGTTGGTGTGACCCCGCTGCAACATTCGCTGTAGCTTCCTGCACCAAGTCTGCTGCTTGGCCCTCCCCGAGCGTCTGAAGAGAAACGAGATGTTTCCCTTCAGAGGTGTTAAAAACTTGGGTTGCCTAAAGGACAGATGTAAGTTTGACACCTAAGATTAATAACCACAGCGTATTAGGCCAGTGGGAACTTTCACTATGTTGAAGACAAACTCACTGCTCACATGGTATTCAGGCACCCAAGTGCTAGGACCCAACGGAGGTAACAAATTATTTTTTTCTTTTAATACTTTACCATTGGCCTACAGGGATTGCCATAAATAACACTCGCGGAAAGAAAGGCTTGGGAGTACGCTTTTAATAAATTCTCTAGGGTCCTTGCTCTGAAATATTTAACAAGCTTCGGCATCTTCTTACTGTCTATGAAAACCACCAACTCAAGCCAAGGTTCACTGTGCTTTATGAGAACTGACACCAAATGTGTTATTATAGGTACTTTCTTGTTAGGCCTGATTTATCTGAACTAAGAATTCTTATTTAAAATTCTGTGAGACACTCATTCATAAGATTTTTGGTATAAACACACCTCGAAGAATTCCAGTTTTGAAGGATATAATTAACCAATTAAAATTTCCCTACAGAAGGGAAAAAGCTGGATTGGTAAAAAATGCTTCATTCTCTTGAGTAGGTGATACTGTACTTAGGTCATAAGTAAAAAGCTGCGCAAGCATACATAGGTCAGTATTTGTCTAAAACTGAGCAAAAGCACAGAGTCGTTAAAATGAGCTACCAACAGAAACATTTCTGTGCATGCCAATTGACCCTAGCTGCATGTAACTGAATTTATATGCAGTTACATATAAAAAGAGAATTCTATGAGAGGAAGGGACAGTCAGGGCCCTCCCCCACCCCCAGATGTTTTTTCGGGCCCTAAAACCTGCAACCAGCAGATGTAGTAAACAAGCAGTTGTTTGTAATGCAAATTCAAGTATGGTCTCACCTTAAGCTCAAACACAAATGGTCACCCTGCTCCTGACACCCTAGATGAAAACTTAACACTGAGGATGTCAGCTACACAAACACCAAGTCCTGCTAAGGACAGAGTTAAAGAGCTAGAAGGCAGAAGCATGGTTAGGGGTGAATAAGAGAGGCTGCCTTCCGGTTAGTGTTTTGGATCTCAAACACATTAAAAACAGCTGTTGGGTATTAAGAACCAAAGACTGCAACTCACTTTGGTAGGACCTTTAAAAAAAAAAATGGATGTAGCCTTGTGGTTAAAACGGAAAAGATTCTGTAATTGTGCAAACTGCAGAATATCGCAAGACGATGTGTCTAAAATAAATGCATTCTAAAATGTAACAGAATAAACCAAAGCAGATAACAAGGTAAGGTAACTGTTTCCTGACCACACCCCTTTCCTCCACCCTACACCCACCAACATTATTCTGGCCACAAAATCTTTCCTAAACAATGAATGACTGTTCAATTCACTGACCTCAAAATTTTAATATATGTACTAACAATAAATACCTTCTATGCTATCAAAATTTCAAAATGATTAGTATGGGGGGCAGGTGGCTGGAGAGACCTAAAGGCGAAAATCCTGATTTAAAGAAGAAATGCTGGGCAGCCCTGGTGGCTCAGCGGTTTAGCACTGCCTTCAGCCCAGGGCCTGATCCTGAAGACCCGGGATCAAGGCCCATGTCAGGCTCCCTGCATGGAGCCTGCTTCTCCCTCTGCCTGTGTCTCTGCCCCTCTCTCTCTCTGTCTCTCATGAATAAACAAAATCTTTAAAATAAATAAAGAAGAAATGCTTAATTTTCAAGATGCTGAGGGATAACTTATACCAGATTTTTATTATATTGACTTTTAATAGATTATTGTTTTGAAAGAAGTGCCTTAACTAAGGAATAAAGCCCACAGATACTTATTAAGCATTAACCGTGTTTACAGCTGAAAAATGTTTTAAAATCATTTTAGGGGCTATTTTCTAACGTTACTAAGTCAGAGACTACAATTTAGATTTGTCAGAAAGATTATTTGTTGTTCTCAAAAGCCTTTCAACAAAAATCTTCAATTATTCCTTATCTAAAACATATTCTCCTTTTCACCATTAAAAAAAAAAAAAGAACAGTCCCAACTATTAAAAAGTATCTGATATGTTTGCATTATTTAGTTTAACAAATAGAAAAATCTCCTACAAATTTTAAAACTCAGAAGCATTTATTTGGGGGTAGTCCCTAATTATTAAACTGTATTTGCTTTTATTAGTCACTTCTTAGGCAGGACATTCATATGTACAACACAGACACTTCTACCATTAAATATTTGAAAAGCCTTTTAAAATAAAATGTGAAAACACTATTTCCTATGACAACCGTCATAAAATCTCCAAGGTCACCATTTTAACTGCTATATGAAAATCAGAAATATCTTATTCCCTACTTGAAAGTTCAAGTATCTTTTTGAAATTTATGGAAAAATAATTACAGGAACTTCCAAATCACAGTGCCCACATAGAGTATATTTATTTCATATACCTATCATTCTAACAATTGGAGACTACAAATAATCACACAAATACTCTTGTTGATAATTGATTCCTCTCTGCTACTTTGATGGATCTTCTAGATCCCAGATTCTGTTCACTGAGGTATTGTTAGTAGTACTTTCCCTAGATGTCCATGACTGAATTTTTTTTTTCACTTTGTGAAAGCACTGGACTAATAAGGCTAAGACCATAGGGTTCCATCTTCACAATCCTGGGTTTCCTTAGAAGGCCAGCCATACTGAAACCCTCAAGACCCTGTACACACACACGTTCTTCACTGGAGGCTAGGTGATAGAGGGAGAAAAAGGCTGAAATAGGGTAAATATATTGAAAGATCAGTGAAAATCCATCACTACCATGAGAGAGACGATTCAGGGAGAACTCCATCACCAGCACATTTCACATTCACATAGTATGTAAGTTACCCTTTAGGTGTTTTCTTACTATATAAATGATGTTTCCACTTCCCAACAAAAGAGAAATATCATCAAATGATATATTTGAAATTCTTCACAGTGCTAAACATTTGCAAAATGCAGTTATGTTGCTATTGCATTTTTAGAACTTTGAAAGTTAACTGAGCCATGAGATAAAAAGAACAATATTCACTGGAGTTATCTTCAAGTGGGTATTTTCTCAACACTTATCCCCACCCCCTTGCCAACTGTTTTTTTTTTTTAATGTATTTATTTGAAAGAGAGAGAGAGAGAGAGAGAGAGAGATTGAGTCCCAAGCAGATTCCATGCTAAGCACAGAGCCTGACCAGAGGCTTGAGCTCATCGCTGGAGCTGAAACCCAGTCAATCGCTTAACTGACTGAGCCACCCAGGCACCCCCCCCCCCCCATAACAATGACTTTTTAAAAAACATCAGGTAATGCAACAAAATGAGACACTATCTTAAAAGCTGAAGTAACATTCTAAATGTTCAGCCCCAAATAAGCTAAAATAGTTCTGATTCTAGATAGCTATGGGCAGTGAAAGCTATACAGTACATAGCTAACTGAAAAATTAAATCAATTTTTCCTCTCATCAGCATAAAAAGCACAATACATATAAAATCATGAATTTGTTGATTTAACTTTGCTTGCTTTCATGATAACCGGAGATTTGTTATTTATGCATCTTAACCAATAAGACAAAAGCTAAGATTCCAAGTCTAAGACATCAAAAGTAGCACTCTCTTAAGGCAGCCATTCCTCACAGCAGGTCTTATTTACTAATAACTCCTCACATAGAATGAATGTACTTCCAATGTGTTTTTAAAAAACAACTATTTTGCTAAAGTATAAATTAGCTTGCGCTTCTGAAAATAATTTGCATCATCATTGTGTTACTCACTGTTCTTGGGATGGGTGGAGAAAGAGATCCATTGGACATGTATGGGTCATTATTCATATTTGGCATCATTATGTACCCGGAATAGCTCGAGTAGGAGGGTCCCTTGTTGTAGAGGCCTCCATCTGGATGCTTTCCTGAGGGAATCCAAATAACAATCAATGATGCACTGACTTCCTTTTTATATCAGTGTATTTTTCATCTGAAAATCTAATAGTTCTATGACAAACCAGACCTTACATAATGGATTTGTTTACAAAATACTGTAACTGGATTATTATGCTCTATTTTAGATTGACAGCATTTATTCTCTTAAATGGCTTAGCAGTGAAACAGATGTTTTAAAAACATGTGGTTCAATTTACTTCCACTACTGACTGGTGTTTTTACAAAAATAAGTGTTATTCAACTAACTTAATTTGTTCTAAAACTAACAAACTGGACCAAGAAACATACACATGTGAAAGAACACACAAAACCTAAAGCTGTCTTATAAACATATTAGGCCATCTAGCCATACACACACACACACACACACACACATATTTACACACCTGAAGTTATGCTCCACCTTAGCAACAAAGTAAAAAATTCTACCTGTGCTATTAGATTTCTAAAAAATTTCTAGATTTTATTGAGGGAGAAAGAGTTATATCTAGTAGATGGACAATTACCCAAATTTACGAAGGATTAACTCCAGGAGACTTATTTTTACATACTACACCATTCTGCCAAAGAAATCTGTGTGTTTAACATATACATTTCTTAATCTGTATAACTCCTTTGTAGCTCTGAAGAAATTCTGATATTATACTTCTCTTCCCTCTTTTCCTAGCTGACTTATTATATATGAACACTCACTCCATTCTGGTCAAACCAACTGTAAGCAAAGGAAAACAGAAATGCAGACTATTCAACAAGAAAACCCTACAGATTACTTGATTATTCTAAAGTCACAAGGAGTTCTAGTTAAATCTAAAAAATACATGCAATTTTTAAAGTTTTGAGTAAGAATTAGAAATGGGGAGAAAGTCTATAATAATGTTCCACATGCAGAGGTCCTAATTTTAAGAATAAAGTTTTATATTTTTACAAATTAGATTCTGATTTACTGAGCCATATTTAGTCAGTGCGTTCGCTGCCTGCCTTCTCACTACAACAAGAAACAGCAATTTTACAAATGAAAATCCATTTGAAACTATTCTTGTTGGAAAATAAATTGGTATAGACTGTCACTCTGTACAATCCAGAAAAAAAATACTAAAGTTCTAAGCCAATTAGAACTTGGGCTAAAAAAAAAAGGAAAAAAGGAAAAATTATAGACATTTCCTCTTCCACAGAGAATCTAGAAGCCAACTAAAATCCAAAGGCTCCTAACTCATTCAGATACAGTTTTTAAATCATACATGAGAAATAGGCAGTGAGTTTCCTGGGTTTTCTTTCCCATTTTGTTAAAATAGTGGGCACCGCCGTATCACATCTGATTCCTGTTTCTTGGGCTCAAATAAAAATCAGAAATATACTTATATTCACAAATTGCACCTATTAAATGATAAACTTGGGAGAAATAGAATTAGTGTCTTACCGTCATCAGGGTGTTCTCTGGCCTTGTCGTGGTAGGACTCCTGAGAGGTTTGTGCTTGTCTGGCCACCTAACAGCAAGAATCCCCATCCCCAAAAAAAGAAAACCAACTTTGAGTTTGTGATTAAGTGTGTATCCACTGGTAATTCAAAGGAGGAGGACTGGGTGAGGCTCAACCTACCTATCTTATCAACCTAAGTGGGATAGGCTAGGGCTGAGAACCTGGAAATCTTTTGCTTTTTCTTTTCAACACATATTTTTAAAGTGATTATTATATACCCAAGACTAGAAAGTATAAATAATACTAAGAAAAACAGTAACAGTATAGTAAATCTGGGAAAGATCCGCATGCTCCTCTGACTGCTGATTATTACAATACATCAAGGCTACTTAGATACCTTGTATGATAGGAGTTTGACTTAATGGGGTTCATCCTTTTGATAGCTTCTTTAACCACTGTGAACGGTCGATCAGAGCCAATTAAAATTGGGCAGAAATACCATTTTGCAACTAAAATAAAATAAAAACTAGGCACTTACAGATAGGGGTCTTAAGGTGACTGTCCTAAGCCAGTCCCAGCAGGAGACCCCCTCCCTAAAACCTACCACAGCTGGCTGAGTGCAAGCTGACAAGAAAAAAGTGAACTACTCTGCGGTTAAAGGGAGGAAAATTCGAGACTTGAGTTATAAACATCTAAAAGGTAGCCCAGTTAATATCAGTTCTGGTAACCACCATCCACCCAGACTCAACCACGTGCAAATCAGTGGTATTACCCATTCACCATCTTCCCTGGTCTGCCCCATGCCCACTTACTACCTTGGCAAAGATTAACAGAGCCTTAATCCCTGGGTTCTATGCTTCAAGCTGTAGGACCCTTCTTCCCAGAGCAAAAACGGAAAATGTGAAGTGGGTGGCAGATTTATTCATGGAATACGAAAGGACAAGCAAAATGAGCAGAAAAAGATGCTGCTCTATAAATGCAAGAGTTTGCTTCTGTTTCAGATGTTATTTGGTTCCTTGGACATATGTCCTCCAGGTAACCTTCTCCCCCGAATGCATATTCACAAACCCTTTAAGAGGAGTTGCGTGCATCCTAGCCCCCACCCCCCACCTTTCAAATTGGAATGTGGTAATGAAAGATACGAGGATCAGGATCACGAGCGCCCTTGTGTTCTTAGAACCCAGGCCCCCCAGGCTTCCAAATGCGTACTCACCCCCGCCATTGGTATTAAGAAGGTAAGTCTGAAGTGTTCTTAAACGTGTTGTTTAAAACCCAAAATGTCCCCGCCCCCAAAACCACAGGCTTTCTTTTTGGGGGCAGAAGGATGCCATTTAAGGGAAAAGGGTATACCCTCCAAGTTTCTTTGGAGGGAAAAAGCGTTGGTGAAATCATTTGAGCGTCAGGACTTTTCTACCGGATTTCCTCCAAAGCGTTTGTTTCCCAGTTGTTAACCGAGGGTGGCCGGCGGAGTGTCGGGTGTCAGGGTCCATCCGCCCACCCCAACCCCCCTTTCTGAAACTCTCCACCGCCTGAAAATAGCCCTTCCGCGCGGTCCTGCTCGCTCGCGGCTTTCCCTCGCCGGCACTCACGTGTCTCTATTTACTCTACTTGGGTTACCTGCGCTGTCGCCCGCAGCGGCCCGGGAGATCAGATAACGCGCTTTCCACTCCCTGAGTGGGTGCCCTGGCTTCCGCCACGTCTCCACTCTGACTCCCCTTTCTTCTGCAAAGATTGAAGGCCTGAGCCGGACTCAAACTTGCCAAGTGTAAGCGCTTTTTTTTACTTTAAGTGACCAGGTTTGGAGAGACCGAGTGTTGCCCGCGGTCCCGGGAGCGCCCCCGCCCCCGCCCCCCCCGCGCAGGGCGGCTCGGCTCGGCTCGGCTCGCGGCGCCCACGGCTCCCAGCAGCCGCCGGCCGGGGCGCAGGGACTGCGGCGGCCGCAGAGACCGGGGCGCGCGCCCCCGCCGCTGGCCGGCTCCGCGCGAACCGCGCTCCCCGGCGGTTGGGACCGCCCCGCCCGTCCGCGGCCCACGCCCGCCTCCTCTTCCTCTCCGCCTGCAGCTCCGCTCATCTCTACCTAAGCCTTTGGTGGTTTAACGCACTTTGGCAGAGACCTCTACCGAGAGCGCGCGCGGGGTGCACTTTGCTCCGTCCCACGGAAGAACTTCTTAGTGCTGTTCGGGCATCTTCGCTTTAATGCGTCGCACCCTCTCAAGCCCGCTAAAAAGTCCGCAGGCGACACGTTACGGGTTAAGGGCAGCTTGTCTTGCCCCCGAGCCAACAATCTCCTCCTCGAACCTCAGCACTGATCCGTAACCTTCCCTGCACACTCCTCCGCCTCCCACCAACACACACACACGCACGCACGCACGCACACGAAGAATGTGGACCGGGGGCCCGTCCAACCCCCCACCCCCACCCCACCCCCACCCCACCCCCGCCGGCGAGGGACCTCCTCGGGGCCGGCGGCCCCGGCTGCCCGGCGCCTTCCCTCCTCCTCGGCTCCTCCCGGGGACCCGCCACGCCTCTCGGACCTCCGGGCTGCGGCCCGCTCACCTCGTGTCCGTTGCTGGTCGGGATGATTTCGGACTCGTTCACTAAGGAGGACTTGATGTCGGCTAAGTCGCCTTCCTCTTCGGGGTGACTGATTTCTGCGAAGATCTTCTCCTTCTGAGGATCGCCCTCATCCTTGAAAGGGATCATTTCGTCGGTGGCGCAGAGTTCCGGGTCTCCCCCGCCGCCGCCGCCGCCGGCCCCGGAGAGTTGGGGCATCCCGACGGCTCTGCAATCTCCGCTCGGCTGGAGGAGCCCCCGAGGCGACAGCAGGAGAGACAGAGGATCAACGAAAGGGGGAGGAGGAAAAGGAGAACTGGAAGGATGCGTGAGGGAGGAGAGCGGGCGGAAACCGGGCCCGCGGCCCGAGGCCGGAGCAGCTGCGGCGGTGCCCGAGCCCCGGCGGCGCGCTCCGCTCCACTCCGCGGAGCCCGGCGCCCGCCCTCGCGGCCGAAGGGCGCTGGGCTGCTGAGGCCGCCGGCGCCGGCGCCTCTGGGGGCGTCTGAGCTGCGGGGCGCGTGCTAGGCTGGGCTGCCCCGGCGGCCACCCCACGCCCCCGGCGCCTCCAGGGTCTGCGCGGAGGACGCCGGTTCCGGAGGAGGCAAGACTCTCCCACGCGCCGAGGAGGGTCCGTCGGCGGGTCTCTACGCAAACCTCTCCACCCTAGCTTCCCCGGTGGCCGACTTGGGAGTTTGTTTTCCGAGGAAGGCGACCTGGGCGCAAAGGCTCCGTTTGCCCCAGCGCACAGGGTGCAAAGGAGAATCAGAAGATAACGAAATGTCCGCTTCCTGGAGGGTAAAAAAAAAATTAAAGAGCCGCCGGGTTGAGATGTCCGTTTTTAAAGCTTCTTATTTCCTTCCCTTTCGCTTCAGTTTTCCTTCTCCAGGCGCATTTAATCTGCTGGTGGAGGAGGAGGAGGAGGAGGAGGTGGGGGAGGAGGAGGAGGGGGAGGAGGAGGAGGAGGGAAGAGAAAGAGAAGAAGTTTGCCAAGAATAAAGTTTGTGCCGGCGAGCGCTGGGAGTCGGCAGTGGAGGATGCGGCGGGGTCTCGGGGAGTCACAGCAGGGGCCTTGGACCCGAAAGCTTCTGCCGGGCGCTCGAGCCGACAGACACGCACTCACAGCCCGACCCCTCTTTGTTCCCGGCTCGAGTTTCTCAGCCTGGCGCTCTCGCTCGCCGCTCTCCACGCCGCCGCCGGGCCGCTCTGTCAAAGCAAAGAGCTGCACCCTTCGGGTTCGCCCGGCCGAGGGGAGGGGGGGGTGCCCCGAGCCTGGCCGCGTTCGAGGCTCCGGGCGCGTCCCGGGCCCTCGGACGGCGAGTGCTGAGCCCGGGTCCCTCCTCCGCACCCTGCCCCGCAGGTGAGCGGCTGCGCCTCCCCACCGCTTCTCCTCCTCCCGCGCCTCGCTGGCGCTGAAGAGCTACCCACTTGCGTCGCTTCTCCTCCCTCTCCCCTCCCCCGCCTCCAGCTCTCCTTGGCCGCCCGCTGGGGGGGCGGGGGGGGGCGGCGAGAAGGAGGTGGTGATTGAGGACTTTTTTTTTTCTTTTCCCAGAGCCTGTAGGACGAGTCCTAGTTGTGTGTGTGTGTGTGTGTGTGTCGGCGCGTGTGTGTGTCTGCGCGCGCGCGCGAGCCAGTGCGCGCGCGCCTAAAGGATCTAGAAACTCGCTGAGAGGAGGAAGGACCCGGCGCTTCCTGTAACCCACGGAGAAGCACCCTTTGCCCGCGTGAAATTGACAAGAAACTCTGCCAGAACGGTTTAACTTCATCATCTAAGTATCTTTTCTCTTGTACCCCCTGCACCTTCCTCTGCCAGTCTCGCCCGCCCCCCCCTTCCCGCCTCCTTCTCCCTCCCTCCCTTTGGCAGGGCAAAGAAGATGAAAGAGAAGCCGCCGCAGCTGTGATCGACACCACATTGATAGATGCTCTGACCGAGCGGATGAGGCGGGAATTGGGGACAGAGAGAAGGAAAAGGGGAAAATATAACAGAGATTGCTCAACTAAGAAAACGGAAACAAGGACAAGGAAGAGAGTTGTGACTTTCCTAAACTATAATGTCAAAGGACAAGGGAGCACATGTTAGCAAAAATTAAATCTCCGGTCTTAACCGAGAAAAATAGGACAAAGAAGAAAAAACTGAAGACTGGATGTTAATTGTCGCCTTTTAAAACAAGATCTCTTTCTGTGCATCCTCACCATGAGATGTACAGAGAGAGTTGCGCTAGGTCTCTCTTGGATTTCAGGAGATACACGCTACAGTGTATGGGAACCTCATAGAGAATGGAAGATCAACCCAAGGAGGGAGAAGGCAAAGGGACCCAGGAGAGGGATGCCTGTAGAGAGAGGGAGGGAGGACTGGGCAGTCTCTGGCATCTCGGACTGCGCACTCAAAGGGACCCTTGAAGATGCAAATCCGAAATCCAACCTCAAAAATTCCCCAGGCACCACCATCTCTTTGATGCATTTTGTACAAGGACAGGACTTTTAAGGAGATGCTTTGTGAAAGTTACAGTATAAGCGAAGCTGAAGTTTGAAAACACATTACATTTTGTTCCTTGGCTCTCAAAACCCCCTCAGTTAAAAATCCAGGCAAAATTATTATACCTAATACACTAGCCATCTGTAAAACCTCAGAACAGTAAACAAGAGGCAGGAAGAAATGTGTCTCCATCTACCTTAAATTGAAAATAAGGAAAACACTACAGAATCAGACGTTAGCTCTATTTTATAGGAATAGTCATGCAAAGGTCCCTCTTTTCCTAAGGAGAAAACTGCATGCTGCTGGGCATTATATATAAGTAAAGACCTTAACAGTGCTCCAAAAGAGCACTTAAAACTTTGCCCCAGGATGGGAAATTTACTAAAAAGCAATTTTAAATACTATCAAACGGTTCTATTAGTCATATACAGCATGGTCAGTTGTCACACATATTCTATTTGGGGGATTGGGGTAAAATTAGGGAGCTAGTGACGGAAGGCAGGAAGAGTAAAACATTAAACACACTCTAAATAGCTGACAATGCAAAGCCTTAAAGAAGAAAAGAATATTCTAATACAATATGTCTGTAAGACAATAGTAAAAAAGATTGGAAAAAAACCATTTTTTAAAAATTGATGGCGGTAGTCAACTTCCCTTGAAGTCAGGCACCAATGTGAGTGTAAAGTACCAGTGATGTGAACATGTAGCTATGTCAGACATTAATACCCTCTGTTCTAAAAGAAATGTGGGAAAGCAAAGTCAAAAGTCCTCCCAATAAATGTGCCAATTTGGCTGGTAGGAAAAGAGCTGGGAAATGCAGTTTCACAAAGTAGCCAGAGTAAGGGTTCCTTTTCATCAAAATATTGAGAGGGTGTGGAATTGGGGTGGGGGGCACACAGAATGGCCATAGAATATTTTCTGGGAGCCAAGGAGAGATTAAATGACGACTCCTTCATCTCCCTGTTTAAGTGTTGCAACTAATTCGAATCCCATTTTCTCCCTCATGTTAATTATCTGGACTCCCAGAGTCTTTGGGGAGCTCAGCTCCAGGTGTCCTGGAGATTAGGAGCTCGAGGAGATGGGAGTTTGGGGAATAATAACTAGTAGGAACTGTTCACTAGAAGGACCGAGGGTAGGGGGCTTTGTTTGGAATTTTTCGGTAACCCTCTCTTACGGAAACGTTTCTAACGAAATCACCAGCGCTTTGCTCTCTCTGTGGCTGTTTGTCCTCCTTGCGGCGTGCGGTTGTTGACGGATTGTCCCTAGCATCGCTGCAAATCTTGAGATGGGCTGAACTTAACGGGGGCTTTACGAGGCGAGAAAGCATTCGTGCAAATTCTTTAAAAGCTTTATCTGGGAGAGAGGTGGACGTTTCCCCGCGAAGTCTGTCTTTCCTGGGGTGGGGGTGGCGGGTGGTGGTGGGGTGCTGGGAAGCTGGGCCCCTTCGGGAGGGGTGAAGTCACCCTAGGAAAGACGGTCCTTCTCCCCGAACAGGTTCGGCGATGTACCAGCCAAAGGCATTTCTGCCGCCGGGAGGTCTTTCCGAGATCGTGTGGGGGCTGCTATTATATATGCAGCTGCTTTGGGTGCACATACAGCCCGGGATGTGGTGGGTGCGGCGCGGGAGAAACGCCGCCGCCCGCCGCCCTCTTCCCTCGGATGTAGAGGCGGGTTGTTCGTGTGAACTCGAGCGAACGACTGGAGGTTGGCTGTTGCAGGTTCACTCCTTCAGGATGTGGGTTTCAGGGGGCGTTTTGATGTGATTTAATTCTGACCGTGAAACAATTGCTAGGGGCTGGCTGGATTGCTGTTGGTTTTTCCCCTCTTGGTGGCTTTGGTTGGTTTGGGTTTAGTTTGGGAGCGGACGGTGACTTGTTTGATAGCAACACTTCCCTCGGTGCCGGGCGCCGTCGCCGGCTCTGCGCGTGGGGGACCGGGCGCCCACCCCGAGCCGGAACCGGGGGGTGGGGGGTGGGGGGTGGAGGTGGGTGGGAGCGGAGACGGGCCCCGAGGTCCGCAGGGCCGGGGAACTGGGAGGATGCCCCCCCCCGCCACGGAGAGACCCCTACCCCCCCCCCCCCCCCCGGCGATTTTGCTGCCAAGTCGACGCGGCTACACACACTCCGTAGTGAGTCCTTAATTACAGGGAGGAGAGAAACGCGCGGTGCCCTCCGGAGCGCTCTCCGCCCCCTCGGTCCTCACCTCCCGCCCAGACTCCGGGTTTTCCCCTTTGTGTGGCCTGGACTCTCTCCCCCAGCTACAACTTTGGTGGGATCCCAAAGGAAGGAGGTGGCGGGGGCCTAACGCAAGCGGATGCTCGAGGACGCTCGAGGAGCAAGGACGATGAAGAACTAGAAAAACGAATACTGGGATTGCAGAGACGGACGGGACTCCGGCGCCCTCGGTTTCCCCGCCCCGGCCTTCGCCGGGAGACCGAGTGCTTGGGGCACTCCAGTTTAGGGGACTCCGCGGAAAGGAGAAGGGGGGCGGGGAGGGGGGCGAGCTGAAGGGCCGTGTGTGTCCCAGGGGTTCTTCCGCCTCTTGGGGTCTCCTCCTAAGGCCGCCGCACCCCCCTCCCTCGCCGCGGCAACGATCCGTAGCCCCGCGGAAATGTGGCTCGCAGATTCGGCCGCGTGCAGGCTCCCGGCGTCGGCGAGGCCCGCGCCCGAGGGCCCCCGCAGCTCTGCACCCCGCAGCTCGGCACCCCGCCCGGCCCTCCCGCCGCTCCTCCCGCGCTCGTGCGGACGCGGGCCAAGCTCGGCGCCCGCGGCGCGCCCGTCCGGGGAGCTGTGTCCTCCCGAGGCCCGCGAAGGGGGTCCCACCCCGTCTAGCACCAGCCGGCCCTCTGTCCCCCGGGAAGCGATGGCTCCCCACCCCGGGGCCGCCCGGAACGACCGGAGTCAAGTCGGGGTGACTCCGCTCGGGAACCGGGGGACATGGGGCGGCGGGTTCGGAGGGGGGCCCCCGCCACGCGCCTTCAGGGCTGGGACGCAACGGGAACCCCTGTCAACCCCCCCCCCCCCCGGGACCCGGGGCTACGTCTGGAATGGAGTGGAATGGATGTGCGACCCGGAGTAAACCTGCAGACCAGCGGACGGCCTGCCTGGCGGTGGGCTGCACGTAAAATTCCTTTCCCTCCTGTCTGAAAACTTTTCTCCGGCGCCCTGACTCGGCGTGGGGACGGGCCTCGGGCCCGGCGACCGGACTAGCAGGGGCTGGGCGGCCCGCCCCTCCGGCCCTCCGGCCCCTCCGGCCCCTCCCTCCGCAGCCCGGTCCCGTCCACGCGCTCCCCCGGCCGGGGACGCGCGGGGCCCGGCGCGGAGAGGCTGCCCCGCGCGCGCGAGCCGCGCCTTATATCCTCGGAGGGCGGCGCCTGCGCAGGGCCCGGCTCGGCGGCATGGCCTTTGAAGTCGTGGCGGCTGCAGCTTTCATCCTTTCTTTTTTCCCTCGCAGGCCCCTTTGTGTGACTAAATTTGGCAAGAATATGGATCCGAGCCAGGCTTTCCACGTGTGCTCCCAGCTCCCAGCTGAGAAGGCCAAGGGTTCTCTTCCGGGTAAGGAGACAGGGAGAAAGATCAAAGAGTTTGGGGAGCTGGATCTGAAATGTGAATTGAAAATAAAAAATCAAGCCTGGACACATTCCAGTTTCTAAAGCAAAACCAACCCCTTAGCAGAGGCCGTCTCGCTATGACTCTCTTTCTCCTTCTGCTCTTTTTTTACTCTCCTCTGCCTTTCTTTCCCCACAACCATTCTCGAGCACATGGAATAAAATAAAGACGACATAGGGAAGCACTTAGTTCCTCCAGATTTTTGTCTTGCAGTTAATTTTATTAGGGAAAATATCTTGTTCATAATTGCTGTTATGGGAAGCCGAATTTCTGGAGCCATAAATATTGTCTTATTTTACTATGCTTCTCACTTTCTTTTGTAGCACATTTGGGAGGAGAACGTGGACACACGCGTGTGTGTTCATTGTACGTAGTGCTTCTTTTGCTACACACGATATGGTGCACTACATAGTTTTCTCCCACAGAAGTTAGATCCTGCAAAACCGATGTTAGTATTGTTTTTTGTTTTGTTTTGTTTTTAATAAAAGCATTCACTGTCTGGTGTCTCTGGTTTAAAATCCTCTTATTGACAGAGTTCTGAGATCTTTTCCTACAGGAGACTAGCTAGAAAGTTTGTCTTTATAGTTTAGGAAACCACAAGGCCCCCTTTGGAATATATTTCTTGAGCAGTATTCTGTTGTTTCAGAAGTAACTGGTATGAAGAAACTGCTTTGAAATACTGTAATGCAGAGTCGGAAATCCTGGGTCTGAGGTGGGCTGTGTCACTCCTGTCATGCTCTCACCTCAGGCAAGGCATTTAACTTCTCCCAGACTCAGTTTCCTTTCTGCAGAATGGCTGTAATAACGGCCTACTCGATAAGATTGTTGTAAGCATTCAGTGAGATAATGCATGTGAAGGTGTATACTAATGTATTAGTAGTTCATGAAGCAAAGATGATTCTTCAGGAGACCTGTAAATTGCAAAATCAGACTAAGGCACTAGGAATCTCTACCACAGAAGTAAATGGGAATGGTTTCATATACACACCCATGCTTTGACCATCTCCACATCTGCAACAGTTGTGTTACAAAAGCACCAAAATCATCTTAGTATTTGTTACCTCTTAATGAACAGATAAATTGATATAGACAAATGACACCGAAAGCAGAATATTATTTTGTGAGGCAGTTGACACAGCTTGTAATAACTCTGAGAACGACCTTAGTAGTATGATGGCCTATGAGATAGATAAAATACTTAACAACAGCTTTAAGTACACGGGGAGGAGGTGACTAGAAAAGTGTGTAAAGAGATGTTTCTTGGGACTGTGTAAATACCATCAGAATGTATGTTTCAGAATAGAATGTGATTACATATCTCAGACTGAGGCATCTCAAGTTTACAAGGCAATAAAGGTTATGGTTCAGGCTGGGTGTGAAGTGACGGAGCTGCCACCTGTGTAGCACTTAGGACATTTAGCTGAGTGTGCTTCATGCATGATCCTTCCTAACTTAAGGTGACTCCTCCAATGGGGTCATTTCCTGGGCTCCACCTCCCAAGATAAGGTTTCCAGTGATACCTGTGTATGAAGTGGTAAAAGCAGGAGTAGGGGGAGGTTTCCAGGGTTCTGGTTCCAGTCTTCTTTTACTGTGGCCCAAGGCTGCCCAGGTAGAGTCCTTCTGAGGAGTTCCATCTCTTTTGGCTGCCTCCTGCTGGTAGCAGCACTCAGAGTTTGCAAATGCTGTTGTAGGGACTCTGTAGCAATGGGACACTTAGGAGACACCTTCTAGTTCTAATTTTTCTTTCCCCAAATATCCCAGATTAGAAGTGAATGCTGATCAAGTTCACTGTCAACTTCAGTCCTTCCTTTCACCCTTCTTTATAGATGCAGCCGCGTTAAAATTTATTTTTGCCTGGAGAGAGAACATAGACCAAGACACTGAGGATTTTTGTCTTGTGAGGGCCTGAAAATACTCAAGGAAAACCTTCGAGAAAATAAACTCTCTGAATGGGGAGACACGGTTAAAGGATTTTTCTTACTTTTATTAATCTGTTTCTTCAGTAGGTATGATTATGAGGTCTGTCTTGAATTGAGATAAATGAAGTTCTTAAGATGGAGGCCCCTGTAGTTTTTCAGGCCTCCTGGACTGAACAGGCAGGACCTTGGGTTCTGTCAGCATTGAGCCAGAGTCTAATCCCTGGTCTGAAGTGAGAAGCCAAAGCCACAACCTTCTTCTTCTTTTTTTTTTTTTTTTTTTGTATTTTTTTTTTATTGGAGTTCAATTTGCCAACATCTAGAATAACATCCAGTGCTCATCCCATCAAGTGCCCTCCTCAGTGCCCATCACCCAGTCACCTCATCCCCCCCCAACCCCCATCGGCCTGCCTCCCCTTTCCACCACCCCTTGTTCGTTTCCCAGAGTTAGGAGTCTCTCATGTTCTGTCTCCCTCTCTGATATTTCCCACTCATTTTCTCTCCTTTCTCCTTTATTCCCTTTCACTGTTTTTTATATTCCCTTGCCCAAAGGCAAGGGCAGTACCAACAGAGCAATCTGGAGATTAATGCAGAACAAGGTCGTTAGTTTCATTGTTTATTCAGTTACAGTGCATATTTGTGTAAATTTCGGCGACAGTGGTGGCAATCTCTCTTTGATTGAGTGTAATCTATACATTTTAGTGTTCCAGGAAAGTGCCTGACTGACGGGAACTGCAACCAGTGCCCAGAAAGCACATCTACCCAGGCACAGTGAAGCATGTTGAACAATTTTCCAATGATTTCCATCAAAGTAAATATACCAACCTGGAGGTTCAAGATGGAGCATCCTTTTAATCATGATAGGACTTTTAGGAGTCCTTGTGATTGATCTGTATTTGTTTCCATTTGAAACTGGGTATCTACGTTAAACCTTCACTTACCTCCCAGAGGAGAAGGGATTTTGGTCTATATAACATTTGATCTTCAGGATCCTCTTTTTTTTTTTTTTTTTTTTTTTTTTTTAAGTACTTCTGTTTGTAAAAACAGACTCACAGAGTGGAGTTATCCAGGCTAATGTATACACTTATCCAAGACACAGCTTCTAGTTCTTAACTCTGTCTTGCATGTGCAGCTGTGCTTAAACTGAGAATTAGCAATTCAGAAGGTAGGCAGAGCCAATGCAAATAGTTTAGGCTACAAAATTGTCATCTGGCGCAACTGAGCACTTTTCTCTGGCAAAAATGAGGCTAATTTGCCTGATCTGAATTTGATTTAAAGGTCCTACAATCCCACTCTGCCAATTATAGTTTTCAAATCCACTTCCCTTAGGTTAAATTGGCAGAAAGCAAGGGACAGAGATAAATTACTATGCTGTGAAGTTGGACAATGATTTTTGACTGCCAGTTCAGATAACTGTACAGACTCCCAAATATATTTTGAGGCTTGAATTATCCAGCCATTTGACCTTTGCTGTTCAAATTCTCTGAATAATTTTTAGATTATTTTACTTTGTATTGCAGGAACAGCAAATCTCCAGTGGCTGAGTCACATAGACCCTGGAAGATCTCTCTTGTACTACTTCAGTAGCCTCCAGCTGGTCTCTGGCTTCCCCTCTTGCTGGGTTCCATGCACACCCCGCAGCAGTCCATGCATCATAAAGCAGTCAAAGTCATCCCCAAACAGTTCATAGTGTGAGGAGGAGTCTTCCCAGTTGCTCTGCGGACTGGCTCCTGGCTTCCTCTCCTGCTCCTCCTGCTTACTGCTCTCCAACACCTGTCTCTCCTGCTGTTTGTTCCTCCAGTGTGCAAAGTGTACATGCATGTGTGTGTGTACACGCACACAAACACAAACACACTCCTCAGCCCTTATTTGTTGTTGACTCTGCCCAGAAATCCTGGCTAGGTAGATATTCACAGGACTCATTCTTCATGCTTCTGCTCAGATGATGACTCCTTACTGTCCCCTCACCCCAATTCTGGGCCCTATCTTTTCTTTTACAGTTTCATCATTTTTCACCTGTTATTTCCTGACATGTTTTTTTTTTTTCTGACATGTTTTTTATACTTACTTATTTTCTACCTTCCTCTCCCACTAGAACGTAAATTCCATGAGAGTAGGGACTTTGTTTTCTTATGTCCCCACTACCTAAACAGTCCTTGGTGCACAGAAAATATACCGGATACATGTCAAATCATGAATTAATACTGCTTTTGAACCCTTGGTTTCCTTATCTGTAATGCTTCCTTTATGGAAGATTATGTATATTTTATATAAAATTACCTGGTGCATAGTATAAACACTGAATAGGTAGTAACTATAGTTGTGTGGATCAGCACTGCCAATAGAAATATAATGTAAGTCACATGGGTTGTTTTACATTAAGAAGCTAGAAAGAGGAATGCCTGGTGGCTCAGTGGCTCAGTGGTTGAGCATCTAGCTTCGGCTCAGGGCGTGATCCCTGGGATCAAGTCCCACATTGGGTTCCCTGCAAGGAGCCTGCTTCTCCCTCTGTCTATATCTCTGCCTCTCTCTCTGTGTCTCTCATGAATAAGTAAAGTCTTAAAAAAAAAAAAAAAAGAAGCTAGTAAGAGAGAGGTTAAAGTAATTTTAATAATATATTTTATTTAATCCAAATATCTGACATATTACCCTTTAACATGTAATCATTATAAAAACTTATTAATGAAAGATTTTATATTCTTTATATTAGCTTTTTGAAATTTGGTGTGTTGTTTACTTAGAGCACTGTCAGTTCAGAGGAGCCACATTTTGAGGGCTCAGCAGCACATGTGGCTAGAGTCTACTGTATTAGTTTAGCTGTGTTTGGTCAACTCTTTAATGGCAAGAGTTTATCTGATTCATCTTGGTAGCCCCTACCTTGCACCATTCCCTTAAAACAGTAGATGATGAGAAATGTATCAGAGTATTATAACAGTTTGTTGTTATATACTATTTTTCATGGCAAATACAGATTTTCAACTTTATTGGAGAGTGAAATAAGTCTGAACTAGCTTGAGATTGTAATCATGACTCTAAGAACATTAGAGTAGTGCTTTGTACATAATAGGAGCTCAACAAATAGTTGTGGATCAAGTATGTTGTTGAATTGTTACTTCAAGTAAGTTTTCACATTCTAAATAGTGGATTTACCATTGAGCTTTAGGAAATATAGAAGTTGAGATTTCCTGAAGCATATCTTTTTGACTGACGTTCTCCCCGCTGGCCAAACTGCTAAGCTCAAAGTTCCCTACAAGTCACCTAAGATCATAGGCTTCTCATTTCTCAGGAGATAGATAGCAGGGAGCACTCTCACTCCCACCCCAGACTTCATTTTCAGCTATACTTCCCCAACTGCTTTCAGCCACGCATGGGTCAGGTAGTAAATCTCTGTCTTCTGGCTGGAGTTTTCAACCACAATACCTTAATAAGGCATTAATCGTAGGCTTAGGCAGATACTTTACAGTTGCAAAATCATTTCACCCCTTTCAGAAATTGAAACCCTGGGTGGCCTGGGTGGCTCAGCGGTTTAGCGCCTCCTTCAGCCCAGGGTGTGATCTGGAGACCCGGAATTGAGTCCCATGTCGGGCTCCCTGCATGGAGCCTACTTCTCCCTCTGCCTGTGTCTCTGCCTCTCTCTCTGTGTCTCTCATGAATAAATAAATAAAATCTTAAAAAAAAAAAAAGAAATTGAAACCCTGATGCAGTAAAGAAACATTATATTGCGAGCAAGAGATCACTAAAATTTTATTCAAAAGAGGGATCCTTGGGTGGCGCAGCGGTTTGGCGCCTGCCTTTGGCCCAGGGCGCGATCCTGGAGACCCGGGATCGAATCCCACGTCGGGCTCCTGGTGCATGGAGCCTGCTTCTCCCTCTGCCTGTGTCTCTGCCTCTCTCTCTCTCTCTCTCTCTATCATAAATAAATAAAAAAATATATATATTCAAAAGACTGTCAATAAGATGTTCATAGAGGTGAAAGTTGTGGTCATTTGAACTAGGGGATTTGTTAAGTACATTCTAAAAAGCCATACAGTGGAACACTATGTAGATATGAAAATGATGTCATATAATTATTTTTATTTGCTGCAAGAAAAGATATTAGTGCTGTGTTAAGTGGAAAAAGCAGATTATAAAAGAGCAAGTACAATTCTGCCTCATTAAACAAACAAACAAACAAAATCCTATTCTTCATAGCATGTATTAGCATGTAAACCCTATGAGGGCAAGGGCACTGTCTTGTTTACTACAGTTTACCCAGTACCTAGAACAACTCTTGCCACAAAGTGGTCACTCAGTATCTATTTGACACTAAAATGCTGACAGTAGTTTTCCCTGAGTAGTGGAGCCTTGGGTGGTTTTTAGTTTCATCTTTGTGCTTTTAAAAACATTTATATGCAATGAATTAACATTAAAGGTAGAAGATAAAAAATGTCAATGTAATATGTAAAAAAGATTTAAAAAATAAAAGAGCTGGTACTAGGACATTTTGACAATAATAACAGCAACAATCAAAAGAAATTCATAAATCTCCAAGGAAAAGAAGAGAATCAGGCATCAGTGGCAGTGTGGGAGCCAGTGCATCACTGCAGATACAATTTTAGGGCCAAATGAAATTGTGGGCAACCAGAAGTTAATGCAAAGAGGCTCTGACCATTTATAGCAATTAAAAAAGGGAGGGCCCTGGAAGGGGGGCCTGGGTGGCACAGTTGATTAAGCATCCAACTCTTGGTTTCCATTCAGGTGGTGATTTCAGGGTTGTGATCTCAGGGTCATAAGAGTGAGCCCCACATCAGGCTCTGTGCTCAGCACAGAGTCTGCTTAAGACTCTCTCTCACCCTCTCTTCCTTGTCCCCTCCCCCCAACATTCATGTGTGCTCTTTCTCTAAAATGAATTAATCTTTAAAAATTTCTTTTTTAAAAAAGGCTTTTTTACTTATGAGGCAAAGTTTAAACAGTGAAATGCACAGGTCCTAAGTGTACAATTCAATGATTTTTAAAAACATTTCACTACATGCATTGCAGAATGAGTTATCACTTCCATTCACTAAAAGAACACTGTACTGAGTGCTACTTGTAAGTACTTTATAGAAACATCTTTATTATAAGTTTTGATAGAGACATATATTTGTGAAACAATCACTCTGATTAAAATACAGAACATTTCAGTTACCCTGGAAGTTCTTCTAGAGAATGAACTTCTTTTGAAGCAACTTTTTAAGCTAACTTTTGGTGCAATGCCATATGCTGTGGATTGCTCTTTTCTTATGGGCTGCTTTGGATATGTCTCTTAAAGTTTCTGTGATTTAATTTTTCCATCTGATAAACTTGTCAAATTGAAATATGCCTTTTCAGAAAATGTGCTAATAGTGTACTTTATAGGAAAGGCAAAAATGGGACTCATAGTATTGCGTTGGCTACTAAAATGCTGAATTGGGGCAGCCCCTGTGGCGCAGCGGTTTAGCGCCGACTGCAGCCTGAGGTGTGATCCTGGAGGCCCGGGATCGAGTCCCACACCAGGCTCCCTACATGGAGCCTGCTTCTCCCTCTGCCTGTGTCTCTGCCTCTCTCTCTCTCTCTCTCTCTGTGTCTCTATGAATAAATAAATAAAAATCTTTAAAAAATAAAAATAAAATGCTAAATTGGAGCACTAGCCAAGTAAATTCAATGAAATATTTGTATTGTAAATTGTTTTTCATTGTAATAGATGAAATGATGTCTGTGGTCTCAATGAACCTCAGAAGAGGTCTTGGTTGCTACAGATACGGATGTTTTGGGGGAGGAGCCACAGGGGGTAAACTGAGAAGGAAGTGATGGGTGATTTCCAGAGACAGCTGTGTCCCAGAGACTTGGGAATGTGAGGATCTTTGGTGGGTGTAGAAACGCAGGAGAGCAACATAGTGGATTTGTGCATGCCTCCAGGACATGCCTCCTGGGCTTTTAGCATTCCTCTGGGCTCTGTGTGATCTACTCCACTGCATACATACAGCTGAACACAGCAAACAGGAGGGTCTTCTGCCTGTAGCACAAAATTGTACTCAATGTAAAAAAAAAAAAAAAAAAGCATTTCCTGAATTTCTCTTATGGGAAGTGTTAAAAAATACAGACGGGATGTAGTCTGATGTTTTTTCCCCTTATTGTGAAATAGTTGACGTTCTTGTCTTTTCTCTGTCTCTCTGTCTCTAACATGAAGATAAACCTGGACTTCCAGGAAGTGGAAAATTTAATCAACTTAAATATGGGTACAAAGGCCCATGCCAGAACAATCTGATCAATAAACAGGTCAGAATTGTCCAAAAGAGGACTGTGGAATGCATTGTAGTGTGGTTCAGGTCAGACAGCCGTCTTAGCTAAGTGTCAGAACTTCTTGGATTGCTATCCTGGTAGTCCAGAAAGACATTGCATGCTGTGAGGGAAATAAAAACAGTAATGTGAAAACAACATTCAGAATTTACTCCAAGTACGGACTGCAAAACACTTCTGAGCCGCTGTCTTGCTCCTTGATGCCTTTCATCTGTCCCCCTTTCTTCATGGCCCCTGCAGCATGTGGGGTGTGAAATCACTTGATAAACTGTTTCCAAAAAAAAAAAAAAAAAAAAAAAAAAAAAAACTGTTTCCACTGGTGAGCTATGAGAATTTCATAGTTTGACCCCTGAAAATGAAGAGAATTAAGAACTGATAAGAAAGATGATTTGGTGCCCTAGGTGGTGAATTGGTCACTAGAAAGACTCACCCAGGTTCGAAACACCTTTGCATAGTGGCTATGTAGGTAAGAAATAATAAGTGAGCTGAAAAGTAAGATAATGAAAAAGATTCCTTTCTATGAGAAGGCCAGTTGGACAGAGAACAATAATAAAAGTTCAATTATAATCTGAGAAAAAGAAGCAGGGGAGGAAGTTTACTTAACTTTTTTTTTTTTCGTCTCTCTACTTCACTTGTAAACCAGGTGGTATTTATTTATTTGCTTGTTTTCTAGGCAGGAGCTAATGCTCCTTTATATTAATTATATTCATATATATTGTATTAATTATATTCATAAGTCCAACAACAGTGACAGCAAAAATGATTTTAAATGATAATCGTTGTCATTGTACCTATTTTTTGATTACTAAAAGTGAAAAAAGAAGGTTGAAAATCAAATGGACATTGTACATTATAGATACTGTGAGTATTCCACTTACTATGGTTGATTAAAAAAACCTATTCTGTTTTAAGTAATGCTTCAAGTAAATTACATTTTCTGCCTCTCACATTTGAATACAAGACTGTTATCTTAGGGTTCCCAGCACTATGGAGAAACATTTCATGGAAATAACTCTTTTTTCAGCTGTACTGTCTCTTTTCTGTTTCCTTTTTACTGAAAGGGGAAAAAAAGGAGACAAAAAAAGAAATAAAGCAACAATAATTCTATTTCTAGCCTAAGACTATGCTCCTTTGGATAAATCTGCCCTCCTTTCTGGTTATGTAGGAGGGCAAGTGATATCCCACTTTCTCAATTTCTTCTAGTCTCAATAAGATGAAAGAGGAATTTACAATCAAATAAAAATGGTACTGCAGACATTACAACTAATTTATATAGTTATAAACACAGGGTTGTATTCAGATCAACATGACACAAGATTTAATTTAAAGGGAAAGAGGACTTCTTCTCTTTTTATTTTGGTAACTCAGTTCACATTGCACATGAGTCAGTAGTTATACTGCCACCCTCACTGAGAACACTGATGAATGTGACTTTATGTTCATTATGTGGATAACTGGATTTAAATGGAACCGACTCCATCATCAGGTTGGAA
This sequence comes from Canis lupus dingo, assembly GCF_003254725.2. NCBI lineage: Eukaryota > Metazoa > Chordata > Mammalia > Carnivora > Canidae > Canis > Canis lupus. The sequence goes on from NC_064274.1 coordinate 28,685,058, forward strand.
ATAAATCAGAAGAGTTGCTGGCTTCTTTTTTTCTTCTACTATCTCCCCATCTTCCAGATCATTGGTGCCTCACCAGAGGAAAAAGAGAGGAGAAGAAAATTACTGACTTATGTACTACAAGTCACTACACTGCAGAGACTACAGATGCAAAATATTCATATATACTACACATATAGTTTGTAGCCAATATTTTGTTCAGGTAAAAAGTAAAGCAGAAAGTAAACAGTCATTACATATCTTAGACAAAAGAAAAAAACTTTTTTTTTTTTTTACCTGAGTTAATCAGCTAATCAATTAAATAGAACTAATATTCAATTATGTTATTTTGTCAGGGGAAAAAATCAGAGGTTGTGCCTGGGTGGCTTAGTCCATGAAGCTTCTGCTTCTCTCTCTCCCATTGTCCCTCCCCACCACTAGTGCGCATGTGCTGTCTCTCAAATAGATAAATAAACTCTTTTTTAAAAAAAAAAATCATATATCTCATTAGGTTCCAAATAATGCTAAAAATCACCAACACGAAGAAGGTAGCAGATATAAATACATTCTTCTTCTCTTTTCTTGAATACTCTGGACATGCTTTTGATCCCAGCTCTCCACTCAAACTGCTAAATCTAGTCATTTCCCAGTCTCTTTACTTGACCCATCATCAGCATTTGTCACAGTTCATTACTCTTTCTTCAAACACTTTCTTCACTTGCTTCCAGGATGTCATCAACTTTTGGTTCTTTCCTGGCCTCCTGGACTACCCCTCAGTCACCTTTGCGTGTTCCCCATCCTCACCCTAACTTCTGGTTGGTGGAATGCTCCTGTGCCTCATCCTCTTAGCCCTTCTCTTCTGTTTGTTCTGCTGATGACCTCAGTCGGTCTCAATGCCCTTAAATATAATCTAGGTGCTAACCACTCCCAGAGTTCTATCTCTACCCTAGACCGAGCTCCTTATGTACAGACTTGCATATCCTACTGCTTGCAGACCTTTCCATTTGGGTAACTAGTAGTTATCTGAAACTTAACATGTTGAAAATCCAACTTCTGATCTTCCCCCAAGTCTGCTTCTCTGTAATGTTCTCTATCTTAGGAATTGGGAGGTCTCGTCTTCTGCCACTCTTACTCCCCATATCTTATCTATTTACAAATCCTTTGTGCCAACTACTCACCAACCCTGTTCAAGCTGCCATTATTATTCATCTGGATTTTAGCAATACTCTCCTAACTGGTCCCTCTATTTCTGCCTTTGAGGCAACTGCCTATTGCTGCAAAGCTGCCGGAGTAGAGTGATCCCCTTAAATCTAAGTCAGTTCAAGTCTGTCTTCTGTTCAGAATGCTCTAGTAGTTTGCCATTTCACAATAGCCTACATGATGTTATATGACCTACACTCACCCCTGACTTTCTGGTCTCACTCCTGATTTTCCCTTTGCTTGCTCTGCATCAGCCTCACCACTTTCCTTGCTGTTTCTCAGCTCTCAGGCATGTTTCTGTCCCCAGGATCTTTACGTAGGCTATTTACTCTCACTGTAGTAATCTTTCTCTAATTCTTTGCATGGCTTATTCCCTCACTTTCTCTGGGTCTTTCCAAATGTTCCTTGTTAGTAGGTCTTCTCTGATCACCATCTTTAAAATGAAAACCCCACTGCAGCAATTGGTACTCCCTGTCCTCCTTTCCTGCTTTAATTGTCAACACTTTGCCAGTTGACATCCCATACCTATTATTTATTTATTGGTTATCTTCCCCACTAGAAAGTAGTTCCTTGAAGGGAAGGGATTTTTGTGTTTTCCTTCACTTCTATACCTCAATGCACCTAGAATAGTTTCTCGTATATAGTCCAATAAATATTTGTTAAATGAAAGAATATCTAAAAAAAATGCCTACACACAGTTTGGTAGCACACAGTACCTGTATACTTTATCCATTATAAGAGTTGTGAGCTATGGGTGGGTAGACAGTTTGATATTTGTAAATGAATCATTTTTTTAAAGATTTTATTTATTTATTCATGACACACACACACACACACACACACACACACAGGCAGAGACACAGGCAGAGGGAGAAACAGGCTCCATGCAGGGAGCCTGACCTGGGACTTGATCCTGGGTCTCCAGGATCATGCCCTGGGCTGAAGGCGGCGCTAAACCGCTGAGCCAACCGGGCTGCCCATAAATCATATTTTAAGTGAATCAGGAAAGCTATTACTTGGAGGACTCTGATGGTTCCTTTATAAGAGTAAAAATTCCTTTTAAAAATGACCATTCATATTCTTATTTGTCCATGTTGTCAATTTCATTCTAATGGCTTTCTCCCACAGAGAAGAATCTTTGATAGTTCTATCGGGCAAGCAGATATGATGAGGCTATTTCTAATTGACAGGGAGGAAAGTACATTTAAATTTTAAAATATTTTAGGAGATCTGTTTTTCAGCGGCCAGGTTTGGATGACATTCCGCCAGCCTCCTTTGGACAGTTGTTAGGTTAGATTCTATCCCTCCTATGCTGCCTTAAGCCTTATAGGGTATCTGAAAGTTTCCCAGAGTGTTGGAGTGATTGACAGGTCCAGAATAAATTCCCTTGACTCAAATAATGAGAAAGCTATTTCATTTTCTATTCTCTTTCAATCTCAGTCTAGTGTCTAGCAGCCTCTGTTGCCCCCCACCCCCCAATATCTCTTTACCTCTATCAAGTCAGTGTACTCCTGACAGACTAAGCAACTGCAGCATTAGTATCCTTTGCCTGAGGTCTTTTTCCTCTAGGGCCTGCTGTGATGCCCACAAAGTAGCCTAGGATTGCTAGGGAATTATGTCTACAGGATCAGCCTTCAACAATGGTTGGTGTATAAATACCCCAGCTCTCTCATGCTTTGTGTGGGTTAATTCTGAGATGTCTACTTTGTGTGGGTTAATTCTGAGATGTCTACTGCACTGGCTCCCAGAGTTTCCCCAGAGGAATTAAGCTTCAGTTGCCTAGGGTGATTGTTGGTTTGGTAACACACCATTTATGTTTGTTTTATTTTATAAGATTTTATTTATTCATGAGAGACACACAGAGGCAGAGACATAGGCAAAGGGAGAAGCAGGATCCTCGCAGGGAGCCGGATTCGAGATTTGATTCCCCAGACCCGGATCACACCCTGAGCCAAAGGCAGATGTTCAACCGCTGAGCCACCTAGGTGTCCCATTAACATACCATTTATTGGCATTCTTCCCTTTTCTATCTCACTTCCCAACTCCCTTATTTATGTTCTAATGTTTCCCTCACCTTTTGAAGTAAACCACTTGCAACTGAATTCTTAGTACAGAGTTTGCTCCTGGAGAAATCCAAGTTAAAACAATACGAGTAAGGCTTTTAACTAGTTCTTTTGCTTGTAAGGGCTTCCTTTTGACCAGAGTTCGGGCCTCAGGCTGGAAACTTTGGGTTGTTGAAATCATCTTGCTAGACTTACTGGCAGTGGTTTTGTTTTCATTATACTTATTTTTCAGTTACCTTCCATTTACTATGATAATGATTTTCCATTTACTGTTGTGATATAAATGGATCCATTTAAATTTAAAAAGTGAGTTGGTTTATTTATTTATTTTTGAGTTGGTTTAAATACAAGGTTTATTGAATAATAGGATGGTGGTAAAAGGATTTGGTAAAAGTCATGGACTTAAATGGCTGAAGTTTGGCAAATATACTGCTATGGGTTCCTGAGCTGGCTTTGTGGGGTCTCTGGGGGAACCAAAGAGTTTCCCACTATGCTTTCTGTGGCACCTTCACACGACAGCAAATAGTTGTAGCGATGTTACGTTATGCCATATTCCCTATAATGTTGATATCTCCTCTTGTTTGAGCAAGTTAAATAAATTTATTTCATCCATATAATTTTTAAATGTTTTCCTTTTGGAATATTGCATCTTCTTCTTCCTCCCTTGACCCCTCAGCTCTTTTCTAGGAACAGAAGGAAGTAATAATCACCCATAATCGTAATGCCCAGAAATAATTACTGTTGACATTGTGTTATATTTCCTTCCTGTCCTTTTCTGATGATATATATAAGTGATGTGCTGAACCCATTCCAGTTAAGCTCCCTGATGACCACTAAGCACAAAGCTTGTTTTCACTTGAGTGAGATGACTTGTTCCCTCCACCACAATTAACGCTGCTGATCTTGACGTTCTGTCCTGCTTGACTGACTATGACTGTACTCTCCTTTCTCCCCTTGTAGGTCTGCTCCTTCTCCATCTCCTTGTAGAGGCCCCCATCTCTGCTTGTTTCTTAAGTACAGGCCTTCCTCTGTTTCTGCCTGAGCAATCTCACCACCACACAAAGTTTACTCCATTTCCCTCTCCTCAACCCCAGATCCAGGACATGCTTTGCTGGCTATCCCATGCCACATCAAACTCATCAGGTCTAAGATTATACTCCTGCTTCCCTCCCACAAACCTGTTTCTTCTGTATTTCCAAACTCATTAATCGAAGCGGAAATCAAAGTGTTATTTTCAACTCCTCCCTCTCAGTCACCCTGGCAAATGATGAAGACCTAAGTGCCCTTGTCTCTACCCCTCGATGCGGCCCCCTGTGTTGACTCTTCTGTCTGAAAGAACTGCCCCAGTCACTTGGGGAGTCTCTCTGCCTTCAGTTACCCCATCCACTACCTTATACGCAAAGTGATATTTGGGTACAAAATCTGATCATGATATTTTTTTGCTGAAAACACACTTCAGTGAAAAGTCCAAGTCTATGGTAAACACTAAAATGAGACAGTCGTTTGCTTTTTATTCTATGCACTTTTTTTTTACTACTTGGTTTTTCTTAACAATGAAATAGGGTCTTTTTTTTTCCAATTAACATGAATAAAGAAAAAGATTTTCAAGAGGAAAACATGTGCAGTGAACACACCCTTGTTTGCTTACAACAAGGGACTAAGAAGTCCATGTCCTTCACTGTGGATTCTTCGTAGGGCTTTCTTGTCTCACACAACAGTCTTATGCCATACGGTCCAAGTTGATACTGTAGGCTCCGGGTACTCTGAACTACATGTAGTTTCCTTTGGTCATGTGGTTTCCCTCTGCTTGAACATTTTTCAAGACTTCAAGAGGTCGTGTCACCCCTACTGTGACAGGACTCCCCTGCCATCCCTCAGAAGGCATAACCTGCTCTAAGGCAACAGAGGTAGAAGAGATTTACCTCCTCCCTAGGGTTTGCATTCTAGCAGTGGGAAGCAAACATGCAAACACAGAAAGATAACTTGGTGTGGTGTGTGCAACAATGGGCAGGGCTGCTAACACAGTGTGCATTTTAAGGGTAAGCGAAACACTATTTGCAAAGTATATATGAAAATATGGATTTGTAATCATATTAGTATGTCTATACCTAGTGCTGCAGCGCTTAGAGATAAATGAGAACCACACTTGGTCAGGTTGCTATTGGGAAGTTGAAGGCTTCCTGCTGAACAATGTTACTTTTTTTGCTATTGAAGATTTGTACTGCACAGTACTTTGATCTAAAAATTTTAGTAGATAAAGAATGAATATTTATTGCTTTTATGAGCATTGTTTTGTATAAAACAAATTTAGGGGAGTGGAAATGAATAAATATTTGGGACAGCAGACATTTAAATGCCAGCAGTTAATTTACTCTCTTACCTTGATTTACAATGGTAACATTTGGGTGGAGAGCTGAAAAGAAGGAACACTCTTTTGTTCTTGTTTTATTTAGAATTTCTAAAGTCTAAAGAATGTTTTTATTGCAAGTACATAAAGGAATTAAAAAAAAAAAAAAACGCAAACCCAAGGATTTAATTGCCATTCGAGAAGCTTAACCTTAGGGTGTTAAATGAGCAAAAAATATTCTAGCAGATTTCTTTTGAATCTTTTTCTATTTTTTTTTTCTTAAATACCTTCCAACTTCAAATGTGTTTTTACAAGGAAAAGGGGGAAAAAGGAGTGCTAAAGAGAAGGAACAGTTAAAAGAAACTGGAGCTCCAGGCTAGTAGACCCAGGACTCTACAAAGTGGGCAGAGTGGACTGATGGCTGGCTGGTTTGAGGTGGAGGAGACAGTAGGTGTTTCATAGACTAGAGGATTTTATTTGGATGGCTCGAGTAGTTCATCTAATACAGCATGGACTGCTCTGTCTTTTGCCTGCATAGATCCAGCCTGCATGACTAAACAGCCACCAGCTTCAGAGTCTTAGAAACCTAAAATCCTAAAATCGCATTTAGAGCTGGTGTGATGTTTAACAAGGGTCATCTAGAGGGAAAGCAACTGATAGGCTCAGGAGGTACTGATGCCGGCTCTTAATGTTTCAAACATACCATTTGCCTTGATCAGATGTTATTTTCAGGAAAGAAAATAGTCCTGTCTCTGGGACTCTGCAACACTAAAAATTGTTATGAAATTTAAAAATACTCTGAAGTTTCATAATCTCCCACAGGTGTTCAAAGGGCAGAAAAAACCCCACAGCTTGTGTTTTTTCGGGCCTATTATTTTATTTCAAATTTGATTTTCTTTATGTTTTATTTGTTTTACATCATTATCACAAGCAAAATGGTGTAGCTATGGCAATGCTTATAGAATTTGTGTGTCACGCTCTGGGCAGCAGTGCTGTGGGCGGTGTCGCACACTCTGGAGCAAGGAGGAAGATGACATCAAAGAGCTTGAAGACTGAGCACATTTACTTTTCTGATTCAAATTACTTTGTTTGGAAAAGAGTAAACACAATTACCTTAACAACTGAGCTGGGAGGCTTTGAGGGTTTAACACTACATTGTTTTCCTAGGGAGAGGGTGGGGACAGCTCAGGATCTGGGAGAGGGGCCTCAAGAACCAGGTGGTTTTATTTGTTTTCACTTTCTTCTCAGAAATGAGTTTGAGTAGTCACAGGGCATTTGATTGAGTTTCTTATAAAATTAACTTTGTTTATTTTCTTTATTTAAAATGGAATTAATGTTCATTATAAAATAGGCCAACAGAGAAAACCTACAAAATTCTGTCCCCCAGTCTCTTCCTACATTTGTACCCTCAGCCAGCTGTCCCCCTGTATCCATGTATAACCACCTCCCCCTCCCCGCCGCCGTGATGGCGTGTCATTCATTGTTTCCTTTTTTTACTCAGTAGATTCTAGAGGACTTTCCCTCTCAGCCTCCATAGAGCATCTGTGGCATAGTATTCCATTACATGGGTATTACCTCATTTGTTTAACCTGTCCTCTATTGATGGGTATTTAGGTAATTTCTAATATTTTGCTACCCATGACAATCTGGCTATTAATATTTTTGTATTTGTGGGATTTTGCAAGTGTGAGAATGTGCCTGGAGGGTAAATAACTAGAATTGGAATTGTTATGTAGGAAGGTATGAGCACTGGTGGTTTTGTTTGAAATCATATTGCTTGCTTCCCATAACAATCATACCAATTTATACTTGCGCCAGCCATGTTTGAGAATGCCTGTTTCTTCACATCCTTGGTCA